>NC_086449.1:621720638-622037305 GCF_028390025.1 Pseudophryne corroboree | reverse complement strand
GTGCCCACTCCTCTGCTGCTGGAAAAATGGCGCCAGCCTGCCCCTGAATAAAACCTTGGCGTACACAAATGCCCATTGCCTACTGCGCATGACAGTGTTTGTCATTGCGCAGAGGCATCGTATCACTGAGGAGGAGGAGCTGGAGCGGCTGAGACAGGGTTGTGTCTATGCTCCCTTCGTGATCAGGACCTGGAAGGTCCTCTCCATGAAGGGAAATTAGACGCTACCGCTGGAACGGGGGGACTGGGGAGCCGGGCGCGGTGGAGATGACAGTGAGAACACTGCTTGCTTCGGGGCTCCGGCTCCTGCACTTACTAGCCTCTCCCTCAGTCAGACTCTCAGCGGTGGCGGGTGCTGCGGGCTGTGTTAGTGCTGCCGCAGCCGAAGGTCCTGCTCGTCGCGGTTACCGGAACCGGCCCCTTTTATCCCGCCACAATATGTGTAGGGGGGTGTTCGCCCATTTCGCCCCTGTCTGTATCCGCCACTGCACATAATGCCCACAGAAGGACAGCTTATTCACAATCCCCCCCCGGTCCCCACACACATGCATTCACTTTCTCACTCACTTTCGCTCCATTTACTTATTACAGGCTGGAACTGGAACAGTATGTCCTCCGTAGCAGCCTGTTGGCCCCCTCCTCCCATGTAGCTTCCCCCACTTTTAAATCCCCCACAATGACGCTGTCATCAGGGGGAGAGGAAGGCTTCTTCATGCTGCCGGCACTGCTGCCCGTCAGTGTGACAGGCACAGCATCCGGCAGCAGCAGGGTAGACAGAGCAGCGCAGCTCAGGGAAGCAGAGCAGGGAGAGTGCCTCTCCAGCCAGGCACCTACCTGATCTGCATCCCTTTGCTGAGTGGGTAGCGCTGGGCCTAGCCATAACCACTACAGCCAATGAAAAGCTAGTCTACACAAGTTTCTGTTATAAACCTGAATGATGAAATAGTTCTGTCTTGGATGTACAACGGACTGAAAGAAACCTTTAGGAGCGTAAACTGTGTGAGCATCTCATTCGTTTATGTTTTTAAGAGATCAAAAGACACCTTAATGGGTATTTTCCATATCCATTTAAAGTAAGAATAAAAGTGAGCACTATCACAATTGGTACACTATCACGGTGGTGCCCCATTTAATAGAGGACTATCTGCACCTTGCTCTCTGGGAAAAGGATAGAGTTGGCAATTAAAGTCTTCCCCGATCTTTATATAGAATGAGGACACTAATATGTCATTAACGGATCCCCTTTTTCTTCCTATTGCATGCTTAAATACCATTGAGAAAAACTGGACAAGGAGGAAACAGAAGGGAGTCTAAGGAGTCAATACAGTGCTTGCCTGTTGGATGCACCTTCATTAACAACCATTTGGGACAAGTTTGGCGCAAGGACTGATCTCGTTTGTTTACTTTCCTGTATTTGCTAGGTTTTGGTGACTTGCTTAGCGATTGTGTCTATGCTGCCTTTCTAATTAGCACCCAGGTTTTGGTACAACCCAAAAACATATTTTACAAACTTATCATGCACTAAAAATTGAGTGGATTAAGCAGTGTTTAAAAAAGGACCTCAATATAAATCTCAGAATGTGGAAGGTGGTGGTGGTGGTGTGGGGTTGGGGGGGGTGGGGGGGGGGGGGGGGAGATTAATTTTATAATTTTAGCTGGAAATAGAGTGTGAGAAATTGCAGCTTAAATATCACAAGTTTACAATGTGTGACCTGGGAGAAGTGCATGAAAAAGTTGGGAAACCCCGTGAACCCCCAAAACTGCCAAATAACAGAACAGCATTCAAAAGTGGTCAATGGTAGGCAGCAAAAATTGCCCAAATTAATTAAAGTCTGTACAGCATTTTGGGTAACAGATAATATATTTCATGTTCTGTTACAGTGTTTTTATTCAGGTTTTCACAAAATTGAAATGCACGTTCCCATACAGTGGATGCAACACCACCACATACCTGTCCCACACCATTTACCATTTTTGAGCTTTTTAGAGAATTTACCTGCAAACTGACATGTCAGTAGTGGCATTGGCCAAATTGTGCTATTTACAAGCTTCCAAGTGCTAGATTATTTATTTGCAAAAATCTACCAGGGGCTCAGTACTGTGGGGCTTATTCAGCTTTGTTAGAAAACCAAAAAAGCATACTAATGGCAAAAACCATGCTGCACTGCTAACACATCTCCCAACGGTCTCAATTTTCGCGGGACAGTTTTGTTTTTTTGGGACTGTCCCACCCACGGACCACAGTGTCCCGCAGGGGTTGGGGGGGGGGGGGGCGGCAGTTTGGAGGCTCTGTCACTCACTGCCCTGCTTAGCAGAGCAATGGTGAATAGACGCTGTGAGCATGCACACAGCATCTATTCACTAGAGACGAAGGGAGAGGGGTATGCCGGCAGCTCACAGAGCGCTGGGTATGCCCCCTCAGTGACGCCTTCCCTGAGGCCATGTACTCTTTTTCCGTCGGGGCGCGGCTGCGCCGAGCCAAAGTCCCTCTTTCCACAGACAAGTTGGGAAGTATGATAAAATGTGCAGAGAGATATAGATTTTTTAGTTTGCTAACAAACCTGTATAAAAGGCACTATATCCTGGCATTTTCACTTAAAAGAAAAACCAAAAACATTTTTCCCACCTTTTCCCATGTTCAGGGGTTTGCAAGGTGAATCACATCACAGAGCTAATTTCCTGGCACACTGCGCTGAATTGAATCATGCCTTCAACCTGGAGTCTGTTCTCTAAATAGGCTATTGTTTGTCTAGTACAATACGTCTAAAGGCAATATTAAAAAAAATAAAAATTATAAAATTTCTCTAAATACAGTTTGTTATATTAGCTTCTATTTGACAAAATTAGCTCCTACCTGTCGGGCACAAATAAATAAAAAAATAAAAAAATAAAAAGAAGGAAGAAGAATAAAGGAAAATGAAAGTCAGCAACAAATATCTGTTCTCTTCTACTATCACTAATTTAAAGAAACTTCAGCCTCAGAGAAAAATGACAGCTAGTACTACTCCCACGGCCCAGAGAGATCCATCGTTCCCGCTGACATTCTCACACAGGAAACCAACTGTGTGTTAAGCCCAGTACTCACGGGCCGATCAAGGAGAGATGCGTGCTGAGCGAACCGCTCAGCACACATCTCTCCTGCCGCTCAGCACAGCGCGATCTGTGCTGAGCGTGCGGGGGGAGACGGGGGGGCCGCTCACTTCACCCAGCGGGTGAAGTGAGCGACCCGCTAGATTGGCCTGCATGCAGGCCAATCTAGCAGCGGCGATAGCGATGTGCGGGGCCGCGCATCGCTATCGCCGAGGGGGCTACACACGGAGCGATCCTGCCGATATTCTAAGCAATCTAGTCAGATTGCTTAGAATATCGCTCCGTGAGTACCCCCCTTTAGGATGCTACATTAATCTTCATCTTTGCAAGCCAATAATTTGATAGCTGTTTCCAAGTTATCAGAGAGAGGGTAGAAACTGTTATCAAACCCTGTCAGTCGGCATGTATACCACATGATGGATGCTCACAGGAACATACAGTATGCAGTAGAGCTTTCCTATATGATGCAGCAAGGCTACACAAGATCGATCAACATTACTGGTGCTGCAGTCTCAGGCAGCTCTGTAGGATGCAGAGATTAACTCTAACAAACATCACATTTCTCTCTACTTTCCCTCGAGCATTGGAAACTTATAATAGGAATTTCTCAGCCCCAGAGGCAGAGACTCTCGGGGGAAGATTTATTATGGTGCACCTTTGCCAAACCACATATGTTTTTGCAGTTTTATACATAGGTTTTACTAAAGGTAAAACCACATATCAAACTACATGTTAAAGTTCTGGTTTCTGAAACGATCATCCTTATTGGTAAAATGGAGTACAAATTGTGAAAATGTGTGAAGTGGGGGGGGGGGATTGCTAAATATGCGTCAAACCACCCAAAAAAATGGTCTAACATTTAGCCGTTTTGTCCTAATGCCAAAAGTAAGTTACATTAAACCAGAAATTCTGATAAAAAAATTCTATATAATAAATCGCTAGTGTTGCTCCTCACCTCTATGGGGGGGGGGGGAATTAAAGTTTTGTGTATCAGCGGCCACTAGAAGGCGTCCATAGGAGCAATTCAAATATTGCTTCGTTTGGGAGCGCACCGCTGCCGGCATTGACATTACTGTTATGGTAACTAGTGTGTGTATATATCTTGTGACAAGGATCACAAACACGGGGACTCAGATGAACACTTTCGATGTTTATTTTGAACAGCAGGTCACCACATAGCAAGTTAAATCCATATGCAGTCGGTATTACAGGCAGTAGCATACAGGCATACTCAGCATGGCAGACTCTTAATAGGCTCCAGTGGTCCCTAGTCTAACCCACAAAACCCGGCCTATCACTTGGGTAGCTATTCCACCGTCAAGAGCAAGGTGACTCTGCCCTGGAAACCCTTATATCAGGAAAATATATTATATATATATATATATATATATATATATATATATATATATATAGTGCGACTACTACTGCGCTTTAAAATACATATATTCTGGATTTAATATAAATTGTTCTCCATACCAAGTAATAGTTATCTTAGATTAAAATCGACTGCTCCCCTAAGATTGGTCCTCTGCCTGAAAAAGGGCCCATTGGGTAGATATAAAAAGGGTTTTCTTTGGGGCACCTATTCGTATAACTTTCTATAGGTTAATTCCTTATCACAGAGCTCTTAATTATAATTAAGAATATCACAATAAATAGTGGAGTGCAACCAAAATGAAAATTTTTTTTTTTACATATATAACCTTTATAAATATATATTACTCCATGGACAGAATGTGTATGTTAAAGATCAATTGTATCTTTTTATTATTGGATCTGAGTGATCAATCCATAAAACTACCAACGCGTTTCATCAGAGACTTCATCAGGGATAAACAATATCACCGATGTTCATGGATTTTTAGAATGCTATGTATTTCTTTCCATATGGTTGTCACTCTGTATAGTGGTTGAAAGTTGTAACTATTTCTCTATATCTTTTATCTAGTTTTTATTGCTCAAGCTTTCTTAGTATGATGTTGAGCCTTTAAGGCCTCTTCTGAGGGCCCCACTGGGATTAATCCACCGCACAGAAAATAGTAACTGACTTGAATTCCCATCCCTACTGAGGGTCCTTTTGTACCTTTCTTTTATGATCCTGTGTTAGTAATTAAATTATAAGTCTCAATTATGCGAGAGGAATTTTAGGGTCCCAATTAGGAGTCCTTTTGAGATCTCTCCTATGCAGTCCTCTGTGGTGATCCTTCCTGTTCAGCTGTCTAGCAGACATTGTGACATGCTGCAAGTATATGATGTTTACCCTGAGTCCGGTTTATGACTATATCCATGCTGCTATATGCTTATGCTAACAGTAAGATTAAATAAGTGTTTGGCTATGTGCAAAAGTGTGCTGGTTCATCCCTGCAAGTTCCAGGAAGTGTTAGGATCTCTCTCTCTCTCTCTTATACATACATACATACATACATACATACATACATACATAGGTTGAGTATCCCATATCCAAATATTTCAAAATACGGACTTTTTTGAGTGGGACTGAGATAGTGAAACCTTTGTTTTTTGATGTCGCAATGTATGCAAAGTTTAATACTCAAAGTTATTAAAAAATATTGTATTAAATGACCTTCAGGCTGTGTGCATAAGGTGTATAAGAAACAAATGAATTGTGTGAATGCACACACACTTTGTTTAATGCACAAAGTTATAAAAAATATTGGCTAAAATTACCTTCAGGCTGTGTGTATATGTAACATAAATGCATTCTGTGCTTAGATTTAGGTCCCATCACCATGATATCTCATTATGGTATGCAATTATTCCAAAATACGGAAAAATCCCATATCCAAAATACCTCTGGTCCCAAGCATTTTGGATAAGGGATACTTAACCTGTAAAATATTATATATATATATATATATATATATATATATAATATATATATATATATATATATATATATATATCTATCTTTAGCCTTTTATTATATAGGATAATTTACTGTAGGAAAAAAACAAAACCTGCACTGTTCTAGTGTGCCTTGAGACTGGGAATGCCTAGAATTCCTGTTTTGAGAACAGAATGTATTAAAAGCATGATAGCCTAAATAACACAAAACACCAATGGAAAAACATAATAGTAATGTCAGCGCCTGCGTCTGTGAGCGCCCAAAGGGAGCAACACTTGAATGGGTTTTTTGAGCGCCATCTAGTGGCTGCTAGTGTGCAAGACACTTGAATTCCCCATAGAGGTGAGGAGCAGTGTAAAAGGCCCCCATACATTACTGTGATTTCACCTACGGGAGAAATCGCAGCCGATGCCCCTTGAGCTGCCCAGGAGCTTGCTGTCCTTTAGCATGTCCGTTCCCCGCTGCCGGAGCCTGCCCCGAGTTGGTGGTCAGACGCGCAGTATGTCTGATCTCTGACTCAGATCCGATGCGCACGGGGCCACGCATTGGATTGGATATCAAACATCCGATATGGCCACTTTCACCATCGGAATCTGGTGAAAAGTGGTCATATCGGACAAGTGTATGGCCAGCTTTAGCCTTTTATTATATAGGATAACTTACTGTAGAAAAAAAAACTGTTCGGGTCATGGGGGGTAATTCAGACCTGATCGCTGGGCTGCTAAATTTGTTGTCCTGCATTCAGACAGTCACCACCCAAGGGGAGTGTATATTCACCGTGCAAGTGTGCGATCGCATGTGTACGCAATGCTACAAACATCCCTCAGTCAGGGGACAGCTGCAAACCCGTTCGCACCTCATTCACCATTGAATGTTTTTACCACTGTGTGCAGCACTGCAGTCTAGGACTTACTCCTACAGTGAGATGAGAACAGGCTGATCGAGTCCGGAGCAGACGTCGCACACCCTCCCTGAAAAAACTTCAGAATGCCTGCGTTTTCACTGAAACGCCCAGAAAATGATCAGGTACCACCCACAAACGTCCTCTTCATGTCAATCAACATGCGAATGGCTGTGCGATTGAAATTTTCGTACCAGCCTGTCGCTGTTCAGCGATGCCTATTGAATGGAGACGCGTGTGAGCATTGCGGTGCATATGCAGTCTATCGGTAATCGCCTGCAGCGATCAGGTCTGAATCGGGCCCTTGGAGCTCTTCGAACGGTCTGTTCTTGCACTATGCTTTGTGACATGAACTTAAGCTCAGCAAATATTAAACATCAACTTTTCTGATGGAAATTTGTGTAAAACAAGCCATTTTCTATCATGTAAAACTGCAATTCTTACTACGCCACATATGACAGAATATAAGCTAATTATAAGAAGCAACCAAATGCCAATCATTGATCCTGATAATTTCCACATTGCTTTATACACCATGCAGGACAGGAATATATTGTACTGTTACAGAGCACTTACACATTGTAATGTTGTATATGTACGATCTTGTATGAAAATAAACCAGGAGAACCTAGCTGCATACATACTTTTCCCAAACTCATTATGTGCCTGATGGCAAGATCCTTCAGAAAACATTATAACAGCATCCAATAGGAAAAGGTTCTGGTTTATTTGGAAATAAATCAATAAAGATAATCTATCACATGTGAGTTCTAACAGAGCATGTATTCATACATTAGAAGAAATGTCTCTTGGATCTCTACACAGCATCTGAAGTAGCTGGGCACAACGCCAAGGACAGAGCGGAAAGCTTTAAAAGTTGCAAACCACATTTCAAGTAAAATGTTTATTACCTTTTTCAATGCTTTCAGAGCACAGCAATTTGCAGGTATTATTGTTAGACACACTATAGGGATTATAGTTAGCCATGGTACATGAACAATGGACAGAAGACCAGCTACGGATCTGGAATTTCTAAAGCAAATCATTTAGCCGAGTGGTGAACAAAACAGCATGACACTTATTTAATATGGAAATATCTGGTCACTTATAGGGTCCAGGATAAATCCATTTTTGGAGGCAAGCTTAGGTATAAAGAAATACAAGATCTGTGCATTTAATATGTTCATATAGATTGCAAGATATTGATCATCTTTAGCTGAGAAAATGGAAGCATTAGGAGATCAAGGGTGTTATTCAGATTTAATAGCAAACCAAAAAAGTTAGCAAGTGTGGCAGATGTAACATGTCCAGAGAGAGTTAGATTTGGGTCGGTTACATTGTTTCTATGCAGAGTAAATACTGGCTGCCTAATTTTAACACTGCAATTTAGATTTAAGTTTGAACACACTCCACCCAAATGTAAACCAAACATCAAAGCCACCGTAAATGTGTTTGTCATGTTGTGAGTATAAAAAAACAAACAAAAAAAAAGAAGAAAAAAAAGGAAGGGGGGGGGGGGGGGGGTATTTTGCCCTATTGCAACTATACATGATCTTTAGGTTATTTTAGTCTTGCTCACTTGTATACTCTGATGTCTTATGTAACAGTTTGTATATTGATTTACTATAAACAGATCTTTATAAAAAAAACATTTGGACTGTACTAGGATTAGGGGTCCTTCTGCCAGCACTCGCTTGTTTTCCAGGAAGGGCAGTTCCTCACCTACATCAGACATCTTGAGCAAGTATGTAACCCCCCTGCTGCCCTCTGAGCTGCAGATCTTACAATTCATCTAGTGCACCAGGTCCCTGGAGAAAGGGGAGAAGGTGATCCTGCTGTGGCAGCTGGCTTCACAGCGAAATCAAAATCTCACTCCTGCCTCGGAGGGCTTTGGGTGGCTCTTTCCTTTGCATGAGCTGCAGAAGGGAGGGAGAAGCTGTGCACCTGGGTGTCTCCAGCTTGTGTGGATTCGCGCGCAGCATGCAATTAGAACCCTAGGGTCCACCCTACTCTATTGTGTGCGCCTCCCAGTAGCTGGGCTGTAGTCAAATGGTTGTACCTGGCCCTTTGATCCACCTTCTCTGGTCTCTCTGTCGTGGTATCAGTGTGTTTGCTCCAGAGAAGACGTGGAGCAAGTCATGAATTACAGGACGGGCAAAGCTCAATTCCCAACAGGCAGGACGCAGCACACTGCTAAAAGTGCCTAGTGGGAACAGTAAGAGCTAACCCTAGCAATGGCAGCCCACACATTCGTGGTCAGCAAACCAGACATGGCCAGTAGCTCTGCTGGCTTCAAATGAAGAAGCAAAGTGATCACATTAGCCCTGTCCCTGCATATATATTTTGTTACATTCAGACAAACTTCATATTCCTTATTGCTGCGATAAGTGACAAGAAATCAAAATAATTGGTTCTAATATCTGATAATGAATATGCCCCTTAATGTGGTCATTCAATAAAATCTTTGGTATGCAACAGCAACAGTAGTGTCTCTTGAATAGGAGTACCAGTAACCCATAAAGCAAAATGAAGGGGGCTCAGTAGGAATTACCGCCGGCCAGGATACCGGCAATCAGTATACAGACAGCGGTATCCCAGCCACCAGTATGCCGGCAGCAGGGTGATCGCTAGAAAACCCCTTGCGGGCTCACCGCGCTCGCCACAGGCTCTATTCTCCCTCTATGCGTGTCATAGACCCCCACGGAGGGAAAATAGCCTGTGGCGCCAGTATTCTGGCGGCGGCATTTCCCTGCTAGTCGGGATTCCCTATGAAGGCATATCAAATAGCTGTTCAGTTATCTGTAACTATATTGCCATGGTCATACCACATGCATTTGATGTTAAAGATAATATATTTCAATTGACAATTATAAATTTATTAACCTTTTAGAATAAGCTTTCCAGAGTTAACAAACATCTGTAGTCTATAAGTCACACATTTATGTGTTAATTCCCCTGCAGTGTATTAAGTACGTAATGTACATTAGGACCCCTATGAGTCAGAAGAAGAGCCACTGTGTAAGACAGCAGGTCTGGCATTCATCTATTTTGCCTCCATTCCAGAAATAGATAAATAAAGAGATTATATATATATATATATATATATATATATATATATATATATATATATATATATATATATAAGAAAATACTGCGCCACTTGTGTTTAGTACTAACGATTAGAGGCCATAGGTATCTAATATAGCATACAGACAGTAATGACACTCCCTAAAACAAATAGGGCGTCTGCTGACCCCCAAAAACAGGGACGGTGGTTCCCTGTAACATGAACTTAGCAACACACAGGGGGGGTGGGGGATAAAGCGACCAATGGTGTCTTAAAGAGATAAAAAATGACAATATGAATAGATATATCTAAAAATAGTAATATACAATTTAATGACACAAAATAAAAAAATTGAACAGAAAATCTCTTTAAAAAAATGAGATAAGAACAGTATACACAATAATATATAAAATACCAGTTATAATATATAAAAGGTTTTTGCTTAACTGGGCATGGAGGTCACTACCAGGTTGCCCTGATTTATTTATTTATATTATATATATATATATATATATATATATATATATATATATATATATATATCCATATCGATATATATATATCCATATCGATATATATATATATATATAGATATATAGATATATAGATATATAGATATAATACATATTCTTTGTCTAGACAAATATTAAAACTAGCAATCAAATAAGCTTTAAAAAACAAACAAACATATACTATTTTATTATTATCCTTTATTTATATGGTGCGACAAGGGTTCCGCAGCGCCCAATTACAGAGTACATAAACAAACAAACAAAAACAAACAAACAGGAAAGCAGCAACTTATATTTGATGACAGTATAGGACAAGTACAGGGTAAATAAACATAGTTACATCAGCAGATGACACTGGAATAAGTATCAGGTGGCAGAAGACTGCTGGATTTGGTTCAGTTGAAGATTATTAAAGTAAGAAAGGATAAGCACATGAGGGAAGAGGGCCCTGCTCGTGAGAGCTTACATTCTAAAGGGGAGGGGTAGACAGACAGGGGTGAAACAGATGGGGTACATAGAGAGCGTAGAACAGAGGGTTAGGATGAGATTTGGCTGGGTTTGGTGAAGAAATGAGTCTTGAGAGCCCGTTTGAAGTTTTGTAGAGAGGTGGAGAGTCTGAGGGGGAGAGGTAGGGAATTTCAGAGAAGTGGTGCAGCACGTGAAAAATCTTGGAGGTAGGAGTGGGAGGAAGTAATCCGTAGGCAGGAGAGTCTGCGTGCAGAGCAAAGAGGACGGGTGGGAGTGTAAAGGGAGATAAGGTCAGAGATGTAGATGGGAGAGGAGTGGGTGAGGGCTTTGTAAGAGTGTGAGAAGCTTGAAATCGATTCTGAAACGGAAGGGGAGCCAGTGAATGTCTAGTAAGAGAGGATAGGTGGACGTAGTGCGTTTGTTGAGGAAAATGAGCCGGGCAGCAGCACTGAGGATAGATTGGAGTGGAGAGAGGTATTTGTCAGGAATGCCAGCCAGGAGGAGATTACAGTAGTCCAGTCTGGAGATGACCAGTGAGTGGATAAGAGTCTTAGTAGCATCCTGGGTCAGATAGGGTCCGATCCTGGAAATATTTTTTAGATGAAAATGGCAGGTTTGCGAGAGGTGCTGAATGTGTGGTTTGAAGGAGAGGGAGGAGTCAAGGATTACTCCAAGACAGCGCACTTGTGGGGTAGAGGAGATAGTAGTGCCATCAATAGATAATGAGATTGTAGGAGGTGAGGTTATGCGGGAGGGAGGGAAGATGATCAGCTCGGTCTTAGACATGCTAAGTTTAAGAAAGCGCTGGGACATCCAGGAAGAGGTAGCAGAGAGACAGCTGGAGATACGAGTGAGGAGAGCAGGAGAGAGGTCTGGAGAGGAAAGATAGATTTGAGTGTCATCAGCATAGAGATATTGGAAACCAAAAGAACTAAATGAGCTTACCTAGTGAGGACGTATAGAGAGAGAATAGAAGAGGACCAAGGACAGAACCTTGGGGTACACCTACAGTTAGTGGAAGTGAGGGGGAGGTGGAGTCATGAGAGGAGACAGAGAATGAACGGTCAGAAAGGTAGGAAAACAACCAAGAGAGGGCAGTGTCACGCAGACCAACGGAGTGAAGGATTTGCAGTAGGAGAGGATGGTCCACAGTGTCAAAAGCAGCAGAGAGAATAAGTAGAGAGTAGTGTCCCTTAGATTTAGCAGCATGGAGGTCATTGCATACTTTTGTAAGGGCAGTTTCAGTGGAGCGGAGAGGACGGAAGCCAGACTGGAAAGGGTCAAACAGTGAGTGAGGAAAGAAAGGAAGTAAGGCGGCTGTAGACAATGCGCTCAAGGAGTTTGGAGGCAAAAGGGAGGAGAGAGATGGGTCGGTAGTTGGAGAGAGTATTTGGATCAAGGGTAGGTTTTTTAAGAATAGGAGAGATGAGTGCATGCTTGAAGGCAGAGGGGACAGTGCCTGATGAGAGGGAGAGATTGAGAAGGTGGGAAAGATGGGAACAAGCAGAAGGAGAGAGGTAGCAGAGGAGGCGGTAGGGGATAGGGTCAAGTGGGGAGGTGGTGAGGGGACAAGAACGAATGAGGGCCATGACTTCCTCTCCAGATGCATGGGAGAAAGAGGTCAGAGTGCATGCGAGGGATGGGGAGGGTTGGTAAGGGATGGGAGAAGGCTGGTTACTGATGGTCTGGTGTGATGTGATGTCCTGACGTATAGAGTCAATTTTGGATGTGAA
Organism: Pseudophryne corroboree; assembly: GCF_028390025.1. Lineage (NCBI taxonomy): Eukaryota > Metazoa > Chordata > Amphibia > Anura > Myobatrachidae > Pseudophryne > Pseudophryne corroboree. The sequence goes on along the minus strand of NC_086449.1, from coordinate 622,024,669 downwards.
GTAAGTGGCAAAGTCAAGAGCAGAGAGTGAGGAAGGGAGACTAGGTGGAGGTGGGCAGAGGAGTGAGTTGAGAGTGGCATAGAGGCGCCGGGGGTTGGAAGACTGGGAGGAGATGAGGTTCTTCAAGTATGACTGTTTAGCAAGAGAAAGGGCAGCACTGAAGGATGAGAGAATAAGTTTGAAGTGGAGGAAGTCTGCCTTAGAGCATGATTTCCTCCAGTGTCGCTCAGCAGTACGTGAGCATTTTTGCAGATATCTGGTACATTTGGTGTGCCAGGGTTGAGGTGTTAAATTTGCGAGGGTGTATAGTGGTTGGTGGAGCAACAGAGTCAAGCGCAGAAGTAAGGGATGCATTGTATGTGGAAGTGGCTTGTTCAGGGCATGAGAGAGAGAATAGGAGAGAGAAGTGAGTCAAACAGGGAGGAAAGGAATGTGGTGTCAATAGCTTCAATGTTACGCTTAGTGATGGTAGCCTTAGGAGGTAGAGATGGGGAAGTTGAGAGAGATAGGTAAAAGGAGAGCAGGTGGTGGTCAGAGAGGGGAAATGGGGAGTCGGAAAGATCAGAAATATCACAGCGGTGAGTGAAGACCAGATCCAGTGAGCTCCCATTCACATGGGAGGGTGAGGAGGTCCACTGGGAGAGACCAAGTGAAGAGGTGAGGTTAAGGAGTTTAGAGGCAGGGGATTGTGTGGGGATGTCAATAAGGATGTTGAAATCGCCTAGGATAATGGTGGGAATGTCAGAAGAGAGGAAGTGAGGAAGCAAAGTTGTCGATGAATTTGGAAGCAGTGCCAGGGGGGGCGGTAAATGACAGCTACTCTATGATGGACTGGTTGGAAGAGGCGTATGGCATGGACCTCAAATGTAGAGAATGTAAGGGATGGTTCTGGTGGTACAAGTTGGTAGGAGTAACTAGAAGAAGGTAAAAGGACCCCAACACCACCCCCATGGCGACCCCCAGGTCGGGGTGTGTGTGTGAATGTGAGGCCCCCAGCAGAGAGAGCAGCAGGAGAAGTAGTGTCAGAGGGCGTAATCCAAGTTTCAGTAATGGCTAGTAGGTGTAGGGAGTTGGAGGGAGTTGGAAATGAAAAGGTCATGAGTGGGGACCAGTTTGTTACAAACAGATCTGGCATTCCAGAGGGCACAGGATAGGGGGTATGAGTTTGTGGGAGAGATGTGAATGAGATTTTCAGAGTTGCTGTAGCGATGAGGTGAGATTAACTTTGAGGGCAGGGATGATGAGAGAGTAATGATGGTACGGGTGCCTGAGCTAGGAGGGGAAACTGCAGGAGGTGGGAAGAATAGGTCACTCTTATGACACTCTAATTGTCCACTTAAGTTTGCAAATATGGCCACTGGACAATGCACTGGCCAAGAAAGAACCCAAGTAAAATATTTAGTATTTATTACACATTAAGCCTCCCATATGACTAAATTGCTTACACCCTCTAAAAGCATCAATTATATATCATATGGCAGAGGCGGCACTCAGCGGACTTCCCACTTAACACAAATAAATCCTGTGTCCACAACAGCGTGAGCTTTCGGATAGTTTAATCCTTCATCAGAAACAAAAAAACACGTGAAACAGCGCTTACTTTTACAGATACAGAGAGAAGTGCAGTCTACCACCACCAAATTATATATATATATATATATATATATATATATATATATATATATATATATATATATATATATATATATATATATATATATATATATATATATATACACACACACACACATACATACATACATACACTCGGATCGGCACTCACCCTGCACATTTAATGGTGCTCCGGTGCCATCTGGAAGAAGTATGCAGACATTTTTCCAATAGGACAATCAGCGACACTCAGAGACTGCAGAAGCCAAAGTTAAAGTGCAAGTGCTTTTAATCCATATCAGCAAAAGAGGGGTGGGACCACCCCTCTTCTGCTGTTATGGATTAAAAGCACTTGCACTTTAACTTTGGCTTCTGCAGTCTCTGAGTGCCGCTGATTGTCCTATTGAAAATAAAAAAAAAAAAAATATATTATATATATATATATATATATATATATATATATATATATATATATATATATATATATATACATATACATATACACACACACAGTCACGGACCTGCCGGTCGCTTCTCCAGATACGCCAAAATGAGAATCACCGCCTGTGACGTGGAGGTCACTTTGGACACACATTCGCCACTACCAGCACAAGACTTTAGCGCTGAAGTGCAAGGTACGCTTATTGCTCTTACCTGCAAACAATCTGCCACACGAGGCCTTGGGTCTTAGAAACACAAAATCAGAACTAGAATTAAAATTTTAATTCCAGGAATACTTCAGAGCTTTAGTTACAAAAAGTGTTACAAATATTATTAGGAATGTTTTAAGAATACACACAGAGTATGGTACAATTTCAAACAAAAATAAGAGATAATGCAGAAGCCTGAACTTACACACAAATTTAGAATCCTGCTGTGGGGGGGGGGGGGGGGGGATTTCACAGGTGAAGAGACAGGATGAATTCCCAGCCTATGAAAGCTGATTTCACCGAAGGAATGAACACACACACATTCAGGGAGAGAGATAGATAGTTATACCCGCAGCTGCACTCACTTCCTCCCACCCTTTTCTTGTTTTAACCAGCTCATTGCTGGACCATAGACTCAAGGTATCATACACCACCTCCACCTAGTTGTCTTGAAAGAGTTAGGGGAGGGGGAATAGCCATACTTGCCTACCTGACCCTCTCCATGAGGGAGAAAATGCTCTGTTCCTGGACTTTCCTGGTAATGTATGATTGCCATCACCTGTGGTGAGCTAGGTAATTGATAAGAAAGGTGTTTCACCACAGGTGATGGCAATCATACATTACCAGGAAAGTCCAGGAACAGAGCATTTTCTCCCTCATGGAGAGGGTCAGGTAGGCAAGTATGGGAATAGCCCACAGACACAGTAATTCATACTTGCCTACTCTCCCGGAATGGCCGGGAGGCTCCCGAAAATCGGATGACCCTCCCGGCCCCCGAGAGAGCAGGCAAGTCTCCCGATTTGCGGGGTCCCCCCTGCCCGTCCGCCCACTTAGTGTGTAAAGTGGGCGGTCCGGGCAGTCGATGACGCAATTCTTGCTGAATCGCGTCATCATAGCCATGCCCCCTGCAGCGTAATGCCGGTGATCGCGGCATTACAGAGTGGGGGCGTGGCTTAAAGGTGGTGTCACTGACCCCACCCTTGCTCCGCCCCATCCCACCCTTGCTCCGCCCCCTTCCCACCTCCAGCCACCCCCTCCTTTACGTCACAGCCTCCCCTGCCCGCCCGCTGAGCCGACCTGGCTGCTCTCTCCCGCAGAGAGCAGCCAGAATGTCGGTAAGTATGCAGTAATTCCATACCTCTGCTTTATAATCTCTGACCTAAGTGACCACGTTGTTAGAACATGAGAACTGAATGATGCAGTCTTCCACCCCCCAAACATTTATGACCGGTACAGGATGAGAGATCATCTGCTGACTGGACATAAATTTATCCTTCCATTTTATTGCTGGGGTCTGGTTAGATGTACTCCTGGGAATAGCGATAACCTCTTAGCCCCCCTGGAGTCACCACACAGACAATACAATGATACCACATGCAATTTGAAGGGGTATGGGTCGACCCAACTTAGGTCGACACTCATTAGGACAACATGGGCGTTAGGTCAAAAGGTCGACATGAGGTTTTTGGTATCTTTTTCTCCGCAAAGTGACGGGGAAGCCGCATTAGTGCACTGTGCTTGCTCGCCATGCTTCAGACAAGGTGCTTCGCTCGGCACAGGTTACCGTTCCAATCATAGTCCACGTGGAAAAAATGGGGAGGGGGGGACTCATGTCGACCTTTTGACCTAATGGCAATGTTGACCTTCAGTGGTCGACCTAACGACCATATCCCATTTGAAGAATACCATACTCTTGGATCTGATCAGGTGAGATTTTTTTTGCATTACGGACACCTGAGCAAGTTGTTTTTAATACAAAATTTGACAGAATTCTAGAAGAATATTAGTGACTCAAGGATGTCCATTGGTAGTTTGCTGTGAGGGGGTGAGGCCCATCTACATGATTTACACACATTATATATATATATATATATATATATATATATTCAAATAGGAATAAAGTCTCTGCGCCTTCAGTGCTTGGGTATGGAAACTTCCATCTGTGTATAACCAAAATGATATTTATATGCGTACCGGAAGTATGATCAAATTGTGCCTGTAGTGGTATCTTTATTTGGTCATCTCCCCTTGTCTTCTTACTCCATGTGTAAACGCCCTCAGCGGGGTGTTGAACCACAATTTACATAGGCAGAGAGGGAAGATGTGTCAGCAAGAATGCTCTTACTGTTATAAAGTGACTCGTGCCATAATTGTGCCAAAAAAAATGTTTTTTATATATAAAGTGCTCTGTGCCTATAGTGTTTCTATAAACCACTATATTTCTTGTGATTTCTAATATAGATAATCAGAATCACACCCCAGGTTCCTGCTGCAGCTGCTCCTGTGAAAGTTTTCTGATCTCTCTCTCACTCTCCCTTTTCCGCATTGTGGAGACAGGAGCCTGGATTATACCCTCCACACTGCAGCCTGGCTCCTTCCACCAAGAGCAGGCCTACCACCCGGCTGCAGCTAGTCCCTCTCATCTCTGGATAGAAGTAACAGAAATAAAACAAGAGACCGGTAAAGTGCTGCAATAATAACACAGGAGACAGTGGACACCAGAACATCTTCTGAGTATACGTTATTATCTGTGTAATTACACATCGTGTTACTCAGTCTGCAGGGTAACACGTTATCTCTCCACAGTTATCCTTACTGTACATGAAAAAAACTCTCTCTATAGAGGTACCAGACTAGGTCAATGATCGCCTCATAGGAGCAGCATTCTTAAAAGGAGTGAGTCATTACCTTCCTTTTATTATTTTATTATTTTTTTTATTAGCCACTGGGGTGTGATTCTGATTATCTATATTAGAAATCACAAGAAATATAGTGGTTTATAGAAACACTATAGGCACAGAGCACTTTATATATAAAAAACATTTTTTTTGGCACAATTATGGCACGAGTCACTTTATAACAGTAAGAGCATTCTTGCTGACACATCTTCCCTCTCTGCCTATGTAAATTGTGGTTCAACACCCCGCTGAGGGCGTTTACACATGGAGTAAGAAGACAAGGGGAGATGACCAATTAAAGATACCACTACAGGCACAATTTGATCATACTTCCGGTACGCATATAAATATCATTTTGGTTATACACAGATGGAAGTTTCCATACCCAAGCACTGAAGGCGCAGAGACTTTATTCCTATTTGAACATTTGTAATTGTGACTCAGCGAAATACGAGTCAATAAGAGAGTCTATACTGCAGCCCCTACACGTGGGAGTGCTGTTTGGAATTAACGTGAATGGTTATGCACGAATTTTTATGTATTTATTGTAAACGGTTTAGGTTTTAAGCGCTCATTATACACCTTTATTGTACACATATATTATATATACATATATATATATATATATATATATATATATATATATATATATATATATATATATACATACACACACATATATATATATATATATATATATATATATATATATATATATATATATATATATATATATATATATATATATATATATATATATTATATACATACATACACACACACACACACCTCCACAAAAGAGTTAGTGGGGTGTGGATAAAATGCTGAAAAGCAAGAATGCTTTCAAAAACCAGTAGTGTTATAAGTATATTTTTAATCAACTAACAAAATCCAAGGTGAATGAACAGAAGACAACTCTAGATCAAATATTTGGTGTGACGGTGACCACACTTTGCCTTCAATGTATCAATTCTTCTAGGTACACTTACACAAAATCAGGGATTTTGTAGGATTAAAGTCAGGTGTATAATTAGTCATACCAAACAGGTGATAATGATCATAATTTTCTTATGTAGGTTGAAGCAAAGTCATTATCTGAAACAAAAACAGCTGTGATGGAGGCTTAAAACTGGGCGAAGAACAGCCAATCTCTGCTACAAAGGTGAGATTGTGGAAGCTAGTTTCATGTCACAGGTCATACACCATGGCGAGACTGAGCCCAGCAACAAGACAAAAAGGTAGTCATACTGTATCAGCAAAGTCTCTCCCAGGCAAATAATTCAAAGCAGACTGGGGTTTCAATATGTGCTGTTCAAGCTCTTTTGAAGAAGCACAAAGAAACACACAACGTTAAGGACCGTAAAGGCAGTGGTCGGCTAAGGCATCAGATGAAAGACACATTATGCTTACTTCACTTTGAAATCAGAAAATGTCCAGCAGTGCCATCAACTCAGAATTGGCAGAAGCCAGTGTGACTCGGGTAAACCATCTACGGTTCAGAGAAGTCTGGCCAGAAGTAGTCTTCATGGAAGAATTGTGGCCAAAAAGCTATACCTTCCACATGGAACCACTTTCAAGTGACTCAATTATGCATGAAAACATAGGAACTGGGGTGCAGAAAAATGGCAGCACATGCACTGGACTGAGGAGTCAAAAATGTAAATATTTGGTTGTAACAAAAGGCAGTTTGTTCGCTGAAGGGCTGGAGAGCAGTACAATAAGGTTGTGGTCGGACGGACCTCACAGTGGAATGCACTGGGCATAACTGTGACCCAGGGATCCTGTTTTGAGCCCTCCACTTCAATGGATTTGGAAGAAAATGTCACAGAGTAGCAACAATAGATACCAGAAAGCAAAGGTGTGGGGGTCCTGGTTTGACCTCCCATTGGTGTATGCTAGGAACGTTCACACATTGAGCGTGTTCAGGGCCTTCCACAGGATGGATTTGGATGAAAACTTTAATGTACTGTAATAACTGATACGAATAACCATAATTCAGTGACCTGAAATAACAGAGATAAAATGGAGGTGGAAAGACAAAAAATGTTGTGTATCCAAAAGCCTTGACATAGCAACATTTAAACCCATCTCGCAATGGAAAAGTAATTACAAAATTGATCAGAAATTTAAGCATCGGATCAGACATTGGCATTTCTATAATGGGGGCCCACACTGCACACACTATATCAATGTTTTATTACTTACCTTTCAGAGTCCCATGTCAGAGCTGCAGTCACAGTAAAAGTCGCCAGCAAAAGGTCCACCGTGCATGCTCAGTAGGGTTTTAGTCTCCGTAACATGGCTGGCACCATGTTACCGGAGACCTGCACATGCGCAGTAGACTTTTGCACAATGCCAGAGTCTATTGCACTGTGAAGAGGAGCGCCCCCCCCCCCCCAGAGTCTGCACACTGGTCCCGTCCTCTGTTAAAATGTCACTAGGATCAGGACTACTGGCGACACCCTAAAAACAAAAAAAAGAACACTGGGCAGCCACCTTATGGGTGTGTTGGAAGAGCTGCTAATTACATCCAACTAATTGATTACTTAATCACTGGAAAATGTAAACCTGGGCAATGCAGCAAGCGGATAGATAGGATGGACAGATTACGCTTGCCTGGCTGTCGGGATCCCGGCGCCAGTATGCTGGGCCATAATGCCGGCAGCGGGGCGAGCACAAAAGAGCCCTTTGCACACTATTTATACACCCACACACACATACATACAAATACGCAATCCATGGAATTGCAGTAGTCAAGATTAAAAAATAAAAAGATCATGGATATGCTAGAGTTACAAATATATAGAAAAAGTGACAAAGGAAAAACTACATTTAGGAGGCATAAGCCTCATCTTAAACAAGATTTGTACTGTATCTCCAATCTATGTTACATAAGAGGTCACATAACAAAATCTTTACAGGAAGAATGGCTCTATTACAGACTATCTTTTTCCTTTCCGTTACAAAGCAGTTACAGGATATCCGCCTATTTTAGGTTTATGTGCAGCAGTACAATAACCCTGGCTTCCATGCTTTTTACTAGCGAATGCAAACTACAAACAGGGGGGGATAATTAAATAAATGCTGCTCATTTCACCCACAAATACTGCCATGGATGTACAGCAATAATTTATACTCCATATAAAATAAAGCTACTGTGGATTTCTTATATTGGCACTATATGGAAAAATAAAAGTACTTAAATCTTCAAGAACGAGATTCATTCATAAATGTAAAAATGCTTAAGTAGTATTTTATGGGTTGTGTATGTCTGGTCAGCATACAGACTGTGGGATCCCGGCATTTAGATGCCCGGTAGAGGTGGTGAGCACTACAAAGCTCCTTGCGGCCTCGCTGCGCTCGCCACGCTGTGGGCTTGGTGGCAATAGTCCCTGTTGGTCTGCATGCCAACCGTCGGGATAGTGAGGGATTGGGATGTAGGCAGTAGCGGATTTACTGCTAGGCGACATAGGCGTCCGCTTAGGGCCCGGCAGCTTGCAGGGGGCCCACTGACAGGGTTGAATTCATAGCCGCCATCACGTGGGACTGGTGGGAGGCTCAGACAGAATGGAGTAACAGCCCCGCCCATAACTGACATGGGCAGGCCCGATGCTACCCGCTCAGAAGGGTCTGCAAAGTAGGGAGGTGCCAGTCTGGAGAGGTGCTCTCCCTACCCTGCTGCTCTCCGCTCTGTGCTCTTACTGCCAACTGCATGATGAAATGCGGCTCGGAGCTCTTTAGTCAGCTCACACACTGATCTCCAGTCACTTCTTCTCAGGAGCGCACGCAGAGGGGGGGATTCACCCCCCTGTGCACACACTAACAGGCAGCCTGCATCTCCCTCCGCACAGGCAGTCAGAAACTCTCTGCTCTGTCAGTGTACTTTACGTTACTGCTCCTGTACTGTGATATGAGGCAAGGAACATTCTCCCTGCATTCTTTCTCTGGGGGTCATTCTGACCCAATCGCACGCTGCAGTTTTTCGCAGCATAGCGATCGGGTCAGAACTGCGCATGCGCCGGCGCTGCAGTGCGCTGGCGCATGGCCGCCCGTCGTTGCGCTACAATCGCCTCTGCCTGATTGACAGGCAGAGGTGGTCGATGGGCGGGAGGGGGCGAAATGGCGTTTGCCCGCCATTTCGTGTGGGGAGTGGCCCACAGCCAAGCATCACATGCAGCCGCTGCGGGCCGGGGAGCGATGAGTAGCTCCCGAACAGCACGCTAAAGCTGCGCTGGCCGGGAGCTACTCCTGAAGTGCAAAGTCATCAACGCCGTGCAATGCCTTTGCACTTCTGCGGAGGAAAGGGGGGCGGCACTGACATGCGGGGCGTCCCCCCGCATGTCTAAGTTCATGATCATAGCTGTGCTAAATTTAGCACAGCTACAATAAACTCGGAATGACCCCCTCTGTGTCCTCCCCCACTACATGCTTCATGGGAGCTGTCTGTGTTTAGGGCAGCCAGGCAATCTCAATAATGAGTTTAAACTCCTTGAAATCCTTGATTTTTTCTAATTGCTTATTAATGCTCCTAATGCAAGTGTATCCATGCGATTTTCATTTTTTACCAGAGAAAAAGATATTTTATATATACACACTATATCTAGATAGAGAGATAGTAAATTCAAAATGTAGGCACTCACCAATAAACTTGAACAGGTAAAATTTAATGATAACTCACAGACACCTAGAAACGGTGTGTCAACGTTTCGGTCACCTCATAGCCTTTTTCAAGACATCACAGAAGAGCAGTAAGGAGACAACTGTACAGTACATCGCCATTCACCAACATGCGTTCCACCAGCCGTGGAACTGGAAGTGACGTGGCCCGCGTTTATCATCATGACAACGGAACTAATAGTACAATACTAAAATCAGCTAGACAGTGCCATATTGGATATGGGAAAGCTGATCGTGTTTTATAAGTAAAGGCGCCATATTATATAAGGGCAAGGTAAAAAACACAGCAAAATATGCTATTAAGGCGCTAAGGCTAAGCAATCGCATACTGTAGCGAAACCTGAAGACAAACACCACATAAATACTGACATCACAAAACAAACAAATATAACATTGACAATGAAAACGGCACCCCGGGGGCACCAAAAGGGGGACCCCTGAGGAGCCGCCTATAATGCAATATCACAATCTAGAAAAAAAAAATTAAGAAATAAAAATAACCCCCAAAAATATTATTAATCGGTTAAAAAAGGGTTCTTCATCTGATCCATCCCTTTGGTGCATATTGAATTTACATCTACAAGGAAATGTACCCCGACTTGCTGTTAGTCTGAGGCTGATTTGAAAAAGTCGTTACATGGCTGTACCTTTATGAAATAAATTGGTTTTATTTGTGAATAAAAAATTTAGCCAATGTTTTAAAGAACTTGTATAGAATTGTCGATAAATTCTGGGTTAATCTTATAATCCTGAGCGCCCTCTGATCTGTACTCTATCTATATCCATATAGCTACACACACTTTTTTAATTTTTTTTATAAATCTGTGAAGGCGGCACTCCAAGCGTTAAAAAAGAAAGAAAAGAAAAGACAATCAGCGTTGTTTTATCAATGTTTTAGGACCTGTTTACTTCAGTTCTTTCGTTGGGGGGGGGGGGGTTTGGCTGGATGTGTCCGTGTCCTGCCATCCACTATCTCAATCTCCAACTAGCTCCCGATCCCCCTCCCCGGACACCTTCTATCTCGCTTTCACCCACTGCCTCCCTGTCACCTTCTGCCTATCTCCCTGTCACTCTCTTCCGGCACCCAAAGTCCCCCCTGTCACCCCCCCTGACACTTTATCTTCCTGTCTCCCACTATTCTCCCTGTCACCCCTGCCTCCCCAGTCACCCACTATCTCCCTGTCACCCACTATCTTTAGGGCGGTGCACCAGCCAAAATGTTGCCTAGGACCTCAAAATAGTCAGGGATGGCTCCGACTAGCATACTTACCCACCAGGTGCCGGTATTCTTTAGTGTTGGGATGATGGAGTTGGTCATGTGACCGCCGGCATAGTCAGCTCTGGGATCCCATACCGAACCCGAGAGAATACATCATAGTTCTATACATGAAATATTTTGTGACTGTTAGAGAAGAAATTCACTCTTTGCGAGTCTTTTGGCTAGAACATATTACTGTAATTAAAATTAACTATTACCATCAACTCTTAGTCATATAGGGGACTAGCAGTGGCGTAACTACTGCCCCCGCAGCCCTCGCGGTGGCTTGGGGGCGAGGGGCTGCGGGGGCGCCACTGATTTACAGCAGACTGACATGCGGACGAGCGTCCGCATGTCAGTCTGCGGTCTCCTTCCCTCCGCCGCTTGTTGGAGGGACACGGAGGGCACAGCGCGCCTCCCTGTGTCCCTCCTGCATCATCTCCGGCGGCCGCGGGTCTAATAGGGGGAAGTGCCGTCCGTGAGCTCTAATTGGCTCACGAACCGGCACTTCCCCCTATTAGACCCGCGGCCGCCGGAGATGATGCAGCAGGAGGGACACAGGAGAGGCGAGCTGTGCCCTCCGTGTCCCTCCAAAAAGCAGCAGCAGCGGCGGCGGGGCGGGGGGGGGGGGGGGGGAGAGAGAATATCTGCCACTGGGGCATATCTGGCACTGGGGGGGAATATCTGGCACTGGGGGGGAATATCTGGCACTGGGGGGGGCATATCTGGCACTGGGGGGGGCATATCTGGCACTGGGGGGGGGCATATCTGGCACTGGGGGGGCATATCTGGCACTGGGGGGGCATATCTGGCACTGGGGGGGCATATCTGGCACTGGGGGGGCTATCTGGCACTGGGGGGGAATATGTGGCACTGGGGGCATATGTGGCACTGGGGGGTATATGTGTACCTGGCACATGGGGGGGGGCTATATTTGGCACTGGGGCATGTGAGTACCTGGCACCGTGGGGGAATATCTGGCACTGGGGACATATGTGGCACTGGGAGCACAGCCCTAGCAACAAGGACTACCTCCTAGCAACGAGCATGACACCCAGTGCATGAAACACCTGGCAACGAGCATGACACCCAGTGCATGAAACCCCTGGCAACGAGCATGACACCCTGAGCATGAAAACCCCTGGCACCGTGCATGGAACCAAGAGCATGAAACCCCTGGCAACGAGCATGACACCCAGTGCATGAAACCCCTGACAACGAGCAGGTAATTGTAAAGTAATTAGAAGCCTTACTGTAGGACTTAATGTGTAATGGGCATTACGGTGTGTGGCATAATGTATCACGGACATTGCGGTGTGTGTCATAATGTGTCACAGGCATTACGGTGTATGGTATACTATATCGCGGGCATTGTGATATGTGGTATAATGTCTCAGGGTCACTGCAGTGTGTGGCAATGTATCACGGACATTGCGGTGTGTGTCATAATGTGTCAGGCATTACGGTGTGTGGTATACTATATCACGGGCATTGTGGTATAATGTCTCAAGGTCATTGCAGTGTGTGGCATAATGTGTCACAGGCATTGTATGTGCTATAATGTATCGGGCATTGCAGTGTGTGTCATAATGTGTCACAGACATTGTATGTGCTATAATGTATCAGGGGCATTGCAGTGTGTAGCATAATGTATAACGGGCATTGCAATTCCTGTCATAATGTGTCACAGGCATTACGGTGTGTGGCATAATGTGTCACAGGCATTACGGTGTGTGGCATAATGTGTCACAGGCATTACGGTGTGTGGCATAATGTGTCACAGGCATTACGGTGTGTGGCATAATGTGTCACAGGCATTACGGTGTGTGGCATAATGTGTCATGTGCATTATTGTGTGCGGCATAATGTCTAAGGGCCATTGCAGTATGTGGCATAATGTATACTGGGCATTACTATAAGGAGGAAAAATGACAAATAATGTAAGGGGCATGAATCAGGATTATTTTTCTTTCCTGTGGTGGCCAACGTATGGGCGTGCAGGTTGCAAAACTGGGGTTTAAGGTAGTCTTTTCCTGCAATGCCACGCCCCTTTATGCGAAACCACGCCCATTCCAACGAAACCACACCCCTTTCTTGCTCCCAATTATGGAGCATGAGGGGGGGGGGGGGGGGGGGCGCCGAAGAATTTTTTGGCTTGGGGGGAGAAAAATTTCTAGTTACGCCACTGGGGACTAAAATTGAAGGTACTATTGGGTGACTGTTGAGAATAGTTCCCTGCTGATCCCCATGGATCTAGCTCTGTGAGTGCCGACTTTCCCATCTCTGACCCATCCAACAATCTCCCCTACGTTGACCTGCTGGACGGCAGGCATAGGATCTTTACATGCATATTGTATCTTCAACACCTACACAACTGACCTCTCTTTTGTGCAACTCTTTTTGCCAGGTCTACTACCTCTCTCCTTCCATCATTGGCGTACTGCATGCCTGATCAGTCTCTGTCAGCTGGTGGAGAATGATCTAGTACATCCCTTCCCCACTTACTTACTGAAATTGAATCTGCTGAAGCGATAGCTATGGCATTACGTTCAAAGGGTAACACTTTTTACTAAAGCTCACAAAAAGACCTCTCTCTCACTCCCTTTGAGTCTCTGTGCACTGTTCCAATAGCGCCTCGGTATATTCTTTCTGACATATTTAAACTGCTGGCCAAAGTACAGTTTGGCTATCCTACCTTTATCTCAGTCTGGCAAAGGAACTGGGTGGGAATCACTATCACATACAGGCAATGGTAACAATTTTTTTTTTAATATATATATATATACCCAAGTTTCTTCACAAAGCATCTCAGTAATTGAGACTCATTTTACATTTCTTACACAGATTAATCTTCGTAAAAGGTTCCCGGACATGCCTAACTCATGTTGGCAGTGCAGGTGGAAGGTGGATCTCCCCTTCATATTTGGTGGGACACAAAACATTCAGTCATTTTGGGATACAGTTATTCAGATCACCAAGGCTGTGGTTGGGGAGGGGATGCCTTCAGTATAAGAAATCTCTGCTGCGGTATGTAGTCTGTTTGTATGGCATGTTACACTAATGAACCACAGTACAGTTACCAGCAGACCTCTAGAAAGGATCAAGCTGTTAGAGTAGGTAGGACCCTCTGGGGGCGATTAAATTTTTTTGCCATCACAGCAATTGAATTATTGCTCTGATTGGGCATCCATTGCTTCTAATGTGTTCAAAAGTACTGGGATTAGCTGCTAAACCAGATTAAATTACTGCCCACTGTGTGAAAATTCCCATTTGGGAGTCCAGACGGGACACTTTTTGCACATTTTGCCATCTAAGGAGGGGACGAGTTGCAATGTACACCCCTCCCCCAGCTATTCAAATTGCTCCTTCAAACACCATCGAGTGGCAGCTGTGGGGTGAAACAATAGAATCGCCCCCTATGTTTTAAAGCCAAAAAGACAGATCCTATAATGTATATAGGCCCTCATTCCGAGTTGATCGCTCGCAAGGCGATTTTAGCAGAGTTACACACGCTAAGCCGCCGCCTACTGGGAGTGAATCTTAGCTTCTTAAAATTGCGACCGATGTATTCGCAATATTGCGATTACAAACTACTTAGCAGTTTCAGAGTAGCTTCAGACTTACTCGGCATCTGCGATCAGTTCAGTGCTTGTCGTTCCTGGTTTGACGTCATAAACACACCCAGCGTTCGCCCAGACACTCCTCCGTTTCTCCGGCCACTCCTGCGTTTTTTCCGGAAACGGTAGCGTTTTTAACCACACGCCCCTGAAACGCCGTGTTTCCGCCCAGTAACACCCATTTCCTGTCAATCACATTACGATCGCCGGAGCGAAGAAAAAGCCGTGAGTAAAAATACTATCTTCATTGTTAAATTACTTGGCGCAGTCGCAGTGCGAATATTGCGCATGCGTACTAAGCGGAATTTCACTGCGATGCGATGAAATATACCGAGCGAACGACTCGGAATGAGGGCCATAGTGTAAAGTAATTTTGTTGCTCTACATTATTGATGAGAATTGATGCAACTTCATTATATACAGAAAGCAGATGAGTACAGTACCACAGATACAGACGTCCAAGAGGTGTTGCTATGTCAACACTTGCAACAGATGTATATTGTAGTGCATATACAAAAGTCCATACAACAAAAATAGAACCGATATCTAAGTGGCAGATGTATTAGCCTGAAGAAGTGATAAAGAAGTAATTAGTGCAAGGTGATTACGCTCCAGGCAATCATTATGGGTTTGAAAAAGGACAGCTAGGAGTTTATTGGCTGCACTGACCATACAGTCAGAGAAAGAAGCTTCTTCATTATGACCTGCATACTTAGGCGTGTGGACTAGATTTACTTTAGCGTTAGGCACAAGAGGTGGTAGAGTCATATCAGAAAAAGGAGACAAATGTTCTGTTTGCAGAATCTTGCCACACACATTTTATCCAGTTTATGACCGCCTTTCCCCAAACAGTTTTTAGAACAAAACTACAGCACAGGGACCTCTGTATAATCTACATAAATTACAATTGTCACATTCTGCAGTCCCACTTTCAGCCTTCTGAATAAACAGTTCTTTGTCATTGCAGCAGCTGTGATTTGCATGGTGACATTGTGCAATCTAAAATACACAATCTAAATGCATATAGCAGATATTTAAATATTTTGCCTATTTTTCTCTGTGCATTTACACATACATAGCTCGGAGGCAAACGGGAGACCACGCGACTGTGAGTCAGTGCTAACTCACCATTGTTATTTGTTTCCTAGAAAAAGCTTGGTCTATTCCCAGGCGTCTAACAAGATTAATGTACAAACCTTTGTAGGGAAAAGTCATTTTAAGTCAGCTTTAGCTGTGGTCTGTGGAGACCTCATGCCTTGTAAACCCAACCTAAGCTAAGAGACTTTTCTTCTGCATATAGTGTATAAGGGAACATTTTAGGAACATTTGAATCTTAGAATCAGTGGCGTATCTATAATGGGTGCAGTGTGTGCGGTGCACACGGGCCCCTGGTTCCAGAGGGGGCCCACACCGCACCCATTTCTTCTATACTCCCCTTTCCGGCGTCCATCTGTGACTGTGTGTGGGCCCAGTGTGTGTGTAGCCATCACCCCCGCTGCTAGCGCACTGAGCACTAGAGACTCTGGCACAGTGCCAGAGTCTACAGCGCATGCGCAGGACTCCGGGAAAATGTTGCGGCGCCCATTTTTCCGGAGTCCTGCGCATGCGCTGTAGTCTCTGGGACTGTGCGGCTACAGGAGAGGAGGGGGTCCACACACGGAGTCTGCAAACGCCGCTGCTTAGAATCTACTTTATTTTACATGTACCTGTATTGCTGGCTGAGTGAAGCACAATTGCACATATCCAGCCGTGATGGTACATACAGATGTCTGACCCAGCTGTGTGCCTTTACAAAAATGCCCATTTTACTTTTAAAACCACAAAGGGAGAAAGAAAGTGGGAGCAACTAAATAATAAAGTATACCATACTAAAACCTAATATTAAAGTGCAGTGTCCGAATATTAGACAAACCGTAATAATTAAATACTACCCTGAGAAAGCTTGAGTCATTGGCCCTAAGACGCAATGACACGTTAAGGTAGAAGCCAGGTAATTTTTTTGCTGCACTTCCATCTTCCCACTCTTTACCTATTCCACCGCCCAAATCCACTGAAGCCTTTGACCCCAAGCTCCACTATACAGCATACTGCAGAAAGAAATGAATGCATTCTATAAATAAATAAAAGATGATTGATCATACATTGTTTATGCTGGCTGTTATGCATAAGAAAATGGGACACATGTCAGTATTTACCCTGCACAGGAGGAAACACATAACCAACCCAAATCTAAATCTCTCTGCACGTTACATCTGCCTTATCTGCAGTGCAACATGGTTCTGCCCGTTTGCTTGAATGGTAAGCTTTGCTTTTGGGATGGTCATTGGCACCCTACCCATCATTGGTTGTTTTAGCTGGAACAGTCGATGGTTAGAAATTATTCTACCATTGATGGTTCCCGCTATTGAATAGCCACACATGCACAGAAAAGGCTTTGCTGGAGAGTCAGTGCAGAGCAATGTTTCTTCTGCACATGCGTGCCGTAACTGCCCCAGCGGCTGGCTGCTGTGTGCACTACTGAGGACCACTGCAGCCGAGGCTGTGCAATGGCTGCTGTTGCTCGACATTACCTACCTGTTAGTAGCACATAGAGAAGTATTTTCTAATACGCACTGCCTATCTGGACTGGAAGTACGTACTGTATGTCCTGTTGCAAAGCGTTAGGAGAGTTTTAGTTTTTAGGTGGTTTATTTTAACAGTATTTTGGGGTTTACAGTATCCTCCTTAGACTGTGCAGTTGCTCAGTGTTGTGGAACTGTAAGTCCCAGTATCACCTGCCAGCCAAAGCCTGGGACTAGTAATTAATATTACAGTCAATGTGTTATGATTCAGTGCAAGTTCTTTAGGTCTTACTCTTTTAGAACCATGATGCTTCGGTCCTTAACCACAGCGCCCAGTTTCCGAATGCATTTCATTTTGGGCATAGAAATTTAGGTCTGCGGCCATTTAACTGGAGACCAAAAGAAACGCAAAGCATAAGTCATTCACTATGATAAAATGCCACCTCTGGTGGAGACACATATGGATGTTTGTACGACATGTTGAACTCCCTGAGATCCTCTCTACACTGCAGTGAGAGTGGGCTGCTTACTGACAGCTGGTGCTATCAAGCCAGGAAGGTGGGCAGGCCATCCTAATCCCAGCACAGGTGCTGCGGCGTATGGCACAGCACACTCACTGTATTTGAAAGAGCTGGTGGGGGTTGTAAATTAAAAGTGGGGGGACCATTGGCACACAGCTATCATTGATGGCGGAAACCCATCTGGTTCTCAGCCATCGATGGTAATACTAGTTTATAATCATCTATGGTCAATTGCCAACCCTACTTTGCTTACAAACATCAATCAAGCCAACAATGCGGAAATAAGGTTTCTAGTGGAATTGTAAAATTCTGTTACCTTGATCATAGCTTGCCTAGTGACCTTAACAAATTATTATTACATTTCAGCTGCTTAGCTGAATTTGGAGCCAAGAGTTAACCAACTGGAAATCCGTATTTCCTATGTACTGTCTTCTATTAGTACAGTACTTCTTAAAAGGGACAGTCTCTGGAGCTTAAAATCGCCATCACTGATTATAGAGGAAACCAACATGTACTTAAGCTATGCAAATGTTAATTGCACATATAAATTTGAGATTTTAAAAGGTTCCGTTTTAGATGCCATCATTTTACCTTGGCAGCTCAAATTAAGGATCAACCGGTAAACATGTATGTCCATTGTTTAAAGTGACAACCTGGTCTGTATGATGGGTTTACATGTACAGATATGTCCTCATATACTGTGGCTTCAGTAGTGCCAAACAGCCATTTTGATGCACCAGGCAGGGGCAGATTGGGGACTAAAAATTCTAGTAACGGC
This sequence comes from Pseudophryne corroboree, assembly GCF_028390025.1. Classification (NCBI taxonomy): domain Eukaryota; kingdom Metazoa; phylum Chordata; class Amphibia; order Anura; family Myobatrachidae; genus Pseudophryne; species Pseudophryne corroboree. The sequence goes on along the minus strand of NC_086449.1, from coordinate 622,006,318 downwards.
ACCAAATCAACTGTTTGCGGAACACCAAAGTAGGTGGAATTAGTATACAGAGCCGTGACTATGTGTGTGCGAGTGGTGCCACTGGACAGGTCCCTGGGGGGGGGCTCATCTCGTTCTTGTAGGCCAGGCAGAGGAGGCAGCACTGGAAGCTGGGGACGAGCATGATGCAGACTGGAGATATTGGGAGCTCCACACACACACACTGGTGTCATCAGCTGCCGGGAGGGGGAGCGGTTGTTTTTCCCAGGAACCGGGCAGTATGGGATATACAGTCGAGAGGCAGATACTGGGAATATTGGTGGTGGTGGGGGGGGGGGGGGGGTGTTACAGTTGTAGTTGGGTGCAGTTACAGGGATCGCATTAAGGATCAGGAGGGGCGGTTACAAGGTGCAGTGGGCATAGTTACAGGATGCAGGTGGGCATGTCGCAGGGAGCACTTGTAGGTTGCGGGGATGCAGTTGCAGGTCGGTGCATTTACAACATGCAGGGGTGCAGTTGCAAGGCGGTGAGGGGGCATCACTTGCATGAGTGGTAGTTACACAGTGCATGGGTGGCTGTTACAAGATGCAGGGGTGGAAATTACAGGGTGTAGGGTTGTAATTTGCATGAGCGCAATTACAGGGTGCAAGAGTGATAGTTGCAAGGGTGCAGAAACAGCGTGCAGTGGGGACAGTCAAATAGTGTAATTGCAGAGGGGTATAGTAATTAGGTGTAAGGGAGGAAGGTACGCCATGCAGGGGTTTCACTTGCTTGAGGTGAGGGGCAATTACAGGATATAGGGGAGCAGTAACAGTGTACAGTGAAGGAAGTATCGGGGGGGGGGATGTGTGTCACAGTTGCAGGGGGTGTGGACGTAAGGTGTAAAGTTGGGAGCTATAGGGTGCAGGGTGTCGCATGCATGGGCAGCAGTTACGGGTGCAAGAGTGGCAGGTGGATGGGGGAGCAGTTACAATGCTTAGTGAGGGCAGTAACAGGGTGCAGGTAGGTAGTTGCAGGGTTGAAAGGTACATGTAGCAGGGGTGGAAGGAACAGGGGGGACCTGTGTGCAACCTGTCATTCAGAAATCTCAGCAAACCCCCCCCCCCCCCCCAGCCCATCCCTAAACTCCACCCTCCTCTCCTCCTCTACCTGCTGCTTCACTATATATTGAGTTTGGTAACTAGGGGAGGGGGGGGATGCTATTGTTGCTTACGGCTGGAGGAGTGTCTTGTGAGGTTGCCCTCTCACGAGTTCAGAAGCTTAGAGCTCCTCCGCTCTGCAGGTCACTGACAGATGCTGGCGGGCTGCCAGTTCCTGTCAGAGAAAGAGAAAAATGGAGGGAGACACACTTGACTGGGAGCAAGCCCACATATGGCAATTGGTACCACAGTCCGACAGGCCTTGCGGGAAACTTCCCACTTATGGTGGGCACACACTAGGCGATAATATCCCTCATTTTTACCCTCCTGAGCGATATTGTTTACAATATTGTCCAGTGTGTATGCTGCCAGCGATGGCCGATGCACGCTCCCAAGGGACCCCTCTGTCACCAGTACACGCAGCTCAATCTGACTATATCATCAGATGCTGCATGTTCGGGCCGGCTGCGGAATGAGGTCACTATGCGATATCGCATAGTATGTATGCACTATGTTGGCGGCCCGGCTGGGGAAAAACTATCCAATATCGCTTATACAGCGTATCACATAGTGTGTACCCACCTTAACTTCAATGCCCAATCTACCACTGGCACCAGGTCTCAGGCGAATCTGCTGCGCTGAGCATCTTTCTCTCTCAAAATGTCAATCTTATTCGCATAAGCAAAACAACTGGAAGTGACAAAACTACTTTGCTACATTACACTGATAATGCACGACATGTGAGAATGAGTCTGAATCTGTATATGAAGTGGTACAATGCAGCAGTTGTGCCTGTTTTCTCACACCAGGGGTGGTATGTAATGCCGTCCGAGTCTGGCGGCCATACGGGATGCCAGACAAAGTGGACTTTTTTTTTTTTTTAAAGGGGCAGTCACTTACAAGGCAAAACTATGCTTTGGAAGTGATTGCTCCTTTAAAAAAAAAAAAAATGCCTGAGCTTGACCAGCATCCCATTCCAGGTTCCATTGTGCTTCATCTGCAACTTTGTACGCATTTAAAACGTATTACTGTGTGGTTAAAGTAGGCCAGAATTTATAATAAACCGAGTGGTGTTTTGCTACAGCTGCAATGTGAAGATGTCACAAAAGATAATGAAAAATAAACGTTATGGTAAGAACTTACCGTTGATAACGTGATTTCTCTTATGTCCACAGGTATCCACAGGATAACATTGGGATATTGTCGAGCGACTGCGAAAATGGCACCAACACGGTCACGAACTTTCTGGCCTCCCAGGATGCATTGGGGCCTCCACTATATAGTCCCGCCCACTGACTCAGTCAGATCAGTTCTTTCCACAGCGATTATAGGCAGGAACATTAGGTAGAGACCTGTACAGGCGATAAGAACACACATGCACACCCTTCCATACAAGAAGGAAGAGGTTTTTAGTGTTTGTCTAGATCCTCAAATCAGATGCGTCCGGGTGGGATCCCTGTGGATACCTGTGGACATAAGAGAAATCACGTTATCAACGGTAAGTTCTTACCATAACGTTTATTTCTCTGGCTGGGTCCACAGGATTATCCACAGGATAACATTGGGATTCCCAAAGCCATTTTAGTGGTGGGGACGCTCCTGATTGCACAGGAGGACCTTTCGCCCGAAGTCTGCGTCATGAGAGGCAAAAGTATCCAAGGCATAATGTCTGATGAATGTGTTTATGGAAGACCATGTGGCTGCCTTACATATCTGTTCTGCTGATGCACCCTGTTGTGCTGCCCAAGAAGGACCTACCTTACGTGTAGAGTGTGCAGAGACATTAGCCGGAATAGGGAGATCTGCATGAGAATAAGCTTCAGATATTACCACTCGGAGCCATCTCGCCAGCGTCTGTTTACTAGCAGGCCAATCTCTCCTATGGAATCCGTAGAGGATGAAGAGGGAATCTGTTTTCCTGATGGCACTAGTACGATCTATATAGATTTTTAAAGACCGGACCACGTCCAGTGACGCTTCTCCCGCAGATAGTCCCGATACCTGAAAAGCTGGGACTACAATCTCTTCATTCAGGTGAAACTTTGACACCACCTTTGGAAGATAACTAGATCTCGTTCTGAGAACTGCTCTGTCTGGAAAAAAACTTAGGAAAGGAGACTTACATGATAATGCTCCTAAATCTGACACTCTTCTGGCTGACGCCATTGCCAGTAAAAAAAGAACTTTAATCGTTAACCACTTAAGATCCGCTCTCTCAAGTGGTTCAAACAAAAGACCCTGGAGAAATTTAAGAACTAAATTCAAATCCCAGGTAGCTGCAGGAGGAACAAATGGAGGTTGAATATGTACTACTCCTTGGAAAAACGTACGTACATCCTGTAGGTCAGCAATCTTCTGCTGAAACCATACAGTCAACGCTGAGACTTGCACCCTCAAGGAAGCAACCTTCAACCCCTTATCCAATCCTGCCTGCAGAAAATCCAAAATCCTAGCTACTTTAAAGGCTCTTGGATTGTAATTTTTTCCAGAACACCAATGAATATAGGCTTGCCATATTCTATGATATACAAGGGCCGAAGAAGGCTTTCTTGCTCTAAGCATGGTTTGGATTACTTGCTTTGAAAATCCTTTAGCCTCTAAGATAGAGGTTTCAACAGCCACGCCGTCAAAGACAGGCGATCCAAATGACTGTGACAACAAGGACCCTGCATTAACAGATCTGGACGTTGAGGGAGCAGTATCGGTGCTTCCACGGACATTCTCCACAGATCTGTGTACCAATGCCTTCTTGGCCAAGCTGGAGCTATTAGAATGATTGCTCCTTTTGCCTGTTTTATCTTTCTCACTACTCTGGGTAACAGAGATATTGGAGGGAACAGATATGCCAGCTGAAACCTCCATTCTACTGACAGTGCGTCTACCAGGACTGCTCCTGGGTCCCTTGTTCTTGATCCGTACCTCAGAACTTTGTTGTTTAGATGAGACGCCATAAGGTCTATCTCCGGTAGACCCCATCTGTTCACCAGTGTCTGAAACACTTCTGGGTGTAGTGCCCATTCGGTTTCCTGAATGGTGTGCCGACTGAGAAAATCCGCTTCCCAATTTAGTACACAGGGACAAATACTGCTGACAATGCTGGGAGATGGAGTTCTGCCCACTTTAGAATGGGAGTTACTTCCTCCATCAGACTCTTGCTGTGAGTCCCTCCTTGATGATTTAGGTATGCTACTGCCGTCGCATTGTCGGAGCGGATCTGGACTGGTCTTCCTTGTAGATTGTCCTTTGCCTGAACTAGGGCCAAGTAAATGGCTCTTATTTCTAACAGATTTATCGGCAGGCGACTTTCCCTTGCGGTCCATTTTCCCTGGAACCATAGGCTTCCGAGTACCGCCCCCCAACCTTGCAGGCTGGCATCTGTCGTCAGGACTTGCCACTCTTTTATCCAAAAGGGTCTCCCCTTGTTTAAATGGTCTGTCTGTAGCCACCATGCTAGAGACCTTTTTACATTTACTGGAATCTTTATCATCTGCTTCTTTATTGTTTGATGATTTCAGTTCCATTTTGTCAAAATGAGATGCTGCAATGGTCTGGAGTGGAATTGCGCATATTCCACCATGTCGAACGTTGATACCATCAGATCCAACAGTCGCATTGCTGCATGGACTGACATTGTCTGGGCTTGCAACGCTTCCTGAGCCATGACCTGCACCTTGACTATTTTCTTCTCTGGTAAGAGAACTCTCTGTAGGTCTGAATCCAATATGGCTCCCAAATGAACCATCCGCTGTGATGGATTCAGGGACGACTTCTCCCAATTTATGAGCCACCCGTGTCTCTGTAAACAAACTATCGTCTGTTGGAGATGGCTCAACAGTAAATCTTGCGACTGTGCTAAGATTAATAGGTCGTCTAGGTATGGGAATATCCTTATCCCTTGTTTGCGCAGACAAGCTGCCATAACCACCATGATCTTGGTAAACACCCTGGGTGCTGTAGCTAGCCCGAAGGGCAGAGCTTGGAACTGGAAGTGTTCCTTGAGGATGGCAAACCTGAGGTAACACTGATGTGATAGTGCTATAGGCACATGTAGGTAAGCATCCCGCACATCCAGAGATACCATATAGTCTCCCGGTTCCATAGCCAACATTATGGAGCGTAACGTCTCCATGTGGAACTTCGGGATCCATATGTAATTGTTCAACATCTTCAGATTTAGAATTGGTCGATATGACCCATTTGGTTTCTGGATTAGAAACAGTTTGGAGTAATACCCCTGTCCCTTTTGTGATGGAGGTACTGGGACAATCACACCTGACTGCAGTAATTTTTGGACTGCTTCTTGCAGGGCATTGGCCTTCGACTCTATACGAGACGGGCTGGTGCAAAAAAATCTTTGAGGAGGCTGCCTCCTGAATGGGAACCCATACCCCTGAGATACTACCTTCTGCACCAAGGCATCTGTTGTTGACTGTTGCCATGTGTGTGCAAATTGCAGGAGTCGGCCCCCAACCCTGGAATCCTCCAGGCGGAGGCACGTCTCTTCAGGCTGAGGGCTTTTGTTCAGGTTTGGAAGCTGGCTTTTTGCTAGCCCACTGCTTCCTACCCCTGGATTTAAACTGGGGTTGTTTAGGCTCCTCTTTACCTTTCGCTTTGCTTTGCCAGCGAAATGAGCGAAATTTTAAACCCTTGGACTTAGGGTTGTAGGTAGCCGGAAATCGGACCTTCTTCGATTCAGCCTCTGACTCTAGGATATCCGATAAAGGTTTTCCAAATATATTACCCACGAAAGGCAATGCTTCCAATTCCTTCTTAAACTCCGCATCTGCCTTCCAGGTCCGTAGCCAGACTGCTCTGCGAGCGACTACTGCCAGGGCTGAAGCTTTAGAAGCAACAGTGCCTACATCAATGGCTGCTTCTTCTAAATACTGGGCAGATTGTCTTAAACGGCAAAGACGATCCTCTTGCTCCCTAGTAGGAGAGGGGGTCATTCTCTAGTTCCTCTATCCATTCGCCCATTGCCTTTGCTACCCAGGCCGAAGCCATAGCAGGTCTTACCACTGCACCCACAAGAGAAAAAATATTTTTCAATAGGCTCTCTACCCTCCTGTCTGTGACATCATTCAAAGAGGTAGATGACAGTGGCAAAGCAGATTTGTGCACTAGTCGCAGGACATGTGCATCTACTTTTGGAGGAACTTCTCTCTTCGAACAATCTCCAGCAGGAAATGGATAATAAGAATCCCATCTCCTAGGAATCTTATACTTTTTACCGGGCGCTGCCCAAGACTCATCCATCATTTCCGTCAACTCCTCTGACGCTGGAAATTCAGCTTTCACTGACTTTGTTCGTTTGAATACAGGTGCTTTTGCTTTTAACGCTGTCTTGGCTGGTTCTTCCAGAGAAAGCACAGCCTTTACTGCATTAATGAGTTCAGCTACATCATCTGAACTAAAGCTCTGCGACTGATCATCATACGGAGTTGAATCTATTGTTTCCGCATCATCATCCGATGTATCCTCTTGTGTAGTCTGCCATACAGACGTATCTGTCTTAGTCTTACCTACCCCTTGGTTGCTTGTAGAGGCTACTGGAACCAAACCATAGGAAGGGAGCTGCATGTATGGGTTCATAGTGTAACCTAACCCTTGAGGTGGTGCTACTGGAGCTAACCTGTCCGCTATTGAAGACAGAGTCTTTGCGAACATATTCCATGGTGGCTCTACTGGAGGTTGAACTAACTCCTGTTTTTTACTTCGCTGAAAAGCGAAACAGTTTGCACACAAACCCTCATAAGTGACCAATTGAATCATATCAATTACCCCTGACTTACAAGATAAGCATGTTAGGGCTGTAGGAGTGCTTGACAAATTCTCCTCATCACTTTTGCCGCTCACAAACATTTTTTCTGATATTGACTACACAATTTTGTGACTGAACCACACCCTATAATCAGTATATAGAGGTGAAATCAATCTGACCACAGTGCACCTGATTTGAGGGTCAGAACAGGACTGACATTACACAGAAAAGTCAGCACACATACTAGCAGTCAGTCACATGTTAAAGCATTAGACATTGTCATATGAGAATACAACCTCCATAATAACTTATACATAAGTAGGAAAATTGTACTTCTGTTTAACTGGTTCTTTTTCAACATAACATGCAGAAAACACAGTAATATACAGGTCTCATATGCAATAGGTACTAAAAATTAACAGTGCACACTAAGAAGTAGAAGGAATTTTTAGTACCGTATACCCTGCCTCCAGGGAGCGGGATACAGGGAGACTCACCACACTTCCATATCCAAGCAAAGACGCTCGAAAGACGCTGAGTGGATTCAGACGCTACTGGTGTACACTGCTGCTCTTGGTAACTTATAACGGACACGGACGCTCACCAACGGACACGGACGCTGAGCGACTCCACGTGCATGCAGACACTACAGGCCTGCGACTCGGTCTGGGCGGGTTTATATCCAGTGTACACAACCGCAGCGTCTAAGCTGCGACCGAGTATCCTCGTGGTAGCGTCTGAGCCGGAAGTGAGGTCATTCAGTTCATGAAACGAGAGACCCGCGGGAACTGGCCATGAACTCGGAGGAGGGACGGCCAGGAGAGCGTCTGAAACCCCCTGTTGACTTAAACTCCCAGGATCGCGGCCTCACCTAGTCCTGGCGCCTATGATCCCCGGAGCGTAGCGCTGTCACACTCGAGATGTTCGGCGCATCAACACGCTGTTTGTAGTCTCCACCAAATCAGCGTAGCTGTGTCCTGACCCCTCTAGTAAGAGGAAGTCCATATACTCACTGTCTCCCCATGCTCCGGCCACAGCCTGGTAACGTCTGCTGGACCTGCTAGAACATCCGACACAGACGCCCGTCGAGACAGCACTGTACCGCGAAGGTAAGCGTTGTTGCGACCCGGTGGGGAGTTGTTGGAGCGACTCTTTCTAATACACGTTTAAGACGCTAAGAGAAGTCGCTCAAACCAAAACAGTAAGTCTATAAAAATAAAGTAATGAAAACTTGAGGCTGCTTTCACAGCAGCCCTGTGACCATGCGGCTTCCTGCCGCACCAAGCAAAAAACTGATCTGACTGAGTCAGTGGGCGGGACTATATAGTGGAGGCCCCAATGCATCCTGGGAGGCCAGAAAGCTCGTGACCGTGTTGGTGCCATTTTCGCTGTCGCTCGACAATATCCCAATGTTATCCTGTGGATAATCCTGTGGACCCAGCCAGAGAAAGACTGTATGCTACACCTCTCGGCGTGGCTCAGTCATTCCGTATAGACACTAATGCCGCTTTCAGAACGCAAATGCCGGATCCCACCCGGTAAGAGAAACGTGTCCTTAACGGGTGGGATCCGGCATTTGCTCTGCTTTGGTGGCTTTCCGACCCGGCAATATACCGGGTCGGTTGCCATAGCAGCTGGGGGGCGCAGCAGCAGCATGAGCTCATCTCCTGCGCCGCCTCTCCCTATGCTGTGAATGGGAGCCGTGTCACATCGAAACGGCTCCCATTCACACTGCGCCTGACCCGGTATTCAACCCGGTAATAACCCTTCTTTTTTACCGGGTTAAATTACCGGGTCAGGCGACCCGCTAATTCGGCCAAAGTGCTTCCACATCGCACACTGACCCGTTTCGACACGGCAATATGCAGTGTCGATACCAGGTTATTTGTGCGATGTGAAAGGGGTATAAGGTGTATGAGGACACAAAACTGATCAACCTACTCTGGAGACAGACAGACAGACAATAGTAAAAATTCAGAACAGTTCATTCACATACACCATCACATTAATCTAAAAACAATACAAAAACAAACACTGGTTATAACTAGCATTTTCTCAAGGTGAGTCATATACAAAGTGTGGAATAAATATTTTTGATAGATCTTTTCCTCATATTAAAATGTAACCATTCACTATGCTTAAATCACTCTGCGGACGCACTGAACTGCACGCAGCGTCCTGTGAGCACAAGCGCTCCCATGTGACACGGGATGTGTATTCACAGAGCAATTTGATTACTATCTCAAATAACAATATTTCTAAATTCAAAGCTTGCCAAGTAAGTAAGACAGAAGCATTCTGCAGTCCAGTCTCTGTCCTCGGTGGCTACAGATTGCTTAACATTTTAGATGTGAAACACTGATCTGTCATCTGTTCCAGTGTATAAAAAGCAGTACGCTTGCCATGCCATAAAAGTACTGAAATATATTTACTTTTCTAAATACTTTACTCACTACTCTCATCCTGAACATATGTTTAATAAAATGCCCAAAGGATCAGTGCTGCAAGAGATGAGCATCTGAAGAAGCAGCCACAGGAATTTCAAGAGAGTAATATTATAGACAGATTAGCAGGACATTAGAGATGTACAAGTGTGACACCAATAACCCCACATTACCCCTTTCAGATCTCCAATGGCGGATCCCACCCGGGAATTGGAAACGGGTCCTTCCCGGGTGTGATCCGGCATTGGAGACTCTGCTACCCCTTATGCTGGCTTCCAGATCCGGCAATATGCCGGGTCGGTTGCCATAGCGGCGGGGGGCGGAGCCAGCAGTGGGAGTAGGGGTGGAGGCGGTGCTGGGAGATGAGCTCATCTCCGCGCTGCCTCTCCTTATCTAGTAAACGGGTTCCATCGACCCGGGAATCAGTTTACGCAGCCACTGACCCGGTATTCAACCTGGGTATAACCCTTCTTATAACCCGGGTTGAATTACCGGGTTAGGCGACCTGGGAATTCAGACCTGGTACTTTCACACCGCACACTGACCCATGTCGACATGGCAATATGCCGGGCCGATACCGGGTTATTTGTGCGATGTGAAAGGGGTATATACTCACACAAAACGGAGAATTGCAAACCGGACTATTCAAATATACAAATAATTATATATATATATATATATATATATATATATATATATATATATATATATATATATATATATATATATATATATATATATATATATATATATATATATATCACACACCAATATAACTGTTTCCCTTCCTACCTCACTGTAGGTTTCAATAGATAACATATTTGTTCAGAAATATACATTGATTGCAGCAGATTTTCTACAATTTTATTTTTAAATCAATTTCAAGCCAAATAGAAAATATATTACATTTGTAATACAGGTCATTTCATTATATTTAATAAACATTGGACCGATGCAACAAATAGCAATAAGTATAATCTTGGCGCTTTCAAATTTCACATTTATATCCGCTTTGACCACTTAACTGACAATTTTTCCTTTCAAAACGGTTCATGACATTGTTTTTTTAAACTTTAATATAGTTTACAATTTTTTTTTTTTTTTTTTAAATATATACATATTATATTATGCACACCTGCAGAACAGAACTCCTCGTCAAAAACTGGGGGACACAGTGGGGAGGTGCGGTCGCTTGTGATCTGACCATGCCAGTTAAGTGGCATGAGAAGCGGATTAGCTGTGATCAGTGCTGCATGGGTTTGGTTAGTGACTTTACACTTTCAGCACCAAAATTTTTCTACAGAAGTATAAGAATTGCACCATTTTGTTAAGAAAATAGAAATACAATTTTAATATCTGTTACTTATGGCTGACCGTGTGGCTGGCTGGTGATAATACTGATGGGCCTATTTTTATGTGAGAGCCTGGAGCTCCATCTACAGATTGTTAACCTGGCCCTGATTATACACATAAATACACACACATCCAACCATAAGGTGCAGTGTGAGGTCTTTGCTATACAGATGACCAAACTCGCGTTTAATACAGTAAATTACATATTTTGCAAACATCTAAATGTGTCATCTATTAGTACGTGGCTAATAACTGCACCGTGACTGGATCTTGAGAATCATTCCCACTCAGATGCAGCATATTCATTTAAACTAGAGATGAGCGGGTTCGGTTTCTCTGAATCCGAACCCGCCAGAACTTCATGTTTTTTTTCACGGGTCCGAGCGACTCGGATCTTCCCGCCTTGCTCGGTTAACCCGAGCGCGCCCGAACGTCATCATGACGCTGTCGGATTCTCGCGAGGCTCGGATTCTATCGCGAGACTCGGATTCTATATAAGTCGCCGCCATTTTCACACGTGCATTGAGATTGATAGGGAGAGGACGTGGCTGGCGTCCTCTCCGTTTAGAATTAGAATAGATTAGAGAGACACTTGATTTACTAATTTTGGGGAGCATTAGGAGTGCTCAGTAGTGTACAGTGCAGAGTTTTGCCGATAGTGACCAGTGACCACCACTTTTATTTATAATCCGTTCTCTGCCTGAAAAAAGCGATACACAGCACACAGTGACTCAGTCACATACCATATCTGTGTGCACTGCTCAGGCTCAGGCCAGTGTGCTGCATCATCTATATATATTATATATCTGTCTGACTGCTCAGCTCACACAGCTTATAATTGTGGGGGAGACTGGGGAGCACTACTGCAGTGCCAGTTATAGGTTATAGCAGGAGCCAGGAGTACATAATATTATATTAAAATTAAACAGTGCACACTTTTGCTGCAGGAGTGCCACTGCCAGTGTGACTAGTGACCAGTGACCTGACCACCAGTATATAATATTAGTAGTATACTATCTCTTTATCAACCAGTCTATATTAGCAGCAGACACAGTACAGTGCGGTAGTTCACGGCTGTGGCTACCTCTGTGTCGGCACTCGGCAGCCCGTCCATAATTGTATATACCAGTGACCTAACCGTGGTTTTTTTTTCTTTCTTTATACATACATACTAGTTACGAGTATACTATCTCTTTATCAACCAGTCTATATATTAGCAGCAGACACAGTACAGTGCGGTAGTTCACGGCTGTGGCTACCTCTGTGTCGGCACTCGGCAGCCCGTCCATAATTGTATATACCACCTAACCGTGGTTTTTTTTTTCTTTCTTTATACATACATACTAGTTACGAGTATACTATCTCTTTATCAACCAGTCTATATATTAGCAGCAGACACAGTACAGTGCGGTAGTTCACGGCTGTGGCTACCTCTGTGTCGGCACTCGGCAGCCCGTCCATAATTGTATATACCACCTAACCGTGGTTTTTTTTTCTTTCTTTATACATACATACTAGTTACGAGTATACTATCTCTTTATCAACCAGTCTATATATTAGCAGCAGACACAGTACAGTGCGGTAGTTCACGGCTGTGGCTACCTCTGTGTCGGCACTCGGCAGCCCGTCCATAATTGTATATACCACCTAACCGTGGTTTTTTTTTCTTTCTTTATACATACATACATACTAGTTACGAGTATACTATCTCTTTATCAACCAGTCTATATATTAGCAGCAGACACAGTACAGTGCGGTAGTTCACGGCTGTGGCTACCTCTGTGTCGGCACTCGGCAGCCCGTCCATAATTGTATATACCACCTAACCGTGGTTTTTTTTTCTTTCTTTATACATACATACTAGTTACGAGTATACTATCTCTTTATCAACCAGTCTATATATTAGCAGCAAACACAGTACAGTGCGGTAGTTCACGGCTGTGGCTACCTCTGTGTCGGCACTCGGCAGCCCGTCCATAATTGTATATACCACCTAACCGTGGTTTTTTTTTCTTTCTTTATACATACATACTAGTTACGAGTATACTATCTCTTTATCAACCAGTCTATATATTAGCAGCAGACACAGTACAGTGCGGTAGTTCACGGCTGTGGCTACCTCTGTGTCGGCACTCGGCAGCCCGTCCATAATTGTATATACCACCTAACCGTGGTTTTTTTTTCTTTCTTTATACATACATACATACTAGTTACGAGTATACTATCTCTTTATCAACCAGTCTATATATTAGCAGCAGACACAGTACAGTGCGGTAGTTCACGGCTGTGGCTACCTCTGTGTCGGCACTCGGCAGCCCGTCCATAATTGTATACTAGTATCCAATCCATCCATCTCCATTGTTTACCTGAGGTGCCTTTTAGTTGTGCCTATTAAAATATGGAGAACAAAAATGTTGAGGTTCCAAAATTAGGGAAAGATCAAGATCCACTTCCACCTCGTGCTGAAGCTGCTGCCACTAGTCATGGCCGAGACGATGAAATGCCAGCAACGTCGTCTGCCAAGGCCGATGCCCAATGTCATAGTACAGAGCATGTCAAATCCAAAACACCAAATATCAGTAAAAAGCCTCTTTTTTTCTTTGCGTCATGTGCTGTTTGGGGAGGGTTTTTTGGAAGGGACATCCTGCGTGACACTGCAGTGCCACTCCTAGATGGGCCCGGTGTTTGTGTCGGCCACTAGGGTCGCTAATCTTACTCACACAGCTACCTCATTGCGCCTCTTTTTTTCTTTGCGTCATGTGCTGTTTGGGGAGGGTTTTTTGGAAGGGCCATCCTGCGTGACACTGCAGTGCCACTCCTAGATGGGCCCGGTGTTTGTGTCGGCCACTAGGGTCGCTAATCTTACTCACACAGCTACCTCATTGCGCCTCTTTTTTTCTTTGCGTCATGTGCTGTTTGGGGAGGGTTTTTTGGAAGGGCCATCCTGCGTGACACTGCAGTGCCACTCCTAGATGGGCCCGGTGTTTGTGTCGGCCACTAGGGTCGCTAATCTTACTCACACAGCTACCTCATTGCGCCTCTTTTTTTCTTTGCGTCATGTGCTGTTTGGGGAGGGTTTTTTGGAAGGGACATCCTGCGTGACACTGCAGTGCCACTCCTAGATGGGCCCGGTGTTTGTGTCGGCCACTAGGGTCGCTTATCTTACTCACACAGCGACCTCGGTGCAAATTTTAGGACTAAAAATAATACTGTGAGGTGTGAGGTATTCAGAATAGACTGAAAATGAGTGTAAATTATGGTTTTTGAGGTTAATAATACTTTGGGATCAAAATGACCCCCAAATTCTATGATTTAAGCTGTTTTTTAGTGTTTTTGGAAAAAAACACCCGAATCCAAAACACACCCGAATCCGACAAAAAAATTTCGGTGAGGTTTTGCCAAAACGCGTTCGAACCCAAAACACGGCCGCGGAACCGAACCCAAAACCAAAACACTGACAAAACCCGAAAAATTTCAGGCGCTCATCTCTAATTTAAACATTAACTTGAGTGCACATAGCTAGTACAGTCCAAGCATTTTGTTCATGCCGTGCACTGTCTCAAACAAGTATGCAGTCTACCATAAAACAAAAAGTAAAAGCAATACAATTTATAACAAATATCCTGTATTAAAACAGAAGAAAATAATACTGCCCATAACAGCAAAACCTCTTCTAAAGTACTGCGTCATTTTCAGAGGCTATTTATTTAATTTTCATGAACATCTCTATTTAAGGCTAGAAGTCACAAACTGGCAGCCCATGCACTTGCCCCAAAAAACGCAACTTATTTTTAACTGAAATAAGAGTAAACTTACATTTACAAAACCCCAACACACTTTGTAATAGTCCATAAAGGAGTAACGAGCCATGAAGTCAGCACAATCCCCACTTAAAGCCGATTACCTGTAGAGTACTGAAACATTTTTTTCTTTTTCCTGAGAGTGAGGGCTCCATTGTAGTCGTGGGCATCCTCAGAGACTATGAAGATTCCATGCAATTCGGGAATCATCATACTATACAAGTAGATTTACAAAGAAATGATGTGTTCTCTGAAGTGCTGTATCAGAAAGCCTCCATTGTGAGGGTAAAATGATGAAACTGATCAACTTAAGTTTTAAAATTAAAATGCTATATAGTAATTATTTTTCACTATCGCTGCACAATGCACTTTATAGTTACAAGATGGAGCTACAGCTACACACTGATAGTAAACAAACATGCAGAGATACAACAGATTGTTATTATCCTTGCTTGCTCAGGTGGGTGAATCAGAATAACTTAGCTTCAGGTAAATGCACCTGTGTTCAAACTAGGGGGCAACTAAAACCTGGATTAGCTCTACTCAGGACTGGATGTATATATAGATTATTCATCTTCTACCTATGAGAAGGCATAGCAACATACCTCCCCACATGAACCTCTCCAGGAGGGACACAATGCTCTGCTTCTGGACTGTTCTCTTAATGTATGATTGCCGGCTCCTGTGTTGAACAGGTGAATGGATAAGAAAGGTGTTTCAACACGGGTGATGGCAATCATAAATTAAGATGTAAGTCCAGGAACAGAGCATTCTGTCTCTCCTGGAGAGGGTCATGTTGGGAGGTATGTAGCAATGCTGTGTGTTTGTGCATCAGGCTGACATGCAATTTGCATGTACTGAAGCCATGGCCACATTTGCAATTGCAAACCTCCCAACTGTCCCGATTTTTCGCGGGACAGTCCCGTTTTCTGGGGACTGTCCCGCTGTCCCACCCACGGGCTGCAGTGTCCCGCGGTGGGGGGGCAGTTGGGAGGCTCTGTCACTCGCACAGCGTCTATTCACTTGAGTCAGAGGGAGAGGGGGCATGCCAGCGGCTCACAGAGCGCTGGGCATGCCCCCTCAGTGATTAAAACGGGGGCGTGGCCCGCAATTGTGGGTCCTTACATGAAGCCACACCCCCTTTTCTTCGGCCACGTCCCTCCCTCTTTCGGCAAAAGAAAAGTTGGGAGGTATGCAAATGTACCCAGAATGTAAACAGTACAGAGCTTTGTATCAGTGGAAATAACTATCAATGTACTTAGATGACTTGCTGGGGTTCTTCTGACTGCCTCCCTTTGGATCAGGGGAGGGGAACCTTTGGCTCTCCAGCTGTTGTTGAACTACAGATACCAGCACGCCCTGCTAGTTTTGTTATTTGGCCATGCTAAAACTGTTGCAGGGCATGCTTGTACGTGTAGTTCAACAACAGCTGTAGGGCCAAAGGTTCCCCACTGAATTAAATAATTTTTAATCCACATTAAGGAAGGAAGAAAATATTGGTACGTCTTAATTTTATGGGCAGTACTTGAAATATGGCCTCCGCTCATCTGATGTTTCAGTCCATCATTGTTGTGGTCACATGGGTGATCTTGGACACAAAGGATGAACTACTTCTCTGCGATCTTCTGCAGCTCTCTGGCATCTCCCCTCTGTCCACCTCATTAGCAGCTGGTAGGCAATGGAGGGGAGAGGGATTTGGTCCATACTTGCCTACCTGACCCCCTCCATGAGGGAGAAAATGCTCTGTTCCTGGACTTTCCTGGTAATGTATGATTACCATCACCTGTGGTGAGCTAGTTAATTGATAAATAAGGTGTTTCACCACAGGTGATGGCAATCATACATTACCAGGAAAGTCCAGGAACAGAGCATTTTCTCCCTCATGGAGAGGGTCAGGTAGGCAAGTATGATTTGGTCAGCAGTGCTTGCTCCTCAGTAACTCAAGTTAAGCTAAGCATATCTTTCCTGGAATAAGGTGGCAGAGTCCATGTTTAAAGTGGCAGTCATAATTAACAAGTACCAAAACATCTTGCCATGTTCCTTGTTCTGGGCCTTTTAGGTTGGAGGTGGACTACAAGTTCACTTAACTATACCAGGAATCGTCAAATTTAACTACGGTTCTTTACTACCAGGTGACTCTGAGTTTAACCCTACTGTATGTTTATCAGATTGCTGCATAACGTCCATTGGCAAAACTTGCATGGTTTAGCAGGGTGACACAGTGGTTAGCATTCCTGCCTCAATTAATGGATTTAATGCCAAACATGGCTTTATCTGTCTGGCCTTTGTATGTTCTCCCTATGTTTGCATGGCCTTTTTCCGGATGGTCTGGTTTTGGTTCCTGTAGCCCAAAACCTTACTGTTAGTTTAGCTGGTTCTGATATAATTGACACTAGTGCTTAATCCTAACATCTGTGACATTAAAATCAAGAGGGGGTATGGTCTTGTGGGGGAAGGAGACATGCAGCAACATTTTCATTACACTGGGGATGTGCATTTGCGGCATTCCTGGAGATGCTGGCTGCCACCAGACTCTCCCAGCACTGTTCAGATGCACGGCATCTATTCACCTGCTCCTCTGCTATGCAGAACAGCAGTGTGTGCTCCCCTTAACTCCTCCCCCACCCAAAGCGGGACAGGTGGTAGGTATGCCTAGTTTGTTGTGATGATTACATGTTGTCTGTACAATGCACCATAATGGAATAAGCACTATTTGCAGTGTTTTTTTTCAGATGGTACGCCATGGATTGGGTTGCAATATGTCCTCATTTTCCCTGGATCATAATTAGAGTCTGTGTCCTGGCGTCACCCGACTGTTCCAGTTTCATGGGGAGGCTGGATGAAGGTGCAAATGCTGTCACTGGAGGGTGGTCTGGACCTGCCAGTAAGTGCCCATCAATCACACACTCCTGCATGGCAGCCAATGATGAGCAGTCTTACAACCCTGAGCTAGTTTGAACTGTAGCCATGCCTCCCACTACGCTGATCCCCTGTGTGGGGAGAGGGGCCTAACCAGTCAATAAATGCGGATGACTGTGTGCAGACAGATGAGAGCAGACATTACATCATTTTTGTGTTGTGTATGCTGCAAGGGGAATTGTGAGTCGCCGCTGGATGTTAGGTGACTGATGGGTAACAGTTGAGTGTGAAGTGGGTGCACGATATGGGTGTCTGACGGTTGGAAGAAGTACATGATTTCTTGGTGAGGAGATGGGTGTCTGGAGATGAGAAGAGAGCTATAAATCTGGGTGCAGGGGATGGGTGTCTGGTGATTGGAGGAGAGATATGAATCTGGGTGCAGGGGATGGGTGTCTGGTGATTGGAGGAGAGATATGAATCTGGGTGCAGGGGATGGGCGTCTGGTGATTGGAGGAGAGATATGAATCTGGGTGCAGGGGATGGGTGTCTGGTGATTGGAGGAGAGATATGAATCTGGGTGCAGGGGATGGGTGTCTGGTGATTGGAGGAGAGATATGAATCTGGGTGCAGGGGATGGGCGTCTGGTGATTGGAGGAGAGATATGAATCTGGGTGCAGGGGATGGGTGTCTGGTGATTGGAGGAGAGATATGAATCTGGGTGCAGGGGATGGGTGTCTGGTGATTGGAGGAGTGATATGAATCTAGGTGCAGGGGATGGGTGTCTGGAGATGAGAGGAGAGGAATGAGTCTGGGTGCAGGAGAATGGTGTCTTGAGGTGAGAGGAGAGGCTTGAGTCTCGATAGGAGAAGAGTGTCTGGAGATGGGAGGAGAGCTATGAATCTGGGTGCAGCAGATAGGTGTCTGGAGATGGGAGGAGAACTATGAATCTGGGTGCAGGAGATGGGTGTCTGCAGATGGGAGGAGGAGAGCTATGAGTCTGGGCGCAGGAGTTGGGCAGCTTGAGGTGGAAGGAGAGGCTTGAGTCTTGGTAGCAGATGGGAGGTTTCACGATCCAGGTAATTAGTCACCACTTCTTACCTTCTAAGTGTCTCCTGAGACTGTCCCAGCGCTCCACGCCTGGATTCCACCTGCGCTGTCTGCGTGCAGCGCGCTGTACAACATTGCCTCAGTCCCCTCTCCGTGATCCCAGCAGTGTTGTCATGGCAGCTACACAGTAAATTCCTTCTGTTATAGTGAATGGCGTCTACTGTCCTTTGCGGCCTCCGCCGCCATCACCACTGATTTCCACATGCTAAAGTTCAAACAGACTTTCCCTCCAGACTCAAACATGGGCGCAGCCATGTTTGATTTCATCACATGTCATTCTACAGCCTATCCGCTGCACTCTGGACTCTGCCTGATTTCTCAATACCTGCTTCCCAGCTGGTATAAATATCCTGCACCCAGGCTGCTTAATCGTCAGTGCTTTGGTTGTCTGTCCTAGTGATACATGTCTCTCCTGTCTGTGGATGTTCCAGCTAGTGCTTCCAGATAGTCCAGCTCCTGAGACCCTGCACCAGTTACCATCTTGCGGTGCTGCCTGACTCAAGCAGTGTTCCTACATTGCATCCTGTGTCCTGCAGTGATCCAACACCGGCTTCCAGCTTTCAGCGTTGTTCCAGAATCACGTCCAGCTTCCAGCGGTGTTCTAGTATCACTCCTAGCTCTCATAGCCTACCAACATCGCTCTCCGTGATCCACAGTGACTTTATCACCGGCTTCCAGCGTTGATCCAGTCTCGCTTCCAGCGGTGTTCCTGTGTCACTACCAGCTCTCAGCGGTGTCCTGTACTATTTTCAGTATCGCTCTCCATCTCCAGTGGTGTTCCAGCATCGATCTGATCATCATCTACCACACAACATTGAACCACAGTTCACCATCAATACTCACCATCGGACTCTATCTTCTGCGGTGAGTTCAATACACTTTCTGACTGCACTGGTTCCATCTGGCATCCCCGGCAATTTTTCCAAGTTCCCTTCAACCTCTGTGCACTTGTGCCAACCCAGCTTCCAGTGTGTCATCTACTGGGCAGTACCAGCTCGTTCCCTGTTACAGCGGTTAGCTGTGGCCTACGAACTTTCCAACTCCGGGTCTTGCAAGGACTTTGTTACATTTTACCCTGCATTAGCCACAGTATTCATTTCCACTGCGCTCCCTGGAACTGTACTGCTATATTTATCTGCACAAGTTACTGTTGAAAGTTATCTGAACTGCCAAGGTGTCTAAACTGTGTGTTCAATAAACAGACTTTGTTTTATATACTCCGTTGTTGTGGTCACGCCTTCGGGCAAATGGTGCTTAACCTCCTGCATGTCCAAGAACCCTATTCTACCTCAACGGTTCACATACACGCCAGCCCCTACATCTGAGGCTTCCCCAGGTCAGCCTCAGCCCTCAGTTGTGACAGGAGGAGAAGCATGAGTGTGGGTGCAGCAGATGGGTGTCTGGCAGTGGGCAGAGAAGCATGCATCTGTGTGCAGGAGATGGGTGTCTGGAGATGGGAAAAGAGCTATGGATCTGGGTGCAGGAGTTGGGTGGCTTGAGGTGGGAGGAGAGGCTTGAGTCTTGGTAGGAGATGGGTGATTGGAGATGGGAGGAGAGGCATGAGTGTGGGTGCAGCAGATGGGTGTCTAGCGGTGGGCAAAGAGGCATGAATCTGTGTGCAGGAGATGGGTTCTGGTGATTGGAGGAGAGATATGAGTCTGCGTGCAGGAAATGGATGGCTTGAGGTGGAAGGAACGGCATGAGTCTGAGTGCAGGAGATGGGTGTCTGGAGGAGAGAGGCATGACTCTGACCTCCATAACTGAGGTCACCATCTGCTGCTGTATGTAGCACTACAAGTCCCAGCATGGCCATACAGCTTTGTTTCAAACCTGACTTGAATATGTAGTTGATCAATAACAGTGCACAAGTCACAGTGATGTGTTCTCCTTGCTGCCCATACAGTCTTTGGCTGACACTACAACGCAGGTTTTCTGGAGGGGGTTTACAAATGTTTGATATTAGATTGATTGTTGCCAACCCATGTACAGTAGGATGCATATTTAGCATGTAACCACCTATAATCTGCCCCAAACAAAGTGCAGTTTACAGTATGTTGGGCCTAAATCAGACCTGATCGCAACAGCAAACTTTTTCTCTAATGGTCAAAACCATGGGGGTCATTCCGACCTGATCGCACGCTAGCTAATTTTTGCAGCGCTGCGATCAGGTCAAAATGGAGCAAAACTGCGCATGCACCGCAATGCGCAGGCGCATCGTACGGGTACAAAGCAGATCGGTGCTGAGCGATGGATTTAACGAAGAATCCATTCGCACAGCCGATCGCAAGAAGATTGACAGGAAGAGGGTGTTTATGGGTGTCAAATGACCGTTTTCAGGGAGTGGTTGGAAAAACACAGGCGTGTCCAAGCATCCAAGCCTTTGCAGGGCGGGTGTCTGACGTCACTTCCGGGACTGGACAGGCTGAAGTGATCGCAGCGGCTGAGTAAGTTCAGACCTACTCAGAAACTGCACAAAAATGTTTTGTACTGCTCGGCTGCACAAGCGCTCGCAAACTTGCAAAGCGAAAATACACTCCCCCCCCCCCCCCATAGACGGCGACTATCTGATCGCAGCGCTGCAGAAAATAGCTAGCGAGCGATCAACTTGGAATGACCCCTCATGTGCACTGCAGGTGGGGCAGATGTAACATGTGCAGAGAGAGTTAGATTTGGGCGAGGTGTGGTCAAATTGGTATCTAAATTACAGTGTAAAAATAAAGCAGCCAGTATTTACCCTGCACAGAAACAAAATGACCCACCCAAATCTAACTCTCTCTGCACGTAGCATCTGCCCCACCTGCAGTGCACATGGTTTTGCCCTTTAGAGAAAGATTTTGTTTTTGTGATCAGGTCTGAATTTGGCCCATAATACAGTACTTCAAACATATGAAGGCCCAATGATCACTGTAAGGCTATGTACCATCAGTGTGATGTACGCATGATGAGACATAGCTTGCAACGGGACACCGACATCGGCAAAAGAGCATATACACTTGTCAATGTTGGGTACGACGGGGGCTGCGATACTGCATTCGGCAGCAGTAGCAGCTCTTGCCACGGGCAAGCAGGCTTTTTGCCCGGGGCGCCGCTACCCTGAGGGCGCCACCGTGGTAAGAGCCGCTACTATTCTCCTCCCTCCCCGCTCCCTGGCTCCCGGCCCCCGGCCGTAGCGAGCGACGTGTGCGCCCGCTGCAGCCGGCGTCGCTGACTCTGGCTAGAGGTCAATATTGACCTCTAGTGTCAGTGCGGCGCCGCTATGGGAGAGACGTCATGACGTCTCTCCCATAGAGAGGAGCCGGCGCCTGGAGACAGCAGAAGCAGCAGAAGCATCGGTCCGGAAGCAGGAGCGAGGCTGATAAGAATTGTGATTTTTCTTTTAGGTTTCAAAGCGGCTACAGGGGGCACATCTACAGGGGGCACATACTGGGGGCACTGCTACAAGGGGCACATACTGGGGGCACTACTACAGGGGGCACTGCGACAAGGGGCACAGATACAGGGGGCACAACTACTAGGGGAACAACTACAGGGGCACTGCTACAGGGGAAACAGCTACTGGGGGCAAATCAACTGGGGGCAAATCAACTGGGGGCAAATCAACTGGGGGCACAACTACTAGGGGAACAACTACAGGGGGCACTGCTACAGGGGAAACAGCTACTGGGGGCAAGTTAACTGGGGGCACAGCTGCTGGGGCCACAACTACTGGGGGCAAATCTACAGGGGGGCACAGCTACAGGGGGCAAATAAACTGGGGGTACAGCTACTGGGGGCACTACTACATGGGGCACTGCTACAAGGGGCACAACTACTAGGGGAACAACTATAGGGGGCACTGCTACAGGGGAACAGCTACTGGGGCAAATTAACTGGGGGCACAGCTGCTGGGGGCACAACTGCTGGGGGCACAGCTACTGGGGGCACAACTACTCTCGACCCTCCCCTATGAAGCCACGCCTCTGTTTTGCCACGGGAAGGGGGGCGCCAGTGGAAACTTTCGCACTGGGCGCCGCAAGGTGTAGAACCGGCCCTGTTCGGAAGCATGACCCTCGTCTGCAATATGGCCCATCAGACCTACATATAGGTCCAACTGGCAACTTGGCAGATGACCTGCAATAGTACACATCCAGTGACATATTGTTGGTACACTCTATGTGATATCATTCTGAACCGGCCAATAACTGGTGCAAAGATTGAGCACTCAGATCCACAGAGATACGCAAACTTGGTAGGAAAATTTGCTGCCATTGGCCTTGTGCAACAGCTCCATTCATCGACGACATAGGGGGTAATTCAGAGTTGATCGCAGAAGCAAATTTGTTAGCAGTTGGGCAAAACCATGTGCACTGCAGGTGGGGCAGATATAACATAGAGAGAGAGAGAGAGAGTTAGATTTGGGTGGGTTATTTTGTTCTGTGCAGGGTAAATACTGGCTGCTATATTTTTATATTTTATACTGCAATTTAGAATTCAGTTTGAACACACCCCACCCAAATCTAACTCTCTCTGCGCATGTTTTATCTGCCCCCCCCCCCCCCTGCAGTGCACATGGTTTTGCCCAACTGCTAATAAATTTGCTGCTGTGATCAACTCTGAATTACCCTCATAGGGGGTAATTCCAAGTTGATCGCAGCAGGAATTTTGTTAGCAGTTGGGCAAAACCATGTGCACAACAGGGGAGGCAGATATAACATGTGCAGAGAGAGTTAGATTTGGGTGTGGTGTGTTCAATCTGCAATCTAATTTGCAGTGTAAAAATAAAGCAGCCAGTATTTACCCTGCACAGAAACAAAATAACCCACCCAAATCTCTCTCTCTCTGCAAATGTTATATCTGCCCCCCTGCAGTGCACATGGTTTTGCCCAATTGCTAAAAAATTTCCTGCTGCGATCAACTTGGAATTACCCCCATAGTGCGTACACACTGGACGATATAAACGATATGTTATTCCGAAATGTCGGAATCTGGCATATCATTCAGAATATCGTCTAGTGCGTACCCAGCATTATAGTAGCCACTGACCTGCGTTTGCCTATGCTATCAGTCAGTGTAGAGGAGCCTGGCAGCTGCCAGATAGAAATGGGAAGAAGAGAAAGTATAACATGCTGTAAAAATTTGAAGCAGTTGAGAGGATCCTCCGATAATAAAAGCACAGATATGAATCCATCGGCTCCCATACCGTATTTTGTTTACTGATTCACATCAATATATTGATTCAATACGATAAGTCAAGAAATATTAAAGAATTTTAATACTGAAATATAGCAACCCTATACATGGAACACTGTAACACACCTTTTTTTTGGTATAATTTTTACTTCTTATGAATAGTTACTGAAACAATAAGAAATCATTTAATAAACTAATAAAATAACTGCACTTTGCAGACATGTGCAGAGTATGGAAGCTACTATAATGCTACGATATTCTGAATGATGTGCCCATGTCAGACATTTTGGAACAACATATTGTTTATTTCGTCCAGTGTGTACGCATTATATTGCCGACGATATATTGTCTAGTGTGTACCCAGCTTAAGTCTTGTTTCTACTTATATGTAAGGTGAGGGCCGGTACTTTTATCTGAATACCATTATGCTTTTTTTCATAGAAAAAAACTAGCTATATAAATAATATAAATAATACCTAATTTGTTACAATAGAAAAGGGTCTATATATAGCCCAGGGTATCCAGAGATATACACAAAGAAAGCTAAATGTGAACACATCATTACAATATCCTCATAGATGCTTCTTATAGCAGAATTAACAACAGCAGGGACTAATTAACACCCTGACACATAATGCATAATAGAACATACGTGTCTGAAATGTAGATTCTCTAACATATTACAGAAAATTAGTAAACTCATATTTAAAGAGACTATAGGGGAAATTCAATTGTTCATATTCATTTTTCATGAGAAAAAAATGGGCTTTATTGTGATTTTATTTTATTTTATTTTCCCTTCGAACAAAAAAACAGTTTTCATGAAAAAAAAGCCCAGTTTTCGAACAAAAATAAATAGGATCCGGAATAAGTTACCGGACATATGTGTTTTCGTGATTGCAGCTGCAAAAAAAAACGGCACTTATTTTATTTCTGGGCATAAGCAGGTCCCTGGCGTTGGAGCTAATTAGATAGCCAGAGGATCAGTTAGCTGCGGTAAATTACCGCAGATAATTTAATTCCACCCTATAAGTATAAACAGGTCAGCTGCTAGAGAATTCCATCAAAACTAAATACTGTTGCTACATAGTTTTGATGTCACTCAATAATCCCCCTTTTACATAAGACGCAAAATCCCAGGTTACTGCACGTGCACACGCAAAATCCGGATTTTGGTCAGTGTAATACCCCTTTTCAGACATCAGAGCCAGGAAATTGTCGGGTCTAGCTTGCCGGCAAATTCCCGGGTCTGAATTCCATGACCCTGGTCAGAAGAAGGGTCATGTGTCCTTTCAGACATACTAAAATCCCGGGTTGATGTGCGTTCACATGCATAAACCCAGGATTTTGATGCATGTCTGAAAGGGGTAGGAACGCAAACGCCCAAGGACTAAGTCCCAGGTACCTGACCCTGCTCTTTACCAGAGTTGGGACTGAAAGACAGGAATTTGTCGGCTGCTATACCCGGAAAATTCCCCCCTCTAATACTCCTTTTCCACTGCGACCCGGGAAATCTCTGCTCTGTGACCCTGATGCAAAAACCTGGGATTTTTATGTCAGTGGAAAAGGGATATAATTCTGAAAGCGGCATTAGTTTATAAAATGAAAGTAAACTTAAGTGACTTGGAGAAAACAGCATGCATGATATATAGATATTTTGTTCAGGATCTTACTGCATTTCATCCAAATCTATAAGAAGTCCAGGCAAAAATGACTCAATGTGTACAACAACCGAGGACTCCAGATAAAACTAGTATTCTAGATTAACGGTTTACAAACTGTTTAGTATTGCGATTCTAAAGTAATAACCAGGATAATATACTCAGAGAAGTTATAGAGGAGATGTAAAGTACTTTCTGGCCTTGAGAATTCAGAGTAGTTGCTTTGTGGGACAGATTTGGGGCTAGGAGGAAATAAAAATAAAAAGTAATTTGCATCTTGGCAAGACCATGGGGTATATGCAATTGCGGTCGAATTCCGGCTGGAATTCGACCGTATTTAAATTCGACACAAAATCGACAGTCACATACCCTCCCGCCGGGACCCGAATTCGACATATTCAATAAAAAACGGATTCAACAGCCCCGCTGTCGAAAAACGGACCAATTGACGGATAGTGTGCGTCCTGGATTCGACTTTTTGGACGGCACAAAAGTGTTTAAAAAACCCAGAAAAAAATTGCGTGGGGTCCCCCCTCCTACGCATAACCAGCCTCGGGCTCTTTGAGCCGGTCCTGGTTGTAAAAATACGGGGAAAAAATTGACAGGGGATCCCCTGTATATTTACAACCAGCACCGGGCTCTGCGTCCGGTCCTGGTGCAAAAAATACGGGGGACAAAAAGCGTAGGGGTGCCCCGTATTTTTAACACCAGCACCGGGCTCCACTAGTCAGAGAGATAATGCCACAGCCGGGGGACACTGTTTTATCGGTCCCTGCGGCCGTGGCATTAAATCACTAACTAGTCACCCCTGGCCGGGGTACCCTGGAGGAGTGGGGACCCCTTAAATCAAGGCCCCCCCCCCCCCCTCCAGCCACCCAAGGGCCAGGGGTGAAGCCCAATGCTGTCCCCCCCATCCAAGGGCTGCGGATGGGGGGCTGATAGCCTTGTGTCAAATAAAAGAATATTGTTTTTTGTAGCAGAACTACAAGTCCCATCAAGCCTCCCCCGCAAGCTGGTACTTGGAGAACCACAAGTACCAGCATGCAGGGGAAAAGCGGGCCAGCTGGTACCTGTAGTTCTACTGCAAAAAAAATACCCAAATAAAAACAGTACACGCACACTGTGAAAGTAAAACTTTATTACATACATGCATGCCGACACACACATACTTATCTATGTTCACACGCCGACTCTGTCCAGTTCTCCAAGTAGAATCCACGGGGTACCTGAAAATAAAATTATACTCACCAAAATCCAGTGTAGATCTGTCCTCTTCTTTTTTGTAATCCACGTACTTGGCAAAAAAATAAAACACATTTACCCGGACCACGCACTGAAAGGGGTCCCATGTTTACACATGGGACCCCTTTCCCCGAATGCCGGGACCCCACGTGACTCCTGTCACAGAGGGTCCCTTCAGCCAATCAGGGAGCGCCACGTCGTGGCACTCTCCTGATTGGCTGTGCGCGTCTGTGCTGTCAGACGGCACATAGCACTGCCGCTCCATTATCTTCAATGGTGGGAACTTTGCGGTCAGCGGTGAGGTCACTCGCGGTCAGCGGCTGACCGCGAGTAACCTCACCGCTGACCGCAAAGTTCCCACGACGTGGCGCTCCCTGATTGGCTGAAGGGACCCTCTGTGACAGGAGTCACGTGGGGTCCCGGCATTCGGGGAAAGGGGTCCCATGTGTAAACATGGGACCCCTTTCAGTGCGTGGTCCGGGTAAATGCGTTTTATTTTTTTGCCAAGTATGTGGATTACAAAAAAAAAGAGGACAGATCTACACTGGATTTTGGTGAGTATAATTTTATTTTCAGGTACCCCGTGGATTCTACTTGGAGAAGTGGACAGAGTCGGCGTGTGAACATAGGTAAGTATGTGTGTGTGTCGGCATGCATGTATGTAATAAACTTTTACTTTCACGGTGTGCGTGTACTGTTTTTATTTGGGTATTTTTTTTTGCAGTAGAACTATAGGTACCAACGGCCCATTTTTCCCCCTGCATGCTGGTACTTGTGGTTCTCCAAGTACCAGCTTGCGGGGGAGGCTTGATGGGACTTGCAGTTCTGCTACAAAAAACAATATTCTTTTATTTGACACAAGGCTATCAGCCCCCCATCCGCAGCCCTTGGATGGGGGGGACAGCCTCGGGCTTCACCCCTGGCCCTTGGGTGGTTGGTGGGGGGGGGACCTCTTGATTTAAGGGGTCCCCACTCCTCCAGGGTACCCCAGCCAGGGGTGACTAGTTAGTGATTTAATGCCATGGCCGCAGGGACCGATATAACAGTGTCCCCCGGCTGTGGCATTATCTCTCTGACTAGTGGAGCCCGGTGCTGGTGTTAAAAATACGGGGGACCCCTACGCTTTTTGTCCCCCATATTTTTTGCACCAGGACCGGACGCAGAGCCGGTGCTGGTTGTAAAAATACGGGGGATCCCCTGTCAATTTTTTCACCGTATTTTTACAACCAGGACCGGCTCAAAGAGCCCGAGGCTGGTTATGCTTAGGAAGGGGGACCCCACACATTTTTTTCTTGATTTTTAACCCATTCCCACCTCTTCCCACTGAAAAACATGCTCTGATCTCTCCATATTATTTTAGTCAGTAAAAAAATATATATATTCTTTTAAAAAATATATAAATAATACTTGTGGCTTCTAATAGACAAACCAAGTAGATAATCCCTTCTAATATAAGTAGATATGCTATTAGCAACAAAAAACCCCACAAAAAAAACATGTTTTTAAATTTTTTTAATAGATTCCGCCAGCAAAATGAGGCGGACTGAAATTGACGAAATGACTGTCGAAAAGCACTGTTGTCGAATCGACATTCTTCAATTGAATATACTTTTGTCGAAAAGCCGCATTTTTACCATTGCAGACATGTCGAATTTGACAACTGTCGAATTTCAAAAAGTCGAATCTGAAACGGCTGTTTTTTTGTCGAAAAGTGCTGTATTGCATTGTCGAATTTTTTTTTTTGTGTCGAAAATGCCCCGTTTTTCGACATTTGCAGCAATTCGACCGCAATTGCATATACCCCCATGTTGCACTGCAGGTGGAGCAGATTTAAAATGTGCAGACAACCAGAAATATTGGACAGATAATCTTTAAGTGTGTAGGGCCCTTTAAGCTTGCAGACAGATTTAAGCTAGCCATATACTAGGACGATATCATGTACGATTTTGATGCGTTGCTCGATACATCGTGCATGTTTTGGGTACAATTACGATGCAATGCGCGGTCCCACAGGTCGAATGTTGCGTCCTCTGATGATACGTGCAGCCCATATTATCCGTCGTAATCGTAGGCACATCGTACAAGGGGGGTCATTCCAAGTTGATCGCTCGCTAGCTACTTTTAGCAGTCGCGCAAACGCTAAGCCGCCGCCCTCTGGGAGTGTATCTTAGCTTAGCAGAAGTGCGAACGAAAGGATCGCAGTGCGGCTACAAAATAAAATTGTGCAGTTTCAGAGTAGCTTCAGAACTACTCAACGCTTGCGATCACTTCAGACTGTTCAGTTCTGGATTTGACGTCACAAACACGCCCTGCGTTCTCCCAGCCACACCTGCATTTTTCCTGGCACGCCTGCGTTTTTTCGAACACTCCCTGAAAACGGTCAGTTGACACCCAGAAATGCCCCTTTCCTGTCAATCACTCTGCGGCCAGCAGTGCGACTTAAAAGCTTCGCTAGACCTTGTGTTAAACTGCATCGGCCGTTGTGAAAGTACATCGCGCGTGCGCATTGCACCGCATACGCATGCGCAGAAGTGCCATTTTTTTGCCTCATCACTGCGCAGCGAACATTTTCAGCTAGCGATCAACTCGGAATGACCCCCAATGTTTTATGCACATACAATGTATCTTTCGATGTAACATTCGATCAGCGTCATTCTGAGTAGCATTTTTTTCAAGGTGATCAGGTGCTTTTTGTAAGGCATACGATCGCTCGATAGATCGTATGCTTAATCATATGCATGTGTGTCCAAAAAAAAAAAAATTGTGTGTCCAAAGTTCCCAGGGTAATTGAAGGGAAATTGTGACAGGAATCGGATAGGATGCTGGTCGTCCTAGTGTATGACCAGCATTATGTTATGAGGGGTGTGTCCTAGTTTAATTCTAATTTCAATTTAAAAAACAAAACTGTTTGAATACATGTAGAAGCAGCTGGTATTTTCACTGCATGCAAAAATAAATGCATTTGTATGTACGCCTTGCAGTGCAACATGATTTGTTCCATGAAGCAATTGCTTCTTTTTTATCTGCTCCTAAATCTGCCCCAGTCTCTGTATAATGGTATAGATCATGTAGGTTTGTTCCATATCTCAGTAAACTGTCTCTTTACTATGGGCCTAGGGGGTCATTCCGACCCAATCGCATGCTGCGCTTCCTTGCGGCCGTGCGAACTGGTCGGAACTGCGCATGCGCTGCGGCCGCATTGCACAGGTGTGTCGTTGCCCGGCGACTGCTGTCGCCAGGCAGCGACGCCGCTAGCGAAGAAAGTGGTCACTGCGGCGACCGCAAGAAGATTGACAGGAGGAAGGCATTCCGGGGCGTCAACTGACCGTATTCTGGGAGTGGTGCGGCGAACACAGGCATGTCCAGGCGTTTGGAGGGCGGATGTCTGACGTCAATTCTGGGACCATCAACGCTGGATTCATTGCACAGGGTAAGTAACTCATACCCTGGTCTTGTTCTGCACAAAACTTTTTTTGCATAGTAGGGCTGCACAAGCGATCGCAGCCTTGCTATGCTAAAAAACCCTCCCCCGTAGGCGGCGTCTAGTTAATTGCACGGGCAGCAACTCGGAATGACCCCCCTTAATTCAGAGTTGATCGCAGCAGCAAATTTGTTAGCAGTTGGGCAAAACCATGTGTACTGTAGGGGGGGGTGGGGGCAAATATAACGTGCAGAGAGAGTTAGATTTGGGTGGGGTGTGTTCAAACAGAAATCTAAATTGCAGTGTAAAAATAAAGCAGCCAGTATTTACCCTGCACAGAAACAAAATACCCCACCCAAATCTAACTCTCTGCACATATTATATCTGTCCCCCCCCCCTCCCTGCAGTGCACATGGTTTTGCCCAACTGCTAACAAATTTGCTGCTGCGATCAACTCTGAATTACCCCTTATGTGTGCTGCCTACAATTTACAGTGTGATATGTTTCAGGAAACATGTCTGTCTACATTTCACTTTATCTTTAATTAGAGCTCTAGCTCTGCCACATCATTTTCTTGGCTGTAAGTTTATGTTGCTTAGTGCCACCCCCATCACATAAACTTGAGACGGCATGGCTTATGAAAGTCATGTTTTTTTAATACCCATTTATCACTTTAAAGTGTCCATGCATGAATGCAGTCACCTCTCATATGTAGCTTAAAAGCAGGTGTTCTAATATTTATGAGTTTAGTTTAATTTTTAGGGTAAGAAGGTAATCAAGTGTGCAAAAAGAATATGGACATATTGTAACAATAAGGTCAATACTACACTCTCACAGCAACATACATTCCCCTGGACCTTATAACTTTATATGGCAGCATTAGGTGAATAGATAGTTGCATTAGCATAACGTAATAAATCTGGTTACCACAGTGACCTGCTGCCACTTTGCTGTTACTCAAAATCAGTCCCTGTACGTGTATATACCCTGGGGTTTGTATATATACATTTTAGTGGTCCTGTAAACTCGCACAGGAGTGTATGTTTCCCCTACTGTTTGTCCAGTCACTATCTATAAACCTGAAAAGTAATTATTGAAGTGTATATTTATGGTACAGTATTCTACTTTTATATGCAAGTGTTGACACAGATTTATCACGGTCTATGATCTTAAGATCAATAAAATTCATTTTCTGCACACTACAATGGATTACATTGTTTCTTTTCTTTATGTATCTGAGAGCTCTCAACAGAATATTATAAACAAAAAAAACCCCAGCAAGTCTGCAGGATGAGTGTCTGTGAAATTAAGCCAATAGGGAGTGCTCCTTGCTGTGTGCAGATTGTGTGCATGTACTGTATTTTGCACATCCAATCAGGTGCACTCATATTACTGTACTAGGAGCAGTTAAGCTAGGTACACAAAGGAGCGGTCTCGGCCCGATATGTAGTTTCCAGGTGAAGAATCGGAATGAAATATCGACCGTATCCTTCAATGTGTATGGCCAATCTGCGCGCTCCCGCAATATCGTATGTGGTGCCGTGCAAGATAATGAAGGATAGAACGAGGGAACTTTCCATCTCTCATTACATCGTTCTGATGTGTACGCATGGTATGATATGTCAGGCGGCATATGGTCCAGGTACACATGACTCCAGTATGTACCCAGCTTTAGACCACTGTAACAAAAACTTTAAAACAAACCTGTGATAATTACATCCCCACTATTCCCTCTCTCGTGATTAATATCCGAGATGATTGAGACACATGAAGTATAAAATGAATAAAAGATTGGTGCTATTATGGCAATAAGGGGGACTTTGAAGAGGATCTGATTAGGATCCCAACAATCAGGGTCCCTGCAGTCAAAACACCATCACTTCTCGGAATTACAGCGCCGGCATCCCAAATGAGATCACAATCCCGGAGCCGGAATCCCGAAGACCGGGATCCCAAACAAGTGAGTGCAGGGCTGGTTTAGGCTGGGGGCAGGGGGGGTTAGGCTTGGGCTGCGGGTAGGGGTGGGTGAGTTATGTTTAATCTGTGGGGAGGGGGGGTTAGGTTTAGGCACCCTTGGGGAGGTTTAGGGTTAGGCTACGGGAAGGGGGGGGGGTTAGGTTTAGGCTGCGGTAAGAGAGGGTTAGGAGGTTGGGTGAGATGTTGGCATACTTACCCAATCCCTGTAGAGATTCTAACCATCGGGATGCTGCGGTCGGTATCCCAACATCCGGCAATTTGGACTCCACCCCTTTGAGGAATATATGCCATCTTTAATGACCTTTCAACAGGGTGCTTCAGGAGGGGGTTACATCTTTGTGGTCCCATCCCTGCTGAACGGTGCCTGAAACAAAGCCATAGTGGTGCAATCCAAGGGATAGAGGCCTATGTACTCACCCAAATTTCAGGATGTGACTTCTGCATATTAGAAAGTCTTTATATTTTTATTTCCTTCAAGCACTGAGGTACCTCATATCCCCTAACTGATCAGATTTAGGTGGGACAGTCCAAATTATAGAGGATATGTCCAGCTGTCTGTGTGTCCTGCCTTGTCGGTAATGTCATTGGCTATTCTCACTCAATACCACCTCTGCATGGCAGAGCGATGGTGACTGCGTACAGGCAGCAATGGATAGGTAGCTCCATGGGAGTGGTGCTGGAGGCAGCCTAGTCCTGCAGCAACAGGAGGGATATGTACCTAACATTATGCAATCGTGCTCCCTTTTTGGAGGGGACATGGCTGTGTCTTGGGGGCAAATTCAGTAAGGATCGCTGATGCGATCCTTACTGCATTTCCCAGATGTTGGCAGAACGGGTCCTGCGGTTGCGGTGCAAATATGTGAATGCCTCTGCCTGATTGACAGGCAAAGGCGTTTGAGGGGAGAGACGGGGGTGGCCGGCATTCGGGAAAACGGGTTTGTCGCCTCCGTTTTCTGGGAGTGGCAAGGCCAAGGACTGTGTCGCGAGACAGTTTCCTTGGCCTCGCAAGCCGCACTGCGATGGTAATCCTGAGTAAACTGAAGCTTACTCAGCCTGCCGTCGCAGATGAACGTTCTTCTGATATAGCATCGCAAACGCAGGGAGGACGTGGTGTGCATCTCCTGCTGCATTTGCATTGCTAAGGACTGCAAATGCCAGCTTTGCATATACAATCCTCAATGAAGCAGGCCCTTATTTCCAAAAACTTGAATGTTGAGAGGTGTGCATTCTTGTTGGAAGACCTATATATATTCAGAAAGGAATATATAACAATTGGGTTTTTTTTCCAATTATACACTCAACTTTCTTTTAGTAAATAAATGGAAAATGTGTTATTTTCCATTACTGTGTACTCTAGTCTTTGGATAAACTACAACCAATGGTATTTTGGTCCGTTCTGGGAAAGCAAAATCCCTTGCAAAGAAAACTAGATAATATTTAAGAGCTACAGCACATAAAAACAATTGTATTATTATTATTATTATTAATAATTAAAATTGTGATGTGATGAGTCCAAACATGCCAAAACTAAATTCAGCACAGTGTGGTAAAAATGTGAGGCACTCATTTATATGAGGTATAAGAGCCTGTTCGCTATATGCAGAGACCTCCCTGAAATGAATAGGCAATTGCTCTGTAAATGTAAAATAAATAACACAAATTCCTCAACCAGCGCTAGAGAACCTGGGTTGATTCCCATTATAGCAAGGGAATGAGAAGTGTGACGCTTCCAAAGCAGGAAGGCATCGTTTCCAAAGTAGAGAAAGAGACACATTCAATTATTCTTGAACCTTTATATGTAATGGAATGTTAACTACATGTTTCTATAGGGTTCGGTATGATATACAGCTGCACGGAATGCCGAATGTCACTATACTGTCATCGGCATCCCGAGCAGTAGAATGCCGGCAGGGGGGCGAGCGTAACGAAGCCCCTTGCATTCTCGCTGCAGGTTCACTACGCTCACCAGAGGTTCTATTCCTCCCTCTATGGGTGTCATGGAACCTCTGGTGAGCGTAGTGAACCTGCAGCGAGAATGCAAGGGGCTTCGTTACGCTCGCCCCCCTGCCGGCATCCTACTGCTCGGGATGTCGATGTCAGTATAGTGACATTCGGCATTCCGTGCGGCTGTATATCATACCGAACCCTATAGAAACATGTAGTTAACATTCCATTACATATAAAGGTTAAAGTTCAGAACATGGGGCTCGCTGGGTTAGCATAACTCAACTGCTTCAGAACATTTATTAAACTAATTTAACACTTGAAGGCAGATTTATCACAGCTTGGAGAGAGATAAAATGGAGGGAGATAAAGTACCAACCAATCGGCTCCTGTCATTTCATTTTTCAAGCACAGCCTGTAACATGGCAGGTTTTTTGGTACTTTATCTCTCTCCAAACTTTGATAAATCTTCTCCTTATACTGCTACTTCTTATTAATGTAATGCTTTTCTGTAGCGTATAATTCAGGTGTGGCATTGAAGATCTACAATGTCTATGTCGACAGTTATTAGGTCTACCCTATATGGTTGACATGCATTAGGTCAAAACTGACAATGTCGACACATAGTAGGTCGACACTGATAAAATGTCAGCACTTGAAAAGGTAGATGGGTACAACATGTCAACACTTAAACCACATAAATCGACATGGGAAATGGGTGACATAAAAAATGTAAACATTATTTTTGTATTTCTTTTTCAGTGTTGTTTTCACCCTTAGAGCACAGGGAACCCCAATAAGTGTACAGCATGTGGGCACGGTTACTATTCCCAATTGTATCCACGTGGATGGTGAAGTATGAAAAAGGTGTAAAACATGCAAAAAAAACCTTTAAAAAGCGGTGTCGACATGGATCGGCAATATGTATTGACCATTTCAACCTGTCAACCGTTTGTACCTGTTGACCTATACCAGTGTCGACCTTTTGCCAGTGTCGACCTTTTATCAGTGTTGCATAAACATGTCGACCATATGGGGTCGACCTAGATATCTATCTAAACATTGGAACCCTTCTCATTCCTTCCTGTTTTAACACTTTTCAGTGTCCTCACTGTCAGGAGGATGGAGCTGTGCTGTGTGTGACAGGAAGCTGCTTGACTCTGGCTGACTGCCACTAAGTGTTCTTCCCGCCTTATTTGCACAGCAGCCACAGCTGCTGTTGGAGAGTAGACTAAAGGTGCATACACACGGTGAGATTCGGGCTAACCCCGATTCTCACTATGCGACAGGTGCTAGGTCGGTATCGCAAGCACATAATGACTGTGCTTGCGATACTGACTATGGGGGTAATTCCAAGTTGATTGCAGCAGGAAATTTTTTAGCAGTTGGGCAAAACCATGGGGGTCATTCCGAGTTGTTCGCTCGGTATTTTTTTGTCGCAACGGAGCGAGTAGTCGCTAATGCGCATGCGCAATGTCCGCAGTGCGACTGCGCCAAGTAAATTTGCTTTGCAGTTTGGTATTTTACTCACGGCATTACGAGGTTTTTTCTTCGTTCTGGTGATCGTAATGTGATTGACAGGAAGTGGGTGTTTCTGGGCGGAAACGGGCCGTTTTATGGGTGTGTGTGAAAAAACGCTACCATTTCTGGGAAAAACGCGGGAGTGGCTGGAGAAACGGAGGAGTGTCTGGGCGAACGCTGGGTGTGTTTGTGATGTCAAACCAGGAACGACAAGCACTGAACTGATCGCACTGGCAGAGTAAGTCTCGAGCTACTCAGAAACTGCACAGAGAAGTCTTTTCGCATTATTGCGAATCTTTCGTTCGCAATTTTAATACGCTAAGATTCACTCCCAGTAGGCGGCGGCTTAGCGTGTGCAAAGCTGCTAAAAGCAGCTTGCGAGCGAACAACTCGGAATGACCCCCTATGTGCACTGCAGGGGGGGCAGATATAACATGTGCAGGGAGAGATAGATTTGGGTGGGGTGAGTTCAATCTGCAATCTAAATTGCAGTGTAAAAATAAAGCAGCCAGTATTTACCCTGCACAGAAACAAAATAACCCACCCAAATCTAACTCTCTCTGCAAATGTTATATCTGCCCCCCCTGCAGTGCACATGGTTTTGTCCAACTGCTAAAGAATTTCCTGCTGCGATCAACTTGGAATTACCCCCTATGTGCGATTTTGGCTAAGTGTCAACTTTGACTATCTTTTCTACGAGATAGTCAAAATTGACTTGCCTGAATAGTCTATCTAGGCTTGCGATGCCGACTGCGCATCGGCATCGCAAGGTGACTTTCACCTTGCGATCTGCACTAACTTTTCTTACGATTTTGACTATGTAGTCAAAATCGTAAGAATAAATCTCACCGTGTGTACACACCATTACTGTATTTGCAGACATGCTCCCATAGTAATGCAACAGCTATCTGTTAGTATTGCCATAGGAGCATGACTGCGGTCCGAATCCCCTGCAGACATGTCACCTCTCCACCAGCAGTGGTGGGAACTGTGCGGGATGCAGCGGCACAGTCACCTGTTAGCATTACCATGGGAGCATGTCTATGGTCAGGATCCTATGCAGACATGTCACCTCTCCACCAGCAGTGGTGGGAACTGTGCGGGATTCAGCGGTACAGTCACCTGTTAGCATTACCATGGGTGCATGTCTGTGGTCAGGATACCATGCAGACATGTCACCTCTCCACCAGCAGTGGTGGGAACTGTGCGGGATGCAGCGGCACAGTCACCTGTTGGCATTACCATGGGAGCATGTCTGTGGTCAGGATCCTATGCAGACATGTCACCTCTCCACCAGTAGTGGTGGGAACTGTGCGGGATGCAGCGGCACAGTCACCTGTTAGCATTACCATGGGAGCATGTCTGTGGTCAGGATCCTATGCAGACATGTCACCTCTCCACCGGCAGTGGTGGGAACTGTGCGGGATGCAGCGGCACAGTCACCTGTTAGCATTACCATGGGAGCATGTATGTGGTCAGGATCCCATGCAGACAAGTCTCCTCTCCAGCGGCAGCAGTGAGAACTGTGAAGGCAGTGGTGGCACTAGATGTTAGCAATACCATGGGAGCATGTCTGTGGTCAGGATCCTATGCAGACAAGTCTCCTCTCCAGCGGCAGCAGTGAGAACTGTGAAGGCAGTGGTGGCACTAGATGTTAGCAATACCATGGGAGCATGTCTGTGGTCAGGATCCTATGCAGACATTTCCCCTCTCCAGCGGCAGCAGTGAGAACTGTGAAGGCAGTGGTGGCACTAGATGTTAGCAATACCATGGGAGCATGTCTGTGGTCAGGATCCTATGCAGACAAGTCTCCTCTCCAGCGGCAGCAGTGAGAACTGTGAAGGCAGTGGTGGCACTAGATGTTAGCAATACCATGGGAGCATGTCTGTGGTCAGGATCCTATGCAGACAAGTCTCCTCTCCAGCGGCAGCAGTGAGAACTGTGAAGGCAGTGGTGGCACTAGATGTTAGCAATACCATGGGAGCATGTCTGTGGTCAGGATCCTATGCAGACATTTCCCCTCTCCAGCGGCAGCAGTGAGAACTGTGAATGCAGTGGTGGCACTAGATGTTAGCAATACCATGGGAGCATGTCTGTGGTCAGGATCCTATGCAGACATTTGTTATGCACACCAGTGCCAGCAGGAATGTACTGGTGTGTCACGAACCAGTTTCTCACCTCTGCGGGTTCTGGGATTCATCCGTTGCCAGTGCGGTTGCTCGCGGTGCTGTGCGCCCGTGTGGGGACGCGGCGTGATCGGTGGCACAGGTAATGCAGAATCTGGGAACTGTGAGTGCGGGGACCAAATGGCCTAAGGCACTGCGGTGTGTCTGCTGTATAGGAGGTGGCCATGTTGGAGACCAAATAGGTAATACAGAGCACTTGTGAAAACACCTGTGTGCAGGTGTAAGCCAATCCCGTGCTTGTGCTGCCTTTAAGTAGGCTGGGATTATGTTACTCTGGGCCAGTGCTTTGTTGAATCAACGCTGTGCTCTAGCTCTGAGCTCTCTCCGTGCATTCCTATGTGATTCCCGTGGTCCAGATATCGCCTCCGTTCCTAGAGGTCCGTCTGCAGCCTTTACTGCTGAAAGATCCACCGGCTCTCTGCTGTGCTGTCAGTTAATTGCTCACCTACTGGAAACAGTTGAATTCCCAGAGTCTTGCATGAGGTTACCTTGTCGGCCTACCATTCAAAGTTTGGAGGATTCCATTTCCCTCAGCTGTTCGTTTGTTCAACTCTGCATTTAACCCATTCATCACCTTGTCATCTACTACAGTTTCACAGTGATCTCCGGAACCCGCAAGTAACCCTATTCAGTACTTTATATTTGCTATGTTGTCATAACAAGGATAATTCTTCACAGTCTCTCAGTTAACTCTCAAAACTCCATTGCAAATCCTTACAGTTATTTCTTCATGTCTGCATTATCCAGTTAATCACATTCTGCAGTTCAGCATCAAAGCTTGTTTATATTTGGACAATTCAACATTTATTCATCAGCTTGTTTTATATACAGTACCATGAACATTTCTTTTATTTGTCTTTGAGATTTATCCTGCATATTATTTCTGCCATTCCTGCAATGCTTCAGTATGATATGATGATTAACAACTTGTCATTTAACTCTTTACTGGAATTGTTAATTTCAATAAATATATGGAATGGAACTTTCTTCGTCCTCCCTGCTTTCTTCATACCCCAGCACCTACACCTGTGGTTGGTCCCGGGTTAACGGATTCACAAAAACACCCGGACCTGACAGTAAGCACTGGCCACATGGATCCGTCAAGTGACCAATTCGCAGGAGGCGGTGCTACGTCAGATATCCTTTCCCGTCTGGAAAACCAGGAGTCTATACAGACACAAATAGTGCAGTTTATGCAAACTATGGCAGACCGTTTAGAGACTCTTCATACGGCTATTAAAATGTCTCAAGTCCAGATTCCAACTCCGGTTGTCCCAGTTACCACTACAGTTTCTCCTGTGACGTTGCCTACGTCCCGCTTGCAGTTACCCTCTCCGAGTAAGTTTGACGGAACTCCAAAACTTTGCAGAGGATTCCTGAATCAATGCGAGATCCAGTTCGAACTGTTGTCCGCCAGTTTCCCATCAGCTCGTTCTAAGGTTGCATATATTATTGCCCTCCTCTCCGGTCAGGCTCTGGAGTGGGCATCACCATTATGGGAAAGAGGTGATCCTATCCTCTCTAATTACAAAGAGTTCGTATCATCCTTCCGGAGAATCTTTGACGAACCAGGCAGGACCACCTCAGCATCTTTGGAGATTCTCCGTCTACGTCAAGGTTTACTTCCTGTCAGTCAATATATTATTCAGTTTCGCACGTTGTCTTCAGAGTTAAACTGGAATGAGGAGGCCCTGATCGCTGCGTTTTGGAATGGACTTTCTGAGAGAATCAAGGATGATTTAACTATCCGGGATGTGCCTACTAAACTGGATGAATTGATTTCTCTCTGTAACAAACTTGACCTACGCTACAGAGAGCGATGTTTAGAGAAATCCAGGAAAGAGCGATCCAGTCCACGTTATCATCCTAGTCCTCGACAAGATTCTTCATCACAGTCTCCGGTGACGACAGAAGAACCTATGCAGATTGGGCGCTCTCGCCTCACAGAGGAAGAACGACTTCGTCGTCGACAGGGTAACCTCTGCATGTACTGTGGGTCCTCCGAACATTTAGTTAAATTCTGCAAACTCCGACCGGGAAACTCTCGCCTCCTAGCCTATTCAAGAGACGTTAAGCTAGGAGTTACTTTAGAATCACGTTCTGGGAAAGATCCAACCTTGTCTATTAAATTAGAAGTTCCAAGTTCTACAGTGAAAGTTTCAGCTCTCCTAGATTCCGGGGCAGCCGAGAACTTCATCTCCTCAGCCTTTGTCATACGGTCTAAAGTTCAAACCATGCCTCTGGAAGCAGCAGTTGCTGTTACAGCAGTGGATGGAAGTCGAATTCCAGATGGTATAATTACTCATCGAACCGTATGTCTCAAGATGAAAGTTGGTGTGCTCCATTCCGAATACCTCTCCTTCTACGTGATTCCCAAAGCCTCTCAATATGTGATACTTGGTTTACCTTTGCTGCAGAAACATAATCCTCAACTTAATTGGCAAACCATGGAAGTCCTTTCGTGGGGTAAATCTTGTACCAAGGACTGTGTAGCTTCAATTGTACCTTTCCGGTCAATTAGCCTTCTCGATCTACCTCCGGTGTATCAATCCTTTGCGGATGCTTCCAGTAAACAAGCAGCAGACTCTCTACCTCCTCATCGCGAATGGGACTGCCCAGTCATCCTGGTTCCGGGCAAAACCCCTCCTAGGGGACAAATTTATCCGCTATCCATCCCAGAGACGCAAGCTATCCGAGATTGGTCCACTCCTACAACTCTCAAGGGGATTCAGCGATTTCTTGGCTTTGCTAATTTCTATAGGAGATTCATTAAGAAT
This sequence comes from Pseudophryne corroboree, assembly GCF_028390025.1. NCBI lineage: Eukaryota > Metazoa > Chordata > Amphibia > Anura > Myobatrachidae > Pseudophryne > Pseudophryne corroboree. Next base: position 621,965,978 of record NC_086449.1, on the reverse strand, counting down.
TATTCTACGTTAGCTGCTCCCATCACAGCCCTAACTCGCAAGGGAGCAAATCCTACGAACTGGTCTTCTGAAGCAATCAAAGCCTTCTCTGATTTAAAGCAAGCCTTTGTGTCAGCCCCCATTCTTCGACAGCCTGATTTGAATCGTCCCTTTCTACTAGAGGTGGATGCATCTACAGAAGCAGTAGGAGCTGTGTTGTCACAAGTCTTTGAAGATAAAAAAGTCCATCCCTGCGGATATTTCTCCCGAAAGTTCCTCCCGGCCGAGCGTAATTATGCAATCGGCGAGCAAGAATTACTTGCCATCAAGTTGGCATTTGAGGAGTGGAGATACCTTCTAGAAGGAGCACAACATCGCATTACAGTATATACTGATCATAAGAATCTTCTATATCTGCAGTCAGCTCAGTGCTTAAATCCACGACAAGCTCGATGGGCGCTTTTCTTCACACAATTTCATTTCAAGCTCACCTATCGTCCAGGATCTCAGAACAAAAAGGCAGATGCCCTTTCTCGGTCCTTTGCTTCTTCTGAATCAAATGATGCTACCACGAATCAAGCCATTGTGAATTCTACGTCCTTTTTAATGACTCGAACCTCTCCAGTTCCTCCGCCTGGTAAGACCTTTGTCGCCACAAATCTTCGAAAACGGCTGCTTACCTGGGCTCACTCCTCTTCCTTCATGGGTCATCCTGGGGTTCTAAAGACTCTCAAGTTTATTCAACAGTCTTATTGGTGGCCACGTCTCAAAGCCGATGTCCAAGAGTTTATTGCAGCATGTCCTAAATGTGCCCAACATAAGAGTCCAAGAAGTTCTCCACCAGGTTTATTACATCCATTATCCATACCCAAGCAACCATGGACTCATATCTCAATGGATTTCGTGACCGATCTACCTCCATCAAAAGGGCGAAATACCATTTGGGTGATAGTGGATCGATTTTCAAAAATGGCACAATTCATTCCATTAACTGGATTACCATCAGCCCCTTTACTAGCCAAATTGTTCATCTCTGAAATCTTCAAGTTGCATGGCCTTCCTCGAGAGATCATCTCTGATCGGGGAACACCGTTTGTGGCCAAGTTTTGGAGGTCGCTTTGTTCATCTTTAAATGTCAAGTTGAACTTTTCTTCTGCATATCATCCTCAGACAGATGGACAAACTGAGAGAGTAAACCAAGACCTTGAAACATTTCTCCGGCTATATATATCGTCCTCACAGGATGACTGGGTTGACTACCTTCCATTGGCAGAATTTGCTCATAATAATCTCTTCCATTCGTCTTCAGAGTCTACGCCTTTTTATATTAACTTCGGCTTTCATCCTCGTGTGCCAGAGTTCCATCCATTGCCAGCCCTAGAGGTTCCAGCAGCAGATCAAGAGCTTCAACGTCTATCCAGAATCTGGAGTTGTGTGCGTAAGTCGTTGGTCAAAACTTCGGCTCGTTATAAATCTTTTGCAGATAGAAAACGTAAAGCTGTACCGAATTACAAGGTGGGAGACCAAGTTTGGATTTCTACGCGCAATCTCAGGTTCAAAGTTCCTTCTAAGAAATTTGCTCCCAAGTTTATTGGTCCATTTCCCATTGTAAAAGTACTCAACCCTGTGTCATACAAAGTCAAGTTGCCACCGTCTTTGAGAATTCCTAACGCCTTTCATACATCTTTACTGAAGCCTTTGATTCTCAATAAGTTCCGTACTACCCAGTCCAAATCTCCTAAAGTTCACTCTTTGCAGAATGAGGAATTTGAAGTTAAAGAGATTGTGGACTCACGTTCCCGGTATGGACGTTTACAGTTTCTGGTCGACTGGAAGGGTTACGGTCCGGAGGAGAGATCCTGGGTTTTCTCTGAAGATGTTCATGCTCCAAGACTGGTACAGAAATACTTCTCCAAAAATCCTGATAAGATTCAAAGGTGTTCGGAGACCACCCTTAGAAGAGGGGGTACTGTCACGAACCAGTTTCTCACCTCTGCGGGTTCTGGGATTCATCCGTTGCCAGTGCGGTTGCTCGCGGTGCTGTGCGCCCGTGTGGGGACGCGGCGTGATCAGTGGCACAGGTAATGCAGAATCTGGGAACTGTGAGTGCGGGGACCAAATGGCCTAAGGCACTGCGGTGTGTCTGCTGTATAGGAGGTGGCCATGTTGGAGACCAAATAGGTAATACAGAGCACTTGTGAAAACACCTGTGGGCAGGTGTAATCCAATCCCGTGCTTGTGCTGCCTTTAAGTAGGCTGGGATTATGTTACTCTGGGCCAGTGCTTTGTTGTATCAACGCTGTGCTCTAGCTCTGAGCTCTCTCCGTGCATTCCTGTGTGATTCCCGTGGTCCAGATATTGCCTCCGTTCCCAGAGGTCCGTCTGCAGCCTTCACTGCTGAAAGATCCACCGGCTCTCCGCTGTGCTGTCAGTTAATTGCTCACCTACTGGAAACAGTTGAATTCCCAGAGTCTTGCATGAGGTTACCTTGTCGGCCTACCATTCAAAGTTTGGAGGATTCCATTTCCCTCAGCTGTTCGTTTGTTCAACTCTGCATTTAACCCATTCATCACCTTGTCATCTACTACAGTTTCACAGTGATCTCCGGAACCCGCAAGTAACCCTATTCAGTACTTTATATTTGCTATGTTGTTATAACAAGGATAATTCTTCACAGTCTCTCAGTTAACTCTCAAAACTCCATTGCAAATCCTTACAGTTATTTCTTCATGTCTGCATTATCCAGTTAATCACATTCTGCAGTTCAGCATCAAAGCTTGTTTATATTTGGACAATTCAACATTTATTCATCAGCTTGTTTTATATACAGTACCATGAACATTTCTTTTATTTGTCTTTGAGATTTATCCTGCATATTATTTCTGCCATTCCTGCAATACTTCAGTATGATATGATGATTAACAACTTGTCATTTAACTCTTTACTGGAATTGTTAATTTCAATAAATATATGGAATGGAACTTTCTTCGTCCTCCCTGCTTTCTTCATACCCCAGCACCTACACCTGCGGTTGGTCCCGGGTTAACGGATTCACAAAAACACCCGGACCTGACATGGTGTCTGAACGGTGAGGGATGCAAAACAAATGAACTCACAGACAGACTGGGGAATATGACATTACATACACAGAAGGTGATAGGGTAACAAAATAAACACAAAGTGAACAGAGAAGCCCAAAGGCTAAGAACTTGGGTGTCTCCCTAGTATTAGGAATGCTCAGATGGAAAGAAGCGAGATGTAGTGATTTAATACGTAGAGAACCCGAAATGCTGTTGCTAAGGGCAACAGCAAAACCCTAAAGGGTTACCAACGGGTGTGGCAGTAAACTCCTTGGTCAGAGATGGAATAATAGACACAAGGAGAGTCTCCACAATCCTAGTCCTCACTTGCAGTGCACTGGTTCAGCTTACTGCCACTAAACTGACACCTGAACACCTTGCACAGTGAGAAAGGATTTTGGCAGGCAAGTCTGAGAATACAGCCGCAAACTTGCTAGGTTCACAGAGTAGCAAAAGAACCCCAGCAGGTTAAACGACTGACTCCAGTCTTACTGCTAGGTCTGGATTGGCAGAGTGTAATACCAAATCCCAAGGCCTATTTGCAGTAAGCAACAAACAAATACAAAGTTTACACAGTACTAGCTAGCTTTCAGGAACTGACTAACCAACAAAGATTCAGCAGCATCTGCCTAACCTGAGAAGAGGGTTTATATAGCAGGTGCTGTCCACGCCCCACTCAGACCTCACAGACTGTGAGCACAAAAACCAGCACCGGATCCCCTGCCGTGCACAGAGCCTGTAACCACTGCACAGCAAAAGACCCGAACCGGAGTATCAGCTACGCTCAGGTTACTCCGCTAGCACTTGTCTCCCGGTTGCCATGACGACGTGGCAGCACAGAGCAGGAGACCCTAACAACATTTCACCTCTCCAGCGGCAGCAGTGAGAACTGTGAAGGCAGTGGTGGCACTAGATGTTAGCAATACCATAGGAGCATGTCTGCTGCCCGGGTCCTTTGCAGTCTCCTCTCCAGCTGGGAACTCCATTCTGCTCAGCAGCTGCCACATTGGCATAGCAACAAATGTTAAAGAATAAAACTATCTTCTCAAGAAAAGGGTAAATTGGGTGAGGTTATTTTATAGAATGAGTGGGTGCATTTATAGCTTGTCCAGTCTTACAAACAACATTAAAGGAGATGCCTATCTACAAGATATATTTTGCATTACAGAAAAAATGACATTAGAAAAATACCATGGTAAGTCTCTGTACCCAAGCTGAATCGTGCAGGATGGTATTGAAACTGGATTCAAGCTATAACAAGGTAAAGTACGTATGTACCTGCCACGCTGACATGAAAGTTACTTTACTCACTCCAGGTGCAATCAATCTCACTTCCATGCTATGTAATCATCTGTATATAGAGATTGATGATCCCAGGGAACTGGTCCAAATTGCTTCTTGCATGAGAACTGGTTTGGTGGATTAAACGTGCACAGTTGCAGGTCAGCACAGTATGCTGAGTACGCTGCTTGGACAAAGGACTAAAAATAGCTTATAATTAAAATATCGACAAATATTTTAGATATGTATTAAAAAAAATTTGTAAAGTGCCCAGCCATAATTATTTGAACAATTAATAAACTATTAGCATTGTGGAATATATTGGTTTCCTCTTCTGTTGTACTTGTCCCTTAAAGGAAACCACTGCCCAGGAAGGGATTACATACATTATCCGGGGGAAGGGGTGCCGGCTGTCAATATCCCGACAGTGGCATACTGCCCACCAGAATGCCGGCAGCGGGGCGAGTGCTAAGAGTCCCCTTGCGGGCTCAGTGGCTCGCTGCTTTCATCACATGATCTATTCTCATTCTATGGGGGTCGTGTACACCCACGAGTGGGAATAGCCCTGGTGCACTGGGATTCTGCCTGGCGACATTGTCGGCTGTCGGGATTTCGGCGTTAGTATCCTGAACGGCGGGATCTCGACAGCTGACATTTTAACTGCATGCCCCCAGGAAGAGCTGCTACATCTAGGAAAAAGGGAGAAAGATGCCCTCTCCCTGGGTATCCCAGTGTTATCTCTACACAGAGCTTTATAGCCAACATAGACATCAATGCTCCAGCTGCCATGTACCACCTGCATACAGATAGTGTAGTTTGCATGTAGAGACTCTATAGAGATAACATTTTAGGTTCTGGGGGAGGAACTAGACTGCCAAACCGGTTTGGGTCCCCGTCACCTATCAATTTGTCAATGACTACATATAAAAACGTTTTAGAGTAATCTGAGCCCTCAGTGACCATAGAGCCCTACGCAGGAGTCAAGGGTTTCTAATGAACCACACTGGCAATTTTAATTACTATGGAGGAGGACCTACATACAGTACCAAAGGGGTGGTCTTCAGTTTGCCGGCGGTCGGGCTCCCAACGACCAGCATCCCGACTGCCGGCATACTGACAACTTTTCTCCCTCTTAGGGGTCCACAGCCCCACTGGAGGGAGAATAGATAGCGTAGCGCGCCACCGTGCCTGCAGCGTGGCGAGTGCAGTGAGCCCACAAGGGGCTCATTTGCGCTCGCCCAGTTGTCGGTATGTCGGCGGTTGGGATTCCGGCTCCGGTATACTGGCCACCGGGAGCCCGTCCGCCGGCATAACATACTACACCCGTAGCAAAGGTGTAATTACCGTAGTAACATGGGGCCACAAATGTTACAGGGGACACAGCTGGTTAGATTTGCTGTGTGTTATTTGTTTTTGTTTTTTACATTGGGCCCTTTAAACAAGCTAGCTGTGGGGCCACAAATATGTAGATACATCAGTGATGCCTAGGAGTGATTTCTTCTTTTCTTGGATATTTCCTTTTTCATCAGTGTCAGCAGTGCTGTCTGCTAATGCACACTACAGAACATGTGTATGCCTAGTTGAATGCATAGACACCCCCATCCTCATCAATAGATTTAGCTATAATGGGCAGAGTGCATGATCGGATGATTGGGACTAGTACTCTGCTTTGCCATAAAGTAGAGAATATGACTAGAACTTAAGGAGCATCTGCCTGTTGCATCATGTGACCTCCCCTGCATCATATAACCTCATAGCACATGTTGGCGTGCAGTACAGTCAGCAGTACATACCTTAGGACTCTGTGACAAGTGGAACACCTGAGTGGCATGTGGGCTAATTATGGAGCAAGTGGGGCATGCGGAATGACTTGTACCACTTTCATACCAAAAACTGCGGGACTTACCCGGGAATCCGGTCCCGGGATCATGCAGGGACATTCCCGGGTTAGGCGCCTTTCATATCGCAGTCAGCAGCCCGGCATATTGCCGGGTTACTGACATCAGCGGTGATGCGGAGGGGGCGGCGCTAGAGTTCACATGATCTCCAAGCGCAGCTCGTACATACAGAGTGAACGGGAGCCGGGTCACATCGACCAGGCTCCTGTTCACACCGCAAAGTGAGTTGGGTTGAACATGGGTTTATATACCTGGTCACTGGACCCAGTATTTCAACCCTGGCACTCTTTCATACCGCACATGAACACAGGTTATGTGCGTTCATGTGCCAAAAACCTGTGTTCAGAGGTGCTGGTGTGAAAGGGGTATGAGGGGCATGCAGGGGCATTGGTTACATGATGTGATTATTATTATTGTGGAGCTATTTTTTATCCCATATACCCACAGTAGGGTAAAGTGTTCCCCTTCTGAAGGTTGGAGGGCCGCACATGCTGTCCCTTGAAGTGATCAGGTTGCCATCACTGGTATAGACAATACTAAAGCTCCATTCATGTTTTTTCAGTGCCTTATTAGATTTTGGCATCCAACCACACATTCCCTATTTACTGGAGAAAGGATGCTTACTTATGCATTTAGGCACAGCTGTCTGTAAAGGCTGATGTACTATGTTATTTTTATACTTTTGTCTTATTTGAGCCAGCTTGCAATTCAGTATGCATGAAGAAAATGTGACTAAGTACCATATTTATCTATCTGAAAGTCTTCATTTCCTGAATATAAAATACTAATTCTGCATTTCAGAAAACAGAATAAAAAATAAAGGCTTTGTATTTTATTTTCATCTAGAATCCAAGACAAATGAAGCTGCAATATTTATAAATTCCTCTGCTATAAGCAATTTGTTTTTTTTCTTCAAAACTCTTCAGACTCTGCACTATATAAAGAAGGCTAAAGCTACAAGCAGGGGTGTAGCGAGGGTGGCTCCGGTGGAGCGCGAGCTCCAGGCGCTGGAATAGTTAGAGGGCGCACTGCCGCCTGCCCCCCTCCCTCCGCCCGCTATACCATGGATGGAGGGACAGGCAGCCACAGAACAGGAGGAGGAGAAGCAGAAGTGCACACTGACTCAGACTCGGATACTAGGTAGGTAACAGTCAGGCCAGAGGCAACAGCAGGGGACACAGACAGCAAGCACATGCTGGAGCTCTGCCGTCTTCTCTATATGTCTCACTGTCTGCTTGTAGCTGTGCAGTGGGGTTACTTCTGTCCTGCTACACCACTCTCTGCCCCTGCTGCTGCAGCACCTCTTTCTGTCCCAGCTGCTGCTGCCCCAGCTGCAGCAACACCTCTCTTTGCATTAGAAGCTGCAGAGTACCATGTATAAGCGGCTCTACTCTGGCATAACGTGTATAAGCGACTCTACTGTGGTGTGACATGTATAAACGGCTCTACTCTGGCATAACGTGTATAAATGTCTCTACTGTGCTATAACATGTATTATGTAACGTGTATAAGGGGTACTACTGTGTAGTGTAATGTGAATAACGGACGATACTGTGTGGTGTAATCTGAATTGGTACTATTCTGTGGCCACTCCCCTTTCACATGAAGCCACGCCCCAATATTTTTGTTGCGCGCCTTAGGCATGTAACATGCACCCAATTCAGTACAGGAGAGGGGGCGCTGAAACATACCCTTGATCAGGGCACTATGAAACCTAGCTACACCTCTGGCTACAAGTTCATAAAATTAGAAGTGCAAAGAAAAATTGTTTTGCTCATACTATTGGGAAGACACTCATAAGAAAATGTGGAAAATCTCATGATCTCTGGTGCCCACAAACTTACCCTTTCCTATAGTGTGCTCTCCTTCCCTGGTACCTAATGGTGGGAGGAGAGTAGACCATTTACTGGGATCTAATGGCCTTTTATGAAGTGGCTGTTAACTCCCTCTGCCTACCACATCTGCATTGGACCTTGAAGCAGGCACAGGTCTACCAAAATATGTGTGTGAACTGTACAACTGTGTTTTGGGGTATACACACACAATGAATCAAGTACATGAACTCCCCATAGCAGTGGATAATAACAAGAAAGTTGGTGCTGAAGCTTGGGACATGGGCCCTCATTCCGAGTTGTTCGCTCGCTAGCTGCTTTTAGCAGCATTGCAAACGCTAGGCCGCCGCCCTCTGGGAGTGTATCTTAGCATAGCAGAATTGCAAACGAAAGATTAGCAGACTTGCTACTAAATAATTCTTTGCAGTTTCTGAGTAGCTCCGGACCTAGGGGGTGATTCCGGGTTGTTCGCTCGCTAGCTGCTTTTCGCAGCATTGCACACGCTAAGCCGCCGCCCTCTGGGAGTGTATCTTAGTTTAGCAGAATAGCGAACGAAAGATTAGCAGAATTGCGAATAGAAATTTCTTAGCAGTTTCTGAGTAGCTCCAGACCTACTCACAAATAGCGATCAGTTCAGTCAGTTTCGTTCCTGGTTTGACGTCACACACATGCCCAGCGTTCGCCCAGCCACTCCCCCGTTTCTCCAGACACTCCCGCGTTTTTCCCTGTCACGCCTGCGTTTTCCGCACACTCCCAAAAAACGTCCAGTTTCCGCCCAGAAACACCCACTTCCTGTCAATCAAACTCCGATCACTTTAACAATGAAAAATCTTCGTTCGGACGTGAGTAAATCTACTAAGTTTTGAGCTAAAATACTAACCGCATGTGCACTGCGTACCATGCGAATGCACATTTTTGCCTTAATCGCTCCATTGCGAAAATCGGCAACGAGCGAACAACTTGGAATGACCCCCCTACTCACGAATTGCGATCAGCTCAGTCCATTTAGTTCCTGGTTTGACGTCACAAACACGCCCTGCGTTCGGCCAGCCACTCCCCCGTTTCTCCAGACACTCCTGCGTTTTTACCTGACACGCCTGCGTTTTTTAGCAAACGCAGTGAAAACGCTGAGTTGCCGCCCAGAAACGCCCCTTTCCTGTCAATCATTTACCGAACAGCAGTGCGACTGAAAAGCGCCGCAGAAGCCACAGCAAAACTGCTAAGTTTTGTGTTAAATAACTAAGCGCATGCGCCCTGCGTGCCTTGCGCATGCTCAATTTGCAACAAATCGCAGCATAGCGAAAATTGGCAACGAGCGAACAACTCGGAATGACCCCCCCATAGGCCTGAGAACCCGCCGGAGAGGTAAGTAACGTTAAATACCAATGACATATTTGTTATTATCACTGTGATACTAAGCAAAATATGCTGCTGGAAATACCATTTGTTAAATGGGGCTCTTAGCTGCACAAGTATGACTGTAGCAAAGTGAGCTTGGATGAAATACTTATAGATACACACATATATATATAGATATATATAATATTTATTTACACAAATACGTAGAAGTGTCACTGGTATAAATACAAGTACTGCAGCAAGCAGGATTTCAAATCAACATTTCAAAGTTTATTTACATTGTTATCAGGTCCTGATCATATATTCCGTATGTATGCTGCTGACCTTTTACCTTATTACCTAATCCCACGCCTATAGTGCATGTTGTTATTAATAATAATAATTAATTTTGGGCAAGAGGCTTAGTGAGTGTTCCAATAAATTGTTAATGGTAAGTGGTCTGTAGTGACTGCAAAATATTATTGCATGTTTAAGTAGGTGATAAAGTCCAATGACTTGAGTACTGCTACCGGCCCGAGGGGTCTACTACGCGTGGCCAGGAGTCAGGAACCCGGTGCCCAGCATACCGGCACCAGGATCCCTACTGCCGGAATGCCGACAGCGGGGCAAACGCAAAAGAGCCCCTTGCAGGCTCGCTGCGCTCGCCACGCTAATTATTCTCCCAGGGTGTCGTGGACACACCAAGAGGGAAAACAGTTGTTGGTATCCTGGCACCGGTATGCTGAGGGCCACGACCCCCGACAGCCAGAATATTGAGTGTCACCCGGGCCCGAGGTATCCCTAGCGGTTATATGCTGTTTATTGAGATCTGCAACCCAAGGTCTATTTTCCTACTAATTAACTTTGTAACCATGTGTCAAAGACAGATGTGGTTGTTTCTCATGTATCTGATGTCTAATCTGTACATGTATGTAGTCACTGCTGGCAGCATACCAATCTACTGATTGCAGCCCAATCCACAATCACATAGATGTTAGCGGCATAACCATAAAAGTCAAACCACCATGGACAAGCACAGTGATACCCTATATACATGTAACCATTATAGTAGATAGACACAACTCTACATTGTGTGTATTGAACCTAATTCATGTTTGTACACAATTGCAATTGTGTCTTCTAGGCTACAGAGTTCCTAATATTAGCAAGTGAAGCTGCCGCCCAGGAATGCAAAAAGAAACCCACCGGAGCCATCGCAAAGTCATTCGCAATTGTGTACAAATTCCTAGCCTATAAACAGAAACGAGGAACATCAGGGCTAAGGGCTGGTGTATGGATACGCAGACTGGACAACTCAGACTCCATTTTTGCACATACAAACTCGCAGCTGTCAGCAGATACATGCCCCAAGAACGGCCATGAAGCACCTACGTTTTCCCAACCGCTCCCCGTAAACACTCTGTTACCACATCCAAGTGGTCACTTTCTGACAATCCCTTTACCATGAAATCTCCTTTGCGAGCGGGACTGCAGCAGCCCCTTCGCGCACTGCAATTGAAGAACATGCGCAGTCTGCGGATAATCGTCCCATGGTGTACGAACATGAATTAAGGCCATTGTGTCTATTTTCAACGTAGTTTTCACATAGTGGTTAAACCGTATATACTTGTACAAACAATTGTTGAGAACAAGCCATTTTCCTTGGAAGAAAGTCTTACGTTCCAGCCAATGTAATATAGATAAGCATTCAACACATACAGTTTCATTTGCTGAAACTTAGGATGCAAGATAATGGCCTCCCAAACAACAAGGGACATATTACTGAAACCTTTACAATACACAGGATCAGGGCTGGCTCCGGGCATGTTGCTTAGGAGTGACCGGGCAGGGCACCAGGCTACCAAGGGCGCCTGGGCATTTCTAAAGTTTGTGGACCGGCAGCGGCAGCTCCTGATTGGCTGCTGGACTGCAAGCTCTGATTGGCTCATGATCAAGTGCCATATTTCAAATGGCTGCCAGAGATTGGACTTCAGTGAGGGTCTGGAGAGGCGCGTGCTGCGCCCTTCTCCCCTCTCCTCTGCTCACACATGAGGAGCAGCGGCAGGCCAGCAGTAGCATTGGCAGAAGTCCAGCAGCCGTGAGCACTACTGGGGGCATTATATGTAACTGCCACTACTGGGTATTGGGGGCATTATGTGTATCTGGCACTACTGGGGGCATCATGTGTATCTGGCACTACTGGGGGCATTATGTGTATCTGGCACTGCTGGGAGCATTACGTGTATCTAGCACTAATGGGAGCATTACGTTTATTTGGCACTGGTGGGGTATTACATGTATCTGGCACTATACTGGGGGTATTATGTGTATCTGGCACTATACTGGGGGCGTTACATGTAACTGCCACTATACTGGGGCATTACATGTGTCTAACACCGTACTGGGGGCATTATATGTAAGGAGCACTACTGTGACATTATGTGTAAGGCTGCCAATTGTGTGTCTAAAGGTGGTGGGTGATAATATGGTGTGTGTGTGTGTGTGTGTGTGTGTGTGTGTGTGTGTGTATGTATGTATATATATATATATATATATATATATATATATATAATTTGATAACATAATATATAGTTGCTTGGCCACGTCGACTTTCCCAGGAAAGTGTGTGTGTGTGTGTGTGTGTGGGGGCACTTCAAAACATCCATTACCAGATTTTTATACCAACCAGCCAGATCGGACAATAAATCTTTAGGTGTATGGCCATCTTAACATAAACAAATCCCATATGGATCTATTCAGTAATAAATGTCAGGATAGTTTTATGAAATAGAAATACATTTCTGTAGGATATATCCCAGTATTCCAAACTGTATTAAACTCATGATTAATGCAACTAAAATGAATGGTATTTAACTTTGAACAAGTGTAGGATTATCTGGGATTCCTCCAACATTTACTCCAAGTACAGAAAACATCTACCATGCATTTTCACAATTAGTCATAGCCTTAATAAAACAATTGTAACAGATACGCTTAACTAGAATCATGCCCTTGTATTTACCAATATGCCTTTTACACATCAGACTGCAATAATACAGACATCTGGAATCTAAAACTATTTTTTTTAAGGACTGAAAGTTACATATTGCAACATATAAAATACTTCAGTCTGTTCCCAAATGAATTGCTTGGGAATACAAAGTGCTTTAACTAGACAGTGACAGATCACATTCCCTGCAAAGTAAGCAACTTTGTACCCGGGCAGAGGGGCACATTACAGTCAGCAGCCTGGTACCCGGGCAGAGGGGCACATTACAGTCAGCAGCCTGGTACCCGGGCATTGGGCTACATTACAGTCCACTTCATTCCAATACACATATTTGCAAACGGCTGTGATGCATTTAGTGTAGAGTTGCAGCAATGTCTCTGCAAGGGGGAACCAGATCTGGCAGAAATAGTGTATACATATGAAACACTATGCCACACACAGGATCCTGGCAGGAATGGCTGTCATCTGGCAGCCCAGCAGCAATGTCAGCAGACAGCTTTGGGAAGTCAGGCTTCCTCCTCCCGTGCCACTTTCTATGCCACCACCATGCCCACCCTGCCGTGGCCCCGGCCCCTCGTACCTTCTGTGTGGCAGCTGGAAGACAGGATGGTATTGGGAGGTCGGAAGATGTAAGGCAGGTAGCGAGAGAAGCATTTCATCTTCAGCTGAAGGGACATGGGCAGCAGCGGGGTCTTCAGTTCATGAGGAGGAGGATGCTGCTCCCAGTCACAGGGCATGGTGCGCTGCTGCTGGCACATCCAGGCATATCTCCGGGGCTCTGCATGCTGGGGAAAGCCGGGGATCCTCTGGAAACAGAGTCCATGGGCGGCAGGAAGATCAGCATGAGCCTCCCATTACTGCAAGCAGCACACACTGCTCCAACACAACTCTCAGGCGGGCTGGGCAGCCTCTCATTGGCTGACACACTCCAGAGCAGGATTTGCTGACTAAGTCAGGGCTGCTTGTAAACACTCACACACAGGGAATAAGCTGCTGCTCCCTACATCCAGCATCCCTGTCATGTTACAGACAGCGCACACACACGGGGAATAAGCTGCTGCTCCCTACATCCAGCATTCTCTGTCATGTTACAGACAGCACACGGGGAATAAGCTGCTGCTCCCTACATCCAGCATCCCTGTCATGTTACAGACAGCGCACACACACGGGGAATAAGCTGCTGCTCCCTACATCCAGCATTCTCTGTCATGTTACAGACAGCACACGGGGAATAAGCTGCTGCTCCCTACATCCAGCATCCCTGTCATGTTACAGACAGCGCACACACACGGGGAATAAGCTGCTGCTCCCTACATCCAGCATTCCCTGTCATGTTACAGACAGCACACGGGGAATAAGCTGCTGCTCCCTACATCCAGCATCCCTGTCATGTTACAGACAGCAGACACGCACGGGGAATAAACTGCTACTCCCTACATCCAGCATACCCTGTCATGTTACAGACAGCGCACACACACAGGGAATAAGCTGCTACTCCCTACATCCAGCATACCCTGTCATGTTACAGACAGCGCACACACACAGGGCAGGGCCGAAACTAGGGTTTCTTTCTGTCACCCGGGGCAAGACAGTCATTTGGCGCGCGCCCCCCGGGGAATAAGCTGCTACGCTCCCTACATCCAGCATACCCTGTCATGTTACAGACAGCACACACACACGGAGAATAAACTGCTACTCCCTACATCCAGCATACCCTGTCATGTTACAGACAGGACACACACGGGGAATAAGCTGCTGCTCCCTACATCCAGCATACCCTGTCATGTTACAGACAGCACACACACGGGGAATAAACTGCTACTCCCTACATTCAGCATTCCCTGTCATGTTACACACAGCACACACACGGGGAATAAACTGCTACTCCCTACATCCAGCATTCCCTGTCATGTTACAGACAGCACACACACGGGGAATAAACTGCTGCGCTCCCTACATCCAGCATACCCTGTCATGTTACAGACAGAGCACACACGGGGAATAAGCTGCTACTCCCTACATCCAGCATACCCTGTCATGTTACAGACAGCACACACACGGGGAATAAACTGCTGCGCTCCCTACATCCAGCATACCCTGTCATGTTACAGACAGCACACACATGGGGAATAAACTGCTACTCCCTACATCCAGCATACCCTGTCATGTTACAGACAGAGCACACACGGGGAATAAGCTGCTACTCCCTACATCCAGCATGCCCTGTCATGTTACAGACAGCACACACACGGGGAATAAGCTGCTACTCCCTACATCCAGCATACCCTGTCATGTTACAGACAGCACACACACAGGGAATAAACTGCTGCGCTCCCTACATCCAGCATACCCTGTCATGTTACAGACAGCACACACACGGGGAATAAGCTGCTACTCCCTACATCCAGCATACCCTGTCATGTTACAGACAGCACACACACGGGGAATAAACTGCTACTCCCTACATCCAGCATTCCCTGTCATGTTACAGACAGCACACACACGGGAATAAACTGCTACTCCCTACATCCAGCATACCCTGTCATGTTACAGACAGCACACACATGGGGAATAAGCTGCTACTCCCTACATCCAGCATTCCCTGTCATGTTACAGACGGGGAATAAACTGCTACTCTCTACATTCAGCATTCCCTGTCATGTTACACACAGCACACACACGGGGAATAAACTGCTAATCCCTACATCCAGCATACCCTGTCATGTTACAGACAGCACACACATGGGGAATAAACTGCTACTCCCTACATCCAGCATACCCTGTCATGTTACACACAGCATACACACAGGAAATAAACTGCTACTCCCTACATCCAGCATTCCCTGTTATGTTACACACAGCACACACACACAGGGAATAAGCTGCTACTGCTCCCTACATCCAGCATACTGTCACGAACCTCGGGCAGCGGCGACCGCGCTTGTCCCTGCGGGTGGCCTGGTCTGCCCGGCGCCTCTCTTCCCCTGTCAGTCTCCGGCTTCAGCGGCGGGTCGGCGCTGCTCTCCGGCGGCTTCCCGGAAGCAAGGGCGCCGCCATCACAAGCAAGGGCAAGGAGGCGGAGCAGGTCTGACGTCACCTGCCTGCTCCGCCAATCAGGCTAGGGCGGGGAATTTAAAATCAGATACCAGGCAGAGATCCGATGCCTGAGTATCTTCGTTTCTCCTGTGGAAGCTATGATCCAGAGCTCCCTCGTCCCTGCAAGCATCCTGTGCTTCCAAGCATCCTGTCCCTGCAAGCATCCTGTGCTTCCAAGCATCCTGTCCCTGCAAGCATCCTGTGCTTCCAAGCATCCTGTGCCTACAAGCAACCTGTGCTTCCAAGCATCCTGTGCCTACAAGCAACCTGTGCTTCCAAGCATCCTGTGCCTACAAGCACCTCCGTGCCTCCAGTTACCTCCGTGTCTCCAAGCACCTCGTGCCTCCAAGCACCTCCGTGCCTCCAAGCACCTCCGTGCCTCCAAGCACCTCGTGCCTCCAAGCACCTCGTGCCTCCAAGCACCTCCGCGCCTCAAGCACCTCCGTGCCTCCAGTTACCTCCGTGCCTCCAGTTACCTCCGTGCCTCCAGTTACCTCCGTGCCTCCAAGCACCTCCGTGCCTCCAAGCACCTCGTGCCTCCAAGCACCCCGTGCCTCCAAGCACCTCCGCGCCTCAAAGCACCTCCGTGCCTCCAGTTACCTCCGTGTCTCCAAGCACCTCGTGCCTCCAAGCACCTCGTCCCTCCAAACACCTCGGTGTCTCCAAACACCTCCGTGCCTCCAAGCACCTCCGTGCCTCCAAACACCTCCGTGCCTCCAAGGGTCTCCCAGCACTCCCTGTACTCCCAGTACCTCAGTGCCTTCAATACCACAGTGTCTCCAATATCTCAGTACCCCAGCCTTCATTATTTCTACAAGTCTTGTCTTACAGGAGACCTACAAGAATTCCTCTGGGCCTCCCGCCTGCCGTCTTAGTTCTGCATGAGGAAGACCTACATCCGGCCATCTCTACTACGACCCAGTGGCGGTTCCTCTTCCCGGTCATCGGAAGAAGCCCCGAGTCCACAACACTCCCAAACCAGGTCAGTGATAGTATACTCAGGCCTCATGGACTCGGGGGATCGGAACACGGACTCTAGTGCCATCCAGAACCTGGCTTCTCGAGTGCAAAGTCAGGAAGCAGCACAAGGTCAGGTGATGCAGTACCTCCAGCAGTTGTCCGGGCGTCTGGATCAGATTCAGGCGTCTCTGGCCTCAGTAATTCCGGCTCCTGTTCCAGCAGTCGCACCAGTTGCCGTTGCCAGCAATGTTCAACCATCGGCCGGTGTCACTCCACGCCTTCAGTTGCCTACTCCGTCCCGCTATAATGGGAATCCCAAAAATTGTCGTGGTTTCTTGAACCAGTGCGAGGTACATTTCGAGCTACTTGCACACAACTTTCCTACAGACCGGTCCAAGGTAGCATATATTATTTCTCTGTTGGAAGGTTCTGCTTTGGATTGGGTGTCTCCATTATGGGAACGATCTGATCCCATGGTTTCCAACTACACCAACTTCATCTCGTCCTTTCGAAGGATTTTCGACGAGCCCGGCAGAATGACCACTGCTTCTTCCGATTTGCTCCGTGTTCGGCAGGGCGCCCGTTCCGTGGGCCAGTACGTGGTTCATTTCCAGACCATTGCTTCCGAACTACGCTGGAATAATGATGCCCTGAGAGCTGCCTTCTGGAACGGTCTTTCCGACCGGCTGAAAGACGAGCTGGTTACTAGAGATCTGCCGGATCCATTAGAAGATTTGATTTCCCTTTGCGTCAAGGTGGATCTTCGGATGCAGGAGCGTGGAAGAGAACGTAACCGTTCGGATCGTTCCAGGTTCCGGAATCCTACTCCTAGGCCGGTGGCCTCACCTAGCTCAGATGAGCCCATGCAAATTAACCGCTCCCGACTGTCTCCGGAAGAACGACAGCGTCGTCGTGAGGGTAAACTCTGCCTTTACTGTGGAGCCGCAGATCATTTTCTTAAATCTTGTAAAGTCCGTCCGGGAAACGGGCAGACCTAGCTTGTTCCGGAGGAGTCAAGCTGGGAGTTACGACAAAAGCTTCTCCAACTTCGGACTGCTTGCTTCCAGTAACTCTAGTCTCCAATTCAGTCTCCAGGTCTTGTGAAGCCCTATTGGATTCCGGAGCTGCAGGGAACTTCGTTTCTTCCTTCTGTGCCCAAAGTTTGGGTTTAAAGTTACGGCCTATCGAGCGGCCAATTTCACTGACGGCTATCAACGGGACTAGAATTTCCAAAGGTCTCATAATGTGGCGCACGGGGCCAGTTAAGCTGCGGGTCGGGGCTCTACATCAGGAAGATTTGGAACTCTTGGTAATCCCAGAAATGCCCCATGATCTGGTTCTTGGAATGCCTTGGCTGAAAAGTCATAACCCCCACATCGATTGGAAGTCGTCACAAATTCTGTCCTGGAGTTCCTTTTGTCACACTAATTGTCTTACTCCTGTTTGTCCGCTCCGTGTTACCTCCAAAACGGATGAAGAGCACATTCCGGAGGCATATCAAGGGTACAAGGACGTATTTTCGGAACAAGCTGCTGACCTGTTACCACCTCACAGGCCTTGGGACTGCCCTATTGACCTTGTCCCAGGGAAGACGCCACCTCGTGGTCGCACATATCCTCTGTCTCTTCCCGAGACTCAAGCCATGTCGGAGTATATTAAGTCCAATATGCTCAAGGGATTCATTCGCCCCTCTTCCTCCCCTGCTGGTGCAGGCTTCTTTTTCGTGAAGAAAAAGGACGGGGGGTTGAGACCATGCATCGACTACCGCGGCCTAAACGACATTACTATTAAGAATAAATACCCCTTGCCACTAATCACAGAGTTATTTGATAGGGTTCGTGGTGCCCGCATTTTTTCAAAACTCGACTTGAGAGGAGCTTATAATCTTATACGCATCCGAGAGGGGGATGAATGGAAGACTGCCTTTAATACCCGAGATGGGCATTACGAATACTTGGTGATGCCGTTTGGTCTTAGTAATGCTCCCGCGGTTTTCCAGGGATTCGTCAACGAAATCTTTCGTGATATGCTGTATCAGAGCGTTGTGGTATATCTGGACGACATACTGATTTTTTCCAAGAATCTTGTCGAACACAGGACTCAAGTCAAAGAGGTGCTACACCGTTTACAAGAGAATCATCTCTACGCCAAGCTTTCCAAATGTACCTTTGAAGTAACATCTATTCCGTTCCTCGGTTATGTCATCTCGGGGACGGAGCTTCGCATGGATCCGGAAAAGTTGTCGGCCATTCGTGATTGGACTCAGCCTCTTTCCCTGAAAGCAATACAAAGGTTCCTGGGCTTTGCGAACTACTACAGGAAATTCATTAAAGGTTTCTCCACCATTGTTGCACCCATTACTGCCCTGACGAGAAAGGGTTCTAATCCTAGTTTGTGGCCTCCGGAAGCCATTGTAGCTTTTTCTCGCTTAAAGTTAGCTTTCACGACGGCTCCAGTTCTCCAACAACCAAATTTCGAGGAACCCTTCTTCTTAGAAGTTGATGCATCTTCAGTCGGGGTGGGGGCTGTCCTCTCCCAGCATTCCTCTGATAAGAAATTACATCCGTGTGGCTTCCACTCTCGTAAATTCTCTCCAGCCGAACGAAATTACTCTATTGGAGACCAGGAACTCTTGGCAATCAAATCTGCCTTGGAAGAATGGAGATATCTTCTAGAAGGGGCTAAACATGTGTTTACCATCTACACGGATCACAAGAATTTACTGTACATCAAATCCGCACAATGTTTGAATCCTCGCCAGGCGAGATGGGCACTTTTCTTTTCCCGATTCTCGTTCATTATCAAGTACCGTGCCGGGACTCTCAATATTAAAGCAGATGCGCTTTCCCGTTCACAGGTTCCCACAGACGAGGATGAACCTCCGGAGCGGGGTTTAATTCTGAATCCAGTTTCTGTCTCTGCTGCTTTAACTACTCCAGCTCCTCCTCCTGGAAGAATGTCCGTACCAGCTAGATTCCGCCCAGGAATACTACGGTGGGTCCATAACTCCAAGTTTTCCGGTCATCCCGGCGCTCAGAAGATGTACAAGTTTCTGCAAAGGTCTTACTGGTGGAACACCATGAGGAAGGATGTACAAGATTGCGTTAATTCATGTCCCCAATGTACACAACATAAATCTCCTCGTCTGCCTCCTGCAGGGTTACTTCGTCCTCTGCCTATCCCTGTGAGACCCTGGACTCACATTTCCATGGACTTCATCACTGACTTGCCCTGTTCCAAGGGTTGCAACACCGTTTGGGTTATCGTTGACCGTTTTTCGAAGATGGCACACTTTGTGCCCTTGACTGGTCTTCCGACAGCACCGAAACTGGCTCTATTGTTTATCCGAGAACATTTTCGTTTGCATGGGTTGCCACAAGAGATTGTTTCTGACCGTGGAGTACAGTTCACCGCCAGGTTTTGGAAAGCCCTTTGTTCAACTCTACACATTAAACTTAAGTTTTCGTCGGCTTATCATCCCCAAACAAATGGACAAACGGAACGAGTCAATCAAGATCTAGAGACTTTTCTTCGGTTGTATCTCTCTCCTTCACAGGACAACTGGGTGGAGTTGTTGCCTTGGGCGGAGTTTGCCCATAACCATTTGTTTCATTCTTCCACTGGGGAATCACCATTTTTCGTCAACTACGGGTTCCATCCCCGTGTTCCGGAATTTCCAAGCCTTCCGATAATAGAGGTTCCTGCTGTAGCGTCCACTCTACGACACTTTGGACAAATTTGGAGAAAGGTTCATGCTAATCTTAAGCAGGTTTCTGTTCGGTACAAGTTCTTTGCAGATAAGAAACGGCAAGCCGCACCTCAATATAAAGTTGGGGACAGGGTATGGCTGTCCACACGGAATCTCCGGTTGAAGGTGCCCACCATGAAATTCGCTCCAAGGTTCATCGGTCCTTACCCTGTGCTACAAGTCTTAAATCCTGTGGTCTGTAAACTGGGTTTGCCTGCCCATCTTCGCATACCTAACGCCTTCCATGTTTCTCTACTCCGTCCCCTCATACTGAATCGATTCCACTCAGCACTCCCAAGGCCAACGTCCGTAGTGGCAGAAGCTGGAGCGGAGTTTGAAATCAAAGCTATTCTGGACTCTCGTTATCTTCATAAAAAATTACAGTACTTGGTGGACTGGAAGGGTTATGGACCTGAGGAGAGAAGTTGGATTGGGGCTACTGAAGTAACGGCTCCTCGCCTGATTCGGATCTTCCACTCCAGACATCCGACTAAGCCCGGGAAGTGTCCAGGGGCCACTCCTGGAGGAGGGGGTACTGTCACGAACCTCGGGCAGCGGCGACCGCGCTTGTCCCTGCGGGTGGCCTGGTCTGCCCGGCGCCTCTCTTCCCCTGTCAGTCTCCGGCTTCAGCGGCGGGTCGGCGCTGCTCTCCGGCGGCTTCCCGGAAGCAAGGG
Source organism: Pseudophryne corroboree (assembly GCF_028390025.1). NCBI lineage: Eukaryota > Metazoa > Chordata > Amphibia > Anura > Myobatrachidae > Pseudophryne > Pseudophryne corroboree. The sequence continues at coordinate 621,945,082 of NC_086449.1, read as the reverse complement.
CGCCGCCATCACAAGCAAGGGCAAGGAGGCGGAGCAGGTCTGACGTCACCTGCCTGCTCCGCCAATCAGGCTAGGGCGGGGAATTTAAAATCAGATACCAGGCAGAGATCCGATGCCTGAGTATCTTCGTTTCTCCTGTGGAAGCTATGATCCAGAGCTCCCTCGTCCCTGCAAGCATCCTGTGCTTCCAAGCATCCTGTCCCTGCAAGCATCCTGTGCTTCCAAGCATCCTGTCCCTGCAAGCATCCTGTGCTTCCAAGCATCCTGTGCCTACAAGCAACCTGTGCTTCCAAGCATCCTGTGCCTACAAGCAACCTGTGCTTCCAAGCATCCTGTGCCTACAAGCACCTCCGTGCCTCCAGTTACCTCCGTGTCTCCAAGCACCTCGTGCCTCCAAGCACCTCCGTGCCTCCAAGCACCTCCGTGCCTCCAAGCACCTCGTGCCTCCAAGCACCTCGTGCCTCCAAGCACCTCCGCGCCTCAAGCACCTCCGTGCCTCCAGTTACCTCCGTGCCTCCAGTTACCTCCGTGCCTCCAGTTACCTCCGTGCCTCCAAGCACCTCCGTGCCTCCAAGCACCTCGTGCCTCCAAGCACCCCGTGCCTCCAAGCACCTCCGCGCCTCAAAGCACCTCCGTGCCTCCAGTTACCTCCGTGTCTCCAAGCACCTCGTGCCTCCAAGCACCTCGTCCCTCCAAACACCTCGGTGTCTCCAAACACCTCCGTGCCTCCAAGCACCTCCGTGCCTCCAAACACCTCCGTGCCTCCAAGGGTCTCCCAGCACTCCCTGTACTCCCAGTACCTCAGTGCCTTCAATACCACAGTGTCTCCAATATCTCAGTACCCCAGCCTTCATTATTTCTACAAGTCTTGTCTTACAGGAGACCTACAAGAATTCCTCTGGGCCTCCCGCCTGCCGTCTTAGTTCTGCATGAGGAAGACCTACATCCGGCCATCTCTACTACGACCCAGTGGCGGTTCCTCTTCCCGGTCATCGGAAGAAGCCCCGAGTCCACAACACTCCCAAACCAGGTCAGTGATACATACGCTGTCATGTTACAGACAGCACATACAGGAAATAAGCTGCTCAGGGCCGGTTCTAGACCTTGCGGCTTCCAGGGCGCCGCCACAGAATAGTACCAATTCCCATTACACCACACAGTAGTGTCCGTCAGTCACATTACACCACACAGTAATACCCCTTATACCATGTTAGAGCACCTTCCACACATTACACCACAGGAGAGCAGAGCCCTTTATATACGTTACGCCAGGTATCCCCTTATACACATTGCACAAGGTAGAGGCCCTTAAACACATTACGCCAGGTAGAGCCCCTTAGACACATTGCACCAGGTAGACCATTATACACAGTGTGATAGGTAGAGGCACTTATACACATTACACAAGGTAGAGCCCCTTACACACATTGCACCAGGTAGCCCCTAATACACATTGCGACAGGTAGACCCTTTAACACACTGCGACAGGTAGCCCCTTATACACATTGCACCAGGTAGACCTTTATACACATTGTGACAGGTAGAGCATCTTAGGAGAGAGTGGAGGGGGGAGGGGAGTGGGTGGTGTGTGTGGTGGAGGAGGTGTGTGTGTGTGTGTGTGTGTGTGTGTGTGTGTGTGTGTGGTGGTGGAAGTGGCTGGTGTGTGTGTGTGTGTGTGTGTGTGTGTGTGCGTGTGGTGGTGGAGGATGTGTGTGTGTGTGTGTGGTGTAGGAGGTGTGTGTGAGTGTGTGGTGGAGATGTGTGTGTGTGGTGGAGGAGGTATGTGTGTGTGTCTCACCAGCTCTACGGACGCAGCAGGTCCCCTGGCTCCAGACACACCAAGCTGCCGCTGCTGCCTCCTCTTCTCTGTTGCACCCGACACCACACACACACACACGCCAGGCTTGCCTACCCTCCCGCATTCAGCGGGAGGCTCCCAATTTTTAAATGAGCCTCCCGCTGCCCCGCAAACCTTGCCAGCCCCCCCGGATTTTAAGAGTCCTTACCGATAATCAGTACTGCGCATGCGCAAGTCCGGAGAGGCCAGGGGGCGGGGCCTGCACAGAAGACTTCATGGTCGGCCACCGCAGTGTTGTGTATATGTAGCATCGGCCGTCTTGCTGGGCACACTGAGAAGCCGTCTCAATCAGGGGTGTGCTTCCCTGTGGCTGGCCCCTCCCACCACACTCAGAGAGGGCGGGGTGTATCAGCCCAGCAGCAGCAGCCCTCCTCTGTTTCTGCTCCTCGGCTCTCACTGCAGTGCTGCCTTCCCACACTATCCTGGAGCTGGGGCCTCCAGTCCACTAGCCAAGTGAGTGCTCTATGTAATGGGGGGAGGGTTTGGGGAATGTAATGTGGAACTGACTGGGAGTAATATGAGAAAGGAGGATGCTGTGTCTAAAGTTATATAATCTGGTACTGGGTGTAATATGGGGGAAGGGTTGATTCTATATCGGAGTGGGAGAAGGGACCTTCTGACGTACCTAGGGGAGGATACCCGTCACCAGGGGGAGGAGCTACGGCCGAACAAGGTACCCGGAAAGTACCCTCGCGGGCTCGCTTCGCTCGCCACGCTTCGGGCACGGTGGCTCGCTTCGCTCGCCACCTAATTACTAAAGGTAATAGTTAGTGGCGTGGATACTAGAGCAACTGTCCCGCTGGTGTAGCTCCTCCCCCTTGTGTCATGGCTCCTCCCCCCTGATGGAAAAGGTCCCTTAGGCCACTTGGATCTAGCCTCAACCATGGGGGAAGGGGTCTGTGTAAGCTGTGTGTTATACTAATATGGCACTGTGGGTAATGTGTGTGGGGTGGGGTATAATGTAATGTACTGGGTGTAATATGGGGGAAGGGGTCTGTGTATGCTGTGTGTATTACTAATATGGCACTGTGGGTAATGTGTGTGGGGTATAATGTAATGTACTGGGTGTAATATGGGGGAAGGGGTCTGTGTAAGCTGTGTGTATTACTAATATGGCACTGTGGGTAATGTGTGTGGGGTGGGGTATAATGTAATGTACTGGGTGTAATATGGGGGAAGGGGTCTGTGTATGCTGTGTGTATTACTAATATGGCACCGTGGGTAATGTGTGTGGGGTGGGGTATAATGTAATGTACTGGGTGTAATATGGGGGAAGGGGTCTGTGTAAGCTGTGCGTATTACTAATATGGCACTGTGGGTAATGTGTGTGGGGTGGGGTATAATGTAATGTGCTGGGTGTAATATGGGGGAAGGGGTCTGTGTAAGCTGTGCGTATTACTAATATGGCACTGTGGGTAATGTGTGTGGGGTGGGGTATAATGTAATGTACTGGGTGTAATATGGGGGAAGGGGTCTGTGTATGCTGTGTGTATTACTAATATGGCACTGTGGGTAATGTGTGTGGGGTGGGGTATAATGTAATGTACTGGGTGTAATATGGGGGAAGTGGTCTGTGTAAGCTGTGTGTATTACTAATATGGCACTGTGGGTAATGTGTGTGGGGTGGGGTATAATGTAATGTACTGGGTGTAATATGGGGGAAGGGGTCTGTGTATGCTGTGTGTATTACTAATATGGCACTGTGCAGAGCCGTAACTAGACTTTTTGGTGCCCTGTGCCAGAGAGAGAATTGGTGCGCCTCCCCCCCCCCCCCAAAAAAAAAAAAAAATCAATAGGGAAATAAGGGGAAGGGGCATGATAAGATTGATCCCAGAGAAAGCCCATGCTATGATGCCAGGAAAATTAATTTGGACACAAATCCTCTTTATACCACATTTATGCACTTTATCTTGAGAGCTCACTGTTATTCAGTTACGCAATACCCTTTATTAAATAACACATTTCAACATACTGTCATACCCAGGATTTAAACCTATAACCTGTTGTATTCTAATCACATTGAGCTGTTTGATCCTGCATAAAAACTATGAACAGTATATGAAGCTACTGGTACTTTGTAAAAACATAATCAGCATTGTAATTGAGCAGATCTGCCAACAGCACCCCCTTCCCAGCAGCGCTATGTGCGGTGCCCCCTCCGCCCACACCTAGTTACGGCCCTGGCACTGTGGGTAATGTGTGTGGGGTGGGATATAATGTAATGTACTGGGTGTAATATGGGGGAAGGGGTCTGTGTATACTGTGTGTATTACTAATATGGCACTGTGGGTAATGTGTGTGGGGTGGGGTATAATGTAATGTACTGGGTGTAATATGGGGGAAGGGGTCTGTGTATGCTGTGTGTATTACTAATATGGCTCTGTGGGTAGTATGGGGGGGTATAATGTAATGTACTGGGTGTAATATGGGGTAGTGGGCTGTGTATGATGTGGTTCTTGGTGTAATATGGTGGGTTGTGTATAATGTAATGTCCTAGGAATAATATGGGGAGAGGGTGTGTGTATAATGTAATGTAATAAGGTACTGTGTGTAGTAAGTGGGAGGGGGTTGTTTATAATGCAATGTATTATGGTGCTGTGTGTACTAGGTGTAATATGTATGTTTGTGTAGTGTGTGTATGTGTGTGTGTGTGTGTGTGTGTGTGTGTGTGTGTGTGTGTATATATATACATACATACAGTGCTCGAAGTGGCCCGGTATACACCGGTAAGGCATAACGGCACTTCGAGCACTGACTGAAGACCCCTGCCGCCGCATTTTTTCAAATTCGCCACTATTCACGCACTAATTGGATCTCTCAAACGGGCAGCCAATCAGGAGCAGCCGCACCTGATTGGCTGCCGGTCCGGGTCAGATTTGAAATAGCGGACCGGAGCCGGAGTGAAGGCTGTTTACCACAGTCGCCTCCTCTGCACCGCAGCCCACAGCTGCCTCCTCCGCAACGCCGCCCACAGATTCCTCCTCCACACTGCTGCCGACCACAGCCTCCTCATCCTCCGCACCGCCGACCACAGCCTCCTCCGCACCACCGCTGCTCATTAGGTAATCTTGCACTGCTGCCTTTCTCTCGCCCTACTATATGTCCTTGCTGTCCCTCTCTCTGTGACTCTCCCTGTCCCTCTGTCACACTCCCTGTCCCAATGTCCCTGCTGTCACTCTCCCTGTCCCTATGTCCCTGCTGTCATTCCCTGTCCCTGCTGTCACTCTCCCTGTCCTTATGTCCCTGCTGTCACTCTCCCTGTCCCTATGTCCCTGCTGTCATTCCCTGTCCCTGCTGTCACTTTCCCTGTCCCCATGTCCCTGCTGTCACTCTCCCTGTCTCTGAATTTTGGCTCATTCCATGTGGCATAATTTCGTCTCATTCCGTGTGAATTGCGGCTCATACTGTGTAGCATAATGTGAATTTTGTCCCATTCCATGTGAATTGTGGTTCATACTGTGTGGCATGTGAATGTTGTCCCAATACTTGTAAAATGTGGCTCATACTGTGTGACATAATGTGAATTTTGTCCCATTCCATGTGAAATGTGGCTCATACTGTGTGGCATAAAGTGAATTTTAGCTCATACCGTGTGGTGTAATATGTATCTCGGCTCATAGCGTGTATGGCATGGGTGTAGTATGTGTTGCTGGCGGTCGGGCTCCTAGAATCCTGACCGCCGGCATACCGACAGCTAGGCGAGCGCAAATGAGCTCCGCTATCTATTCTCCCTCCAGGGGGGTCGTGGACCCCCAAAAGGGAGAAAAGTTGTCGGTATGCCGGCGGTCGGGATTCCGGCGCCGGTATGGTGGTCGTCGGGAGCCCAGCCGCCGGCAACCTGAAGACCACCCCTGCGGCATATGTGAATTTTGGTTCATACTGTTTGGTATAATGTGAATTTCGGCTCATTCAGTGTGCTATAATGTGAATTTCGGCTCATTCTGTGTGGTATAATGTGAATTTCGGCTTATACAGTGTGGCATAATGTATAAGGGGCACCAGTACTAGATAGTATAAGGGGTCCTACTGTTGTGGTGTATAAGGGGTATATGGTGTGGTAAACTACACTTAAAGACACGCCCCTTTTGCGTGGCCACACCCCCTTTTCTTCGGCGCGCACATAGTTACAACCTTCACTTTTCCATACCCCCTCTTCAAAACTTCAACTACTGTGTGTGTGTATGTATATATATATATATATATATATATATATATCTGGAAAAAATCAGGAGAATGCGCCCATAGTGCAGATAAATTTATTACACACACAGATTAAAAACGAACATTCCATGAATTATAAAAGACTCGTACCATAAATGACCCACTCTTTGGGCCAGTTTGAGCACATAAAACAATCCACCAGGCAATCCACCAAACCTGCTGCGATCAAAGACCGGACCATGCACCGCGCCGGTGAAAGCCGAACCCGTCAGGTCACTCACAATGAAGCAGCCGGGATGTGTGAGCCGGGTGGGAGAAGACGCACGTCTGGCAAGCCCCGCCTCTACGCGTTTCGTAGTTACTTCGTCAGGAGGCTGCCAGACACATTTTGCTCAAGGAGTTCTGAGCGGTTTTGGAGACTTGCAGCGGTGTTGGTTACACCAGTGCTACAGCCCAGGGATTCATTCACTGTGGACTGATTAACCCCCATTATATGATCACCAGCGCACCTGTACCCTTTCTCTCTCTCTCTCTCTCTCTCTCTCTATATATATATACTAAAGTTCAGAAAAGACCCCATTCAGTACAGGCACGGCACTCCAGGACTTAGTGAAAAAATATTTATAATGAACATAGAATCAGGGTATACTATATGTACATCACCATCTAGCACTGGCCATAGTAACAATGCAGCATTTCGGGCCCCGCAGGTTCCCTTCCTCAGGTTGATGCAAGTGCTGTAAAATGAAAAGAACAAACAGACATATTTTTTTCATTTTACAGCACTTGCATCAACCTGAGGAAGGGACCCTACGGGGCCCGAAATGCTGCATTGTTACTATGGCCAGTGCTAGATGGTGATGTACATATACCCTGATTCATTATAAATATTTTTTCACTAAGTCCTGGAGTGCCGTGCCTGTTCTGAATGGGGTCTGTTCTGAACTTTAGTACATGTACTTATTCAGCAAGGGCACACAGGTGAATGCCTCTTGACTCTTTGAGTGCCGGATTTACATTGGATTTATATATATATATATATATATATATATATATATATATATATACATACACCCCTGATTGCAATAAATACACCCATAGGCGGAACTAGACACGCCCCTTGGGTGGAGCTAGGAACACCCCTGCACGGCGCGTTCTGCTGCCGCCTTGAATCTCCCTGAAACTAGTTTTCAAAAGGGTCATGTTACAGACAGCACACACACAGGGAATAAATTGCTACTCCCTACATCCAGCATACCCTGTCATGTTACCAACAATACAGACAGGGAATAAACTGCTACTCCCTACATCCATCATACCCTGTCATGTTATAGACAGCACACACACAGGGATAAACTACTGCTGCTTCTCCATACACCCAGCATACCCTGTCACAGGCAAATGCAGGAGGGGAGGAGGGGAATTTCCAGTTTCCCAGAAACCCTCCTTCCCCATAGCCTGCCCAGCAGAGGGTGGTAGTCATGTGACCGCCGGTCAGCTGACCGACAGTCACATGACCTCCTCCGTGAGCCCGACGGCTCACTATCCCGATGGTCGGCATGCCGACCAACAGGGACTATTTCCACTCGTGGGTGTCCACGACACCCATAGAGTGGGAATAGAATCCGGTCGCCACCGAGCCCGCAGCGTGGCGAGCGCAGCGAGCCCGCAAGGGGCTTGCTGCACTCGCCCCTCCCCGCCGGGATCCCGGCGTCGGTATGCTGCCGGGATCCCGGCGTCGGTAAGGTGACCGGCGGTCAGGAGACCGCCGGTCACCAATACTACACCCCCAGCAGATACTACATGCAGTATAAAAAGCTGAATGGAGCTTCTGCAAGTGCCCAGTGGCAGCAGATGTTCCTGCCAAGTCTGCTGTGTGTGCATTTCTGTGGATCTGAGTGCCCAATATTCTGACAAGTGGCTTACCGTGATCATTGGGCCTGTATATGTCTGATATGCTCTTATCACATAAACTGCACTTTGGGGCAGAATACAGTTTTTTACATGCTAATTATGCATCTGTCATGGGCTGGCACAGTTCTAAAATCAAACATTTGGAAACTGTTGGCAGAGTGTATTGGAATTGCCTGGTGCAGTAACGTCAGTCCACACACTTAATGACTTAACAGTAATGCAGGTTTATTCAGTGAACACAGGTGACTCAGATGTAATACTGATATAGGCAATTAGGGGCCCTTATATCATACAAGGTAACAGCAGTGGTAGCGGTACTTATCAGGAGTTGTCTCCGGTTGTGAGGGATAAAGGACCACCGGAGACTGACTCCCGCTGTAGAGGAGATGCGCCGCCCGGCTCAGCATTGGCTCCGCAGCCGTGATACATGCAATGGAACGCTGAGAGTCTGTCACAACTGAGGGCCTGAGCTGACGGGAGGCAGCCTCAGTTGTAGGGGCTGAGATGTACCGGAACCTGGGAGGTTGTATCAGACCCCTGGACATGTAAGTAACATGAATAATAACTGCCCGAAGGCGTGACCACGACAACTTAGATAAAAGTCAATGATGTTTATTATGACAACTCCGCAACACAGCAGCAGTAAAAGAAAACGTAAAAGTCAGCAAATAATAAATACAGTTCCTGGGTACTACAGGATGGCAGGAGCCACAGGGCACTGGTAGTGTGAGATAGTTCTTATGATCTTCTAGATGGAAAGTCCTTACCAGGCCCGACTGTAGCAATGGAGATAACCCAGGATTGTGCCAGCTGGTGTTCCAGGAAAAGCTGGGTTGCTGAAGGTAAAACAGCTGCTGTGGATACTGGCTGGAACCAGACTGTTGTTAGCACGGAGTGGATACTGGCTGGAACCAGTTAAATAATAAATGAACTTGGGAGCGATGAAATATGAACTGAAATGTAGAACTTGAGAGCGGAGAAATAATAATACCGGTGGAGAGTGGTAAAGTGTAGAAAGGACACCGGCCCTTTAAGGGAAGCTGTACTCTGCTGGAAGCTGAGCTGGAAGCAGGTAATGTTGTAGCTGGAAACAGATGAATCCACAATGGATTGGAGAGTCAGGCTACACCGCAGGTGGAATGCTGGTGCGGGTCTCTATGGTGGAAGTCTTGAGACAGGAGCTGGAACCTGGAAGACAATCACAGGAGAGAGACAAACAGGAACTAGGTTTGACAACCAAAGCACTGACGCCTTCCTTGCTCAGGCACAGTGTATTTATACCTGCAGCAAGGAAGGGATTGGCTAGGCAATTATGCAGATTAACAATACTGACAACAGATTGGAGGAAATGATCAGCTGACAGAATCCAAGATGGCTGCGCCCATGCAGACACTTGGAGGGAAGTTTGGTTTGTAATCCATGTGGTAATGAAAACAGTAATGGCGGCGCCGGCCACTGGAGACAGGAGACGCCAGGCTGACAAGTGCACATCCAACCACGCGGACACAGCGGAGGCCGCGGCTGACGTAATCGCCACTCTGACACTCTGCATGCAGAAACTCAGGGATGGCGGCGGAGGCCGCGGGAGACGCCATGCCAGATGTAATAAGGCGTTACTGTGACAGCGTCTCAGAGAGACAGGAGAGGATGCAGGAATGTGAACATTAGGATAACAGATGGGATCCGGTCCTGGAGCGCTGAGCCAGCCTTAGGAGGCATCTGATGGGTAAGAAATGGCGTCCAGATACCCGGATCGTGACAGCACCCCCCCCTTTAGGAGTGGCCCCAGGACACTTCTTTGGCTTTTGAGGAAACTTGGAATGGAATCTCCGGACCAAGGCAGGAGCATGGACATCAGAAGCATTGGTCCATGAACGTTCCTCAGGGCCATAACCCTTCCAGTCAATAAGATATTGTAGTTGACCGTAACGGTGACGTGAGTCCAGGATCTTGGCCACTTCATACTCAACGCCTCGTTGAGTTTGGACTTTCGGAGTTGGAGGAAGTGAGGAATGAAACCGATTCAAGATCAGCGGTTTCAACAGGGAAACATGGAATGACCTGGGTATTTTTAAGAAGGGAGGCAACTGGAGTCTGTAAGCAACAGGATTGATGACTTGTTCAATCTTGAAAGGACCGATATAGCGAGGTGCAAACTTCATACTGGGAACTCTTAACCTCAAATTCTTCGTGGATAACCATACCCGATCACCCACCTTGAGAGCAGGAACTGCTCGACGCTTCTTATCCGCAAACTTCTTGTACCTGAACGATGCCTTGAGCAGAGCTGATCGTACGCTCTTCCAGATATTGGCAAACTGATGCAAGGTGATATCCACTGCGGGAACAGAAGTTGCTGGAAGCGGTTGGAACTCAGGAACTTTAGGGTGGAATCCAAAGTTAGTGAAGAATGGTGTTGAAGCAGATGAAGAATGATACTGGTTGTTATGACAGAACTCGGCCCAGGGAAGTAATTGAACCCAGTCATCTTGAGAGGAGGACACATAGATGCGGAGGAAGGCCTCCAAGTCCTGATTCACCCTCTCGGTTCGACCATTGGTCTGAGGATGGTAAGCCGTGGAAAACTTTAGCTTGACTTGGAGGACTTGACATAAACTTCGCCAGAATTTGGCTGTGAATTGAACTCCTCGATCTGAGATAATTTCTTCAGGAAGACCGTGGAGTCGGAAGATCTCTTGTATGAATACTTGAGCCAACTTGGAAGCTGACGGAAGACCGGTGAGAGGAATGAAGTGTGCCATCTTGGTGAACCGGTCAACTACCACCCAGATGGTATTGAACTTGTTGCACATGGGTAAGTCTGTAATGAAATCCATCGACAAGTGGGTCCATGGTCGACGGGGAACGGATAGTGTAACCAGTTGCCCCGCAGGCGACTGGCGGGATACTTTATGTTGGGCACACTTTGGGCAAGATGCAATAAACTCCAAGACGTCCTTTTTCAGAGTTGGCCACCAATAGGACCTAGAGATAAACTCCAGGGTTTTTTGGATACCTGTATGTCCGGCAAAACGGGAAGCATGGGCCCAATGCATGAGCTTCTTCCTTAGCATCGGCTTCACAAAACTTTTCCCTGATGGGGGCGTAGAGTCCATCCCTACCGTGGAGAATGCCAACGGATTTATAATAGGATGCTTGTCTGAAGACTCTGACTCATTTTCTTGCTCCCATGAGCGGGAAAGGGCATCGGCCTTGCGATTCTGAGAGCCCGGACAGAACTGGAGTTTAAAGTCGAACCTGGAAAAGAAAAGTGCCCATCTGGCCTGACGAGGGTTGAGACATTGTGCGCCCTTCAGGTATAAAAGGTTCTTGTGGTCTGTAAGTATGGTGATTAAATGAGAAGCTCCCTCCAACAGATACCTCCACTCTTCTAGAGCGAGCTTGATGGCTAGCAACTCCTGGTCGCCAATGGCATAGTTGCGCTCAGCTGGGGAGAACTTCCGGGAGAAGAAACTGCAAAGATGTAAATGGCCATCTTTAGCCCTCTGAGATAACACCGCTCCTACTCCAACGGAGGAGGCATCCACCTCTAGGATGAAAGGAGAGTCGATGTCAGGCTGTTTCAGGACAGGCGCAGAGATGAACCTCTGTTTTAAAAGATGAAAAGCTTGCATGGCTTCTTCAGACCACTTGGACGGGTTAGCACCCTTCTTGGTGAAAGCAGTAATAGGCGCCACAATGGTGGAAAAGTCTCGTATAAACTTTCGGTAATAATTGGCGAACCCTAAGAACCTCTGGACCCCTTTGAGGGTTAAGGGTACCGGCCAATTCTGAATTGCTTGTAGTTTCTCAGGATCCATCTCTAGTCCGGAACCGGACACAATGTACCCTAGAAACGGAATGGACTTGACTTCAAAGACGCATTTTTCTAATTTGCAATAGAGATGATTGACACGGAGACGGGACAGAACCTCTTTAACCCAAAAACGATGTTCCTCTAAATCGTTGGCAAAAATGAGGATATCGTCTAGATAGACCACGACATGACGGTATAGAATGTCTCTGAAAATCTCATTGACAAAATGCTGGAAGACAGCTGGAGCATTGCTCAATCCGAAGGGCATGACGAGGTACTCATAATGTCCGTCACGGGTGTTAAAGGCGGTCTTCCACTCGTCACCCTCACGGATCCGGATGAGATTGTATGCACCTCGCAAGTCCAGCTTTGTAAAGATGGTAGCTCCGCTAACTCTGTCAAAGAGCTCAGTAATCAGGGGTAAAGGATAACGGTTCTTGATGGTAATGTCGTTCAAACCTCTGTAGTCGATGCACGGCCGCAGACCACCATCTTTCTTTTTTGCAAAAAAGAAGCCTGCGCCGGCTGGGGAAGAAGAAGGTCGAATGAACCCCTTTGCTAGGTTCTCTTTAATGCATTCCTCCATAGAATGCGTCTCAGGCAGAGACAACGGATAAGTTCGGCCTCGAGGTGGAACCTTCCCTGGAACGAGATCAATCGGGCAGTCCCATTCTCTATGAGGAGGAAGGATATCAGCAGAAGCTTTACTGAACACATCCGTGAAATCTTGATATGGAGGAGGTGGAACATCAGACGACCTGGGGGAGGAAGAACAGACAGGCAATACTTTAAACAAACATGTCTCTGCACAGGAGGAACCCCATGCCAGGATTTGCGTAGTCGTCCAATCAATTGTAGGATTGTGAAGACGGAGCCATGGAAGGCCCAGGACCACAGGATGTGTGGCTCTTGGAATCACTAAAAGTGAAATAAGTTCGGAATGAAGAACTCCCACTCTCAGACGAACTGGTAGAGTCCTTAGAGCAATAACAGTATCAAAAATTTTACTGCCATCCACGGCAGTTAAGGAAAAGGAGGAAGGAAGTCTCTCGTGGGTAGGGACCACCGTTTAACATAGGCTTCAGTAATAAAGTTCCCAGCTGCTCCGGAATCAAGGAGAGCAATGACGTTCCGATAACGTTGAGCAACTTGAAGCGAGACTGGGAGATTACAATCATGAGGAGATGGAGAGGAGATCATTACTCCTAGCCGGCCCTCTCCTGGGCGAGCTAGGGTTTGGAGTTTTCCCGGACGTTCGGGACAGGCATTGATGGTGTGAGACGGAGCTGCACAGTAAAGACAAAGAGACTCAGAGAGACGTCTTCGGCGCTCAGCAGGAGTTAAACGGGAACGGCCAATTTGCATGGGCTCATCTTTAGATGGTGACAGTTGACGAGGAGGAGGAGCAGAAGATTTTGGAGCAGATGATCTTCCACGCTCAGTTGCTCTCTCTCTGAAACGTAAATCAACTTTCGTGCAGAGTGAGATTAGCTCATCTAACTTAGAAGGTAAGTCTCTGGTAGCTAACTCATCTTTAATAAGCTCAGATAAGCCATGCCAGAATGCAGCATACAGGGCCTCGTCGTTCCATGCCAGTTCGGATGCCAGGATCTGGAACTGTATCAGATATTGTCCTACAGTACGTGACCCCTGGCGTAAACGGAGAATCTCGGATGAAGCTGAGGTTACCCGGCCTGGCTCGTCGAAGATGCGCCTGAATGTTGACACGAATGCAGTGTAAGAAGATAGCAGGGTGTCGGACCTCTCCCATAACGGTGATGCCCAGTCAAGGGCGGAGCCACTGAAAAGAGAGATGATGTAGGCAATTTTTGTACGGTCACTGGGAAAATTGCCAGGTTGTAGCTCAAACTGAATCTCACACTGGTTGAGAAATCCCCTGCAGAATCTTGGAGATCCGTCAAATTTTGCTGGCGTTGGAAGATGAAGACGTGGAGCAGAAATGGGTAAGGTGGGTGGGGTTATAGCTGGAGTCACTGTGGTTGACGCACCAGATGCGCCTGATCCACGGAGAGTTGTCTGAATCCCATCCAGCCGAGTAGAGAGATCCTGGAGACAGCGGATGATGTGGCCCTGTGCAGCCTCCTGATGTTCTAGTCGGGCTGCCAGTTCTTGCATCGGCCTGGCCGCTTGATCCTGGTCTCCGGCTGGATTCATTAGGTCAGTGCTTACTGTCACAACTGAGGGCCTGAGCTGACGGGAGGCAGCCTCAGTTGTAGGGGCTGAGATGTACCGGAACCTGGGAGGTTGTATCAGACCCCTGGACATGTAAGTAACATGAATAATAACTGCCCGAAGGCGTGACCACGACAACTTAGATAAAAGTCAATGATGTTTATTATGACAACTCCGCAACACAGCAGCAGTAAAAGAAAACGTAAAAGTCAGCAAATAATAAATACAGTTCCTGGGTACTACAGGATGGCAGGAGCCACAGGGCACTGGTAGTGTGAGATAGTTCTTATGATCTTCTAGATGGAAAGTCCTTACCAGGCCCGACTGTAGCAATGGAGATAACCCAGGATTGTGCCAGCTGGTGTTCCAGGAAAAGCTGGGTTGCTGAAGGTAAAACAGCTGCTGTGGATACTGGCTGGAACCAGACTGTTGTTAGCACGGAGTGGATACTGGCTGGAACCAGTTAAATAATAAATGAACTTGGGAGCGATGAAATATGAACTGAAATGTAGAACTTGAGAGCGGAGAAATAATAATACCGGTGGAGAGTGGTAAAGTGTAGAAAGGACACCGGCCCTTTAAGGGAAGCTGTACTCTGCTGGAAGCAGGTAATGTTGTAGCTGGAAACAGATGAATCCACAATGGATTGGAGAGTCAGGCTACACCGCAGGTGGAATGCTGGTGCGGGTCTCTATGGTGGAAGTCTTGAGACAGGAGCTGGAACCTGGAAGACAATCACAGGAGAGAGACAAACAGGAACTAGGTTTGACAACCAAAGCACTGACGCCTTCCTTGCTCAGGCACAGTGTATTTATACCTGCAGCAAGGAAGGGATTGGCTAGGCAATTATGCAGATTAACAATACTGACAACAGATTGGAGGAAATGATCAGCTGACAGAATCCAAGATGGCTGCGCCCATGCAGACACTTGGAGGGAAGTTTGGTTTGTAATCCATGTGGTAATGAAAACAGTAATGGCGGCGCCGGCCACTGGAGACAGGAGACGCCAGGCTGACAAGTGCACATCCAACCACGCGGACACAGCGGAGGCCGCGGCTGACGTAATCGCCACTCTGACACTCTGCATGCAGAAACTCAGGGACGGCGGCGGAGGCCGCGGGAGACGCCATGCCAGATGTAATAAGGCGTTACTGTGACAGCGTCTCAGAGAGACAGGAGAGGATGCAGGAATGTGAACATTAGGATAACAGATGGGATCCGGTCCTGGAGCGCTGAGCCAGCCTTAGGAGGCATCTGATGGGTAAGAAATGGCGTCCAGATACCCGGATCGTGACAGAGTCTCTGTAGCTGAGATCCGCTCCCGGTATCAGCTCTGCACGCTTGCACACACCAGGACTCAGTCTCTCTCTCACTCTAAGATGGAGGAGCAGGGAATACAGCACATAGCTCTGCCTCTGAGTGACTCTTGGCACTAGGGGATTAACAGTAGGGGATGCGCCCATAGACCGCTATGTAGAAGGAGACAGGCACAGAGGGCATCATATCCTAACACTCCCTCTCCGGTCACAAATTTAAAGAACATGACATTTTATCAAACAAATCAATAAAGTAATTCCTGTAACCGAAAACATAATGTGAAGCAAAATAGTAAGAATAAATCAACATTAACCATATTCTAGTCCACATTCCATCAGGAATGCATGTAACAAGTGTGATGACAGTCCTTTTGTCAACATGTCGGCAATATTTTCTTTACTTGCAACATATTCTACATTAGCGGACTTGTTTTCCACCAACTCACGGATGAACTGATGTCTTATAGCAATATGCCTAGACCGTCCATGATGCTTTGTGCTACAAAAAAGATCAGTTGCTCCCTTGTTATCACACTTTATGTTGATGATCTCACTGTGGTAAAGAAGACCTAATTCACATAAAGTCTCTCTTATCCAAAGCGCTTCTTTTGAAGTTTCTGTGAGCGCCATGTACTCTGCCTCTGTTGTAGAATGAGCAACTGTGGGTTGTTTCCTACTTGCCCAGCTTATGGCTGCACCTGCCAGTGCAAACAGGTATCCAATGTAAGAACATCTATCACCCTCATCTGATCCCCAGTCAGCGTCACAGAATACTTTTAAGCTGGTATCTGATGATCTTGTAAATTTCAGCTTTAGTGAACTTGTACCTTTAAGGTACCTTAGTATTCTCTTTACTGCAATCTAGGGTTGTCTCCCAGGATTATTTGCGGAACTGGCTTGCCCGACTCACTGCGTGTATCAGGTCGTGTCCCAATGCTTGCATGCATCAAACTACAAATAGCATTTTGATAAGGGATTTCTTGCATTTCCTCTATCTCCCCCTTGCTACTTGGTGACATGGCCTTGACCATCTTTACACTCCTGTCAATGGGAGTACTTACTGGTTTTGCATCTGTCATTCTGTATTTTGAAATTATTGCCTCAATGTATGTTTGTTGGTCAGTTGTGACAGTTCCCTCTTGCAGGTGTTGTACAATTTCCATACCTAATAGATGATTTGCAGGGCCTAGATCTTTCAACTTGAATCTTTGTGTAAGCTGGTGCTGATGTCAGTGATGTTATCTTCTTGACCTGCCAAAAGTAAATCATCCACATAGACAGCCATGATGAACAACTTTTCTTCGATAGTTTTGTGGTATAGGCAGCAATCAGTCTCTGACCTAAAAAAGTTAATTTCTAGTAATACTGCATCTAACTTTACATCCCAGCAATGACCACTTTGCTTGAGGCCGTATAGTGACTTCTTTAAGAGACAACCTTTACCATTTTGGAACATATCCATATCATAGTGTTCAGGCGGTTCCATATAAATTTCATCAACTAACTCTCCATTCAGGACTCAGAATCAAAGTCTAGCTGATATAACAGTAGATCATGTAGTGTAGCAACAGCAATCACTAACCTTAAGGTGCTATACCTTGCGACTGGTGTATAGAGCTCTCCGTAATCGATTCCATATTTCTGGGTGTATCCCTTGGCAACAAGGCAGGCTTTGTAACAAGCTACTGTCCCGTCTGCGTTCAACTTGCAGAAAACCCACTTGTTCTTAATCGTTTTCCGTTCTATCAACCATAGTCCATGTACTGCTATCATTTAGTGCTGACAGTTCTGTATCAATTGGTGACTTCCACTCTGTCCAATCACTGCTTGACTTTGCTTCTTGTATGTTTCGAGGTTCACAGTAAGCTATGTTTACATACTCCTCACTGTATTTCTTGGCTGGAACACCTTTGTTGCTCCTCAGGGAACTTCTGTTCCCCAACTTGTCTGCTTTGACACTCTCAGATTCAGACACGCTTTTTGCTGCCTGTACATCCACTGGCATATCTATAATGGCTGCAGTGTGTGCGGCGCACATGGGCCCCGAGGTCCAGGGGGGCCCACCCCACACACACTGCACCCATTTGTTCAATACTTACTTCTCTAGTGTCCCCCGTCGGAGCCATCCCTTCTCGGCAGCGTAATAGAGTCTGAACACTAGGGTGTACAAACTCTATTGCGCTTGCTGAAAGCTCTGAAAATGTTGTGCGGCAGCCAATTTTCCAGAATTTTGCGCATGAGCATTAGAAAAATCTTCAGGAAAATGGCCGCCGCGCCATTTTCCAGGAGGTTTGCGCATGCGCAATAGAGTCTGTGCTCAGACTCTATTGCCGCTGCGGAGAAGGATGGCACCACCAGGGTACTCCGAGGAGGTAAGTATTAAATCCTTGTGCATCGTCAGAGAGGAGGGGGCCCCTGATGCAGAAGGTTGCACGCGGGCGTCTTCCTCTCTTAAAACGCCCCTGCATCCAATGCTACGTCTTCTTATTGCTCCACTGCTCCAGTTAGTGGCGCTGTCTCGTAGAATACCACATATCTGGATTTAAGAAGACGTTTACTTGTAACATCCCAAAGTCTGTATCCTTTGCTTTCTTCGCAGTATCCGAGCATCATACATTCTATGGATTTTGGATCTAGCTTTCTCCGCTCTGCTCCCGAAGACACGAAGATGACTGACACTTGGCTTTTTTCTGGACCACGCCTCCAGTGGCGTTTTACCTTTGACGGCCACTGTAGGTGCACGATTCTTTAGGTATACTGCAGTAGATACTGCTTTTGCCCAAAACTTCTTTTCCAGGCCATCATCACTTAGCATAGGGGCTAGTTCAGACCTGATCGGTGCTGTGTGTTTTCGCACAGCAGCGATCAGGCCTGAACTGAGCATGCGCTACCGCCACAGTGTGACGGCTGTCTTAGCCCTGCGATCACCTCTGCCTGAATGACAGGCACAGGCGGTCGCTGGGTGGGAGGGGGTGGGCCAGCGGCGTTTAGCCGCCATTTAGGGGGTGTGGTACGGGCAACGCAGATGTGCCTAGACCATTGGGGGAGCGGGCCGCAGCAGCTGCGTGATGTCACATGCAGCCACTGCGACCCGGGCTGTGACGAGTAGCTCTCTGCCAGCACCGCTGTGCGATGCTTTTGTACTTATGCGGAGGGGTCGGCCCTGACATGCGGGGCGGACTAGCCCTGTGCTGGGCATCCCCCCGCATGTCAGGGAAGATGATCGTAGATGTGCTAAATTTAGCACATCTACGATCAGGTCTGAATCACCTCCATAGTCTGTGCTCTTTCAACAATTGTGCAGTTTGCATGCTCACTCACGCCATTCTGTTCCGTTTTGTAAGCAATTGTTAGCTGATGCTTTATGACATATTTCCTAAGGAATGCAGCTAAGACTTTGTTATCATACTCTGCACCATTGTCTGATCTCAGGATCTTTAGTTTCAGTCCTGTCTGATTCTCCACTAGGTTTTTGTAATCCACAATTTTGTTGACCACTTCACTCTTTTCTTTAAGGAAGTACACGTGTGTAATTCTTGTGGCGTCATCAATAAAAGTCATGAAATACCAATTGGTGAGGGAGCGCACTCAGAAAGATGCAGTATTGGACTTAATATTTACAAATGGCGACAGAATATCGGACGTAAAAGTGGGTGAAAATCTGGGATTCAGTGATCATCAAGCAGTATGGTTCAGCATAAAGACAGAGACTGACTTATCCCATACAAAAACAAAGGTGTTGGATTTTAGGAAGACTGATTTTGTACGGATGGGAAAATGTGTAAGTGATTCTTTAGCAGAGTGGAGGAACTTGGAAGCAGTGCAGGAGAGGTGGAAAACATTAAAAAGTGCAATATTAAAGGCAACAAACCTTTGTATCAAAAGTGTTCGGAAAAACACAAGGAAAAGGAAGCCAGTGTGGTTTGCGAAAGAAGTAGCAAATATTGTGAAAGCAAAAAAGATGGCTTTTAGGAAGTATAAGCAGACACAAAATAATGAAGACAAAGAGATATATCTTGTTAGACAAAAGAAGACTAAGAAGGTAATCAGATGTGCAAAGGCACAAGCTGAGGAGAAAAATGGCCCAGTCGGTGGGTAAAGGAGGCAAAACTTTTTTTTAGGTATATAAGCGAAAGGAGAAAAACAAAAGGCGGAATAATAAAACTAAAGATAGAGACTGGGGGATAAATTTACTAAGATGGGAGTTCTATTTAAGATGGGATGTTTCCCATAGCAACCAATCACATTACAGGTATTATCTTCTAGAAGGTGCTAGATAAATGAGAAGTAGAATCTGAATGGTTGCTATGGGCAACATCCCATCTTAAATAGAACTCCCGTCTTAGTAAATTTACCCCTGGGAGTCTTGTTGAAGGAGAAAATGTAATAGCAGATCATCTTAATAAATTATTTTTGCTTAGTATTCACTACTGAAAGAGAGGGGAATGGGCCACAGTTAAGTTTCAGGGATATTCAGGAAAATGAAACCAGTACATTTACAGAGGAGAAGTTCCTAACAGAACTCTGAAAGCTGAACGTGGACAAATCAATGGGGCCAGATGGGATACATCCAAGGATACTAAAAGAACTTAAAGAGGTGCTTGTAGCACCATTGACAGAATTATTCAACCAGTCATTAGCTACAGGAGTCATTCCAGAGGACTGGAAAAGAGCGAACATAGTCCCACTGCACTAAAGTGAAAGCAAGGAAGAGGCAAACAACTACAGACCAGAGAGTCTTACATCAGTAGTAGGGAAATTGATGGAAACACTCTTAAAAGAAAGAGTTGTAGATTATCTCAAATCCAGCAATTTACAGAATCCCAAACAGCATGGATTCACTGTGGGAAGATCATGTAAAACAAATCTTAATGACTTTTTTGACTGTGTGACTAAAGTTGTGGATAAAAGTGGAGCTGTGGATATAGCTTATCTAGACTTTAGTCTTTTAAGCTTTTGACACTGTTCCACATCACAGACTGCTAAATAAACTTGAAAATTTGGGATTGGATACTAGGATTATTAAATGGATAAGATCTTGGTTGCAGCACATCACAGACTGCTAAATAAACTTGAAAATTTGGGATTGGATACTAGGATTATTAAATGGATAAGATCTTGGTTGCAGGATAGTAAACAGAAAGTTGTGGTAAATGGAGTGCATTCACAGGAGGGAACTGTTACCAGTGGAGTACCCCAGGGACCTGTACTTGAACCAGTGCTTTTTAATATCTTTATTGGTCACATTGCAAATGGCATTAAAGGGAAAGTATGCCTCTTTGCCGATGATACAAAAGTATGCAACAGGGTAGACACACCAGGAGGGGTAAAACAAATGATTGAGGATCTAGGTAGACTAGAGGAATGGTCAAAAGTGTGGCAATTACAGTTTAATGCCAAAAAACGCAGAATCATGCACTTGAGTCTCAAAAATCCAAAGGCTAAATATAGTATTAATGGCACTATAATGGAAACTACTGAGGAGGAAAGGGATCTAGGAGTCACTATTTCAGGTGACTTAAAGGCAGGTAAGCAATTTAACAAAGCAATGAAGAAGGCAAGTCATATGCTTGGCTGCATTGGGAGAGGAAACAGCAGGGGAAAGAAGCAATAATGCCACTGTATAGGTCATTGGTACGGCCTCATCTAGAATACTGTGTTCAATTCTGGAGGTCATATCTTCAAAAGGATATTAATACATTAGAGACCGTACAAAGAAGGGCAACTAAAATGGTGCATGGCCTACATCACAAAACATACACAGAAAGACTAAAACATCTCAATATGTATAGTTTAGAGCAGAGAAGGGAAAGAGGGGACATGATAGAAACGTTCAAATATATCAACGGTTTTAACAAGGTCCAGGAGTGATACATTCTCCAAATCAAGAGAAGCAATAGGACATGAGGACATGCACTGAGACTGGAGGGTGGAAGGAGGGGGGGGGGGGGGGGGGGGGAGGGGGTTTGAGGATCAGGTGAAATTTGAGGAAAAATTACTTCATAGAAAGGGTAGAGGACAAGTGGAATAGCCTCATATCAGAGGTGGTAGAGGCTAAGACAGTAAAGCAATGTAAACTTGCATGGGATAGGGTAGGATATCCTTGCAAAGAAATATGGATCAAAGAAGGTTTTGCGATAAAAAAATATGGTAAAATAAAAGGGACAGACTAGATGGACCAAGTGGTTCTTATCTGCCGTCAAATTCTATGTGTCTATGTTACCTGTAGCCACTGATTGATTCTTCCTCCATTGGACCACGCACGTCTATGTGCACTAGAGCTAACGGTGTCTCTACTCTATTAACTGACTGAAAATGGGTTGCGAGTTTGCTTGCCTTTTATGCAACTCTCACACATCGGTCTTTCAGCTATGCTCACGGTGATCCCTGTTACTGTACCATTCCTTCTAGCAGTTTCTGGATGTTGTCATATCCCACATGACCCAAACATTTGTGCCACAGCTCCATTGACTGTTTTTCATTAGTAGCCATCATTGCAGTACACTCCTCAGTGTCCAGGACATATAGTTGGTTGCACCGGGTTGCTGAAGCAATAACAGTCCCTTTTTTTTATTCTGCACCATACACTTGCCCTTCTGAAATTTTTTTCTCCAGGACGCTGATAGCAATGAGATTACTTCCTAAATCAGGTATGTACAACACATCTTGGATATAACAACTGTTTCTCCTCCAATTCTTATGCATACTGTGATTGTCCCAGCTTGTGATGCAGTAAGGACCTTATTTCTAATCCCTGTAACTGTAGTGGGAACACACGGTGTTAAAGAATTGAACCAATGCTTATTGCAACTGAAATGTCTAGTGGCCCCCGAGTCCATGTACCAGCAATCCTTCCTGTGACTGTCTGCTACATTCAGTGCTGACTCGTTTGGCTTGTCACACTGCTTCTGCGCATCATTGGAATTTCTCATTCTGCAATCTGAAGCTTTATGTCCTATCTTGTGACAAAACATTTGAATTTGTGCTTTTTGGACTCTGTGCCCTTTGTGATCAAGGCAGAACCCTCAGTTATGGTCTCGACTGGAATACGTTCTTGGAACTGCAGCAGCTTGGCCCTTACAATCTCCATTGCCACTTCTTCCTCATCCACCTGTGCCCTCACAGATGCCAACTGATGAGCTATTGACAGCTTATCAAAGTAATTGTTCATGTCCTTGCAGGCAGTTTAGTTCCATATAGCATGCGTCTCAAACTTATCCTTCTCATTAGACTTTTTTGTTCATATGCATTTTGCAGGGCTGTCCACATGTCTCTAACTGACACTTTCCCACTGACTATTGAATAGACATGCTGCTCCACAGCTAAACCTATCGTCCCGATGGCTCTGTCTACATCATCTGGGTTTGGACCTGTTCCTGGGTCTATAATAACCTTCCACAACTTTTCCCGCTTAAGCTGCATCTCCATGGTAAACTTCCATGAAGCATAGTTCTCTGAACCTTTCAGCTTAGCAAAGTTCATGCTGTGGCCTGTGCTATATATCGTTTCTGCTCTTGTATAAAATGTCACTTAAAACTTTGTCACTGTGATTATTTAAAAACATTCAGGGGGTTAATCTTCAGGCACACGCGGCTCTAAGGCGCAGGACTGAGCCCATAACCTGTTGGCAGAGTGTATTGGAATTGCCTGGCGCAGTGACGTCAGTCCACACACTTAATGACTTAACAGTAATGCAGGTTTATTCAGTGAACAAAGGTGACTCAGATGTAATACTGATATAGGCAATTAGGTGCCCTTATATCATACAAGGTAACAGCAGAGGTAGTGGTACTTATCAGGAGTTGTCTCCGGTGGTGAGGGACAGAGGATTGCGCAGCCGTGCAGTCTGACTCCCGCTGTAGAGAAGATGCAGCGCCTGGCTCAGTGTCGGCTCCGGAGCCGTGATACATGTAATGGAATGCTGTGCTCTGTAGCTGAGATCTGCTCCCGGTCTCGGTTCTGCACGCTTGCATACACCAGGACTCCGTCTCACTCTAAGATGAAGGAGCAGGGATTACATCACATAGCTCCATCTCCGAGTGACTCTTGGCACTAGGGGATTAACACTAGGGGATGCACCCATAGACTGCTATGTAGAAGGAGACAGGCACAGAGCGCACCATATCCTATCAGAAACCCCCTCCTCAAATCCTACGTTTGCCCTTGCCTGTCATGTTACAGAAAACACACACGCACGGGCAATAAGCTGCTGTTGCTCTTTCCTACATCCAGCATACCCTGACATGCACGCCCACCATCAAGGGAGGGTGGTGGGGACTCCAGTCCCAGACCTTGACTAAGAGGGGGCCTGGGTGGCAGCAGTGGCAGGGCAGACAGCTACGGAGGCACACAGAGCTGTGGTGTATTCATTCTATGGAGCCAGCCATGAGCCACTCGGAGCTCACGGACCAGCAGTCAATCAGGGGCTGCCACTCAGTAGCTCCTGATTGGCTGTCGTCCGTGAGCTCAGATTGGCTCACGGCCGGCTCTATAGTAAGAAAGAATACCGCTGCTGCCTTGACCCTCTGTGGTAAGTCCCGGTGACACCCCCTTCCTCTGAGTCTGCCACACAGTCCCAGTCATCCCCCTCCTACTCCTCTGCAATGGTGGGCAGGCAGAAGTCCCAGTGACCCCCCCCCCCCCCCCCCCCTGTGGGTCATAGATATACAGTCACGTCACCCCCCTCCTAGCACTCTGCAATTGCGTGCAGAAGTCCCGGTACCACCACACACTCCCAAGTTATAACCACACAACGTGTCCCCAGCACAGTGCGCTGCATAGAGGATTGCTCTGATGCATAATCTGCAGCAAGTCCTCCATTACTGCAATAGATACACTGCAACCCATATTAGACATGTATAGGTGGCTACAGAATAGATTGTCGGCAGTGTGGCTCATGGGATGAGCATAAAGGTATACCTCTTGTCACTTGTGTGTATTAGTGATTGGATCAAATGCCTCAGTACAAAGACTTAAACTGCTCATAAATAACCAGATCGAAGAGCTTTCAATCTACCTAGCCTGCTAAAGTTAATCACTATCAATATACAAATAAAGATACATTTCTTATAAAAAGTGAGCCAGTTTAAATGAAAATTGTGTTGTTGTCTATGTGATATAGATATATATTAGCTTTAGCACACATACATGATGTCTGTGGAGTAACTACCGTGGGCACCGCTGATGTAGCTGCTATGGGGCCCGGACTGCCTCCAGGGCCTGCCACTCCCCCTGCACCTAGTCATGCACTGAGCACTGTTCAGAAAAAGAAACAGGTGGGCAAGCTGGAGATCAGGTGTGTGTGAATTGGGGGCACTGTGCAGCATATTATGTGCATAATGGGCACTGTGTGCATATATTGTGAATTAAGCTTTAGGAACAACTCAAGGAAGATCAGTGGAAATAGGATGCACCTCAACTCAATTTTGAGCTTCATGGCAAAGGCTGAGAATACTTATGTACATGTGATTTCTTAGTTTTTAATTTTTAATTAATTTGCAAAAAGTAAAAAAAAAAAAAAACTTTTTTCACGTTGTCATTATGGGGTATTGTGTGCAGAATTTTGAGGGAAAAAAAATAGTTTATTCCATTTTGGAATAAGGCTGTAATATAACAAAATGTAGAAAAAGTGAAGTGCTATGAATACTTTCCAGATGCACTATATATATATATAGGAGGCAATCAGTTTGCCGGCTGTCGGGATCCCGACAGTCAGGATACCGATGCCGGAATCCCGAGAGCCAACTATGCCAACAGCCGGAATACCGTCTCACAGGGGCTGTTCCCACTCGTTGCACTCCCCTCCAGTAGAGTACTCAGTGGGGGGTTTCCAAGTACCTAGAAACCCCCCCTCGATGAGCCAAATATTTTATTCTTGAGACGGAGACAGCAGTGGCTACGTCTCAGCAAAAGACGCGATCGCCAACGCGATCGCGGTGCTGCTGAAGCATACATCATGTCCAAGGGGGGAGCTGCTGGCTGCACATGCTCAGCCAAAGCAGCTCGCTCGGTACTCACAGTGTCGGCAGTCAGGAGGTAACTTATACTGAGGCTGAGGTGCATAGAGACTGAGACTGAGTTGTAATGTAACTATGTAGTCGGACAGGGCTCCCTTTGTCCCATTCTAACTTCTTGTAGTCTCGTGTTTGCCACCGGTGACTGTGTGCTTGGATTGGTTGTGTCACGATCCGGGTATCTGGACGCCATTTCTTACCCATCAGATGCCTCCTAAGGCTGGCTCAGCGCTCCAGGACCGGATCCCATCTGTTATCCTAATGTTCACATTCCTGCATCCTCTCCTGTCTCTCTGAGACGCTGTCACAGTAACGCCTTATTACATCTGGCATGGCGTCTCCCGCGGCCTCCGCCGCCGTCCCTGAGCTTCTGCATGCAGAGTGTCAGAGTGGCGATTACGTCAGCCGCGGCCTCCGCTGTGTCCGCGTGGTTGGATGTGCACTTGTCAGCCTGGCGTCTCCTGTCTCCAGTGGCCGGCGCCGCCATTACTGTTTTCATTACCACATGGATTACAAACCAAACTTCCCTCCAAGTGTCTGCATGGGCGCAGCCATCTTGGATTCTGTCAGCTGATCATTTCCTCCAATCTGTTGTCAGTATTGTTAATCTGCATAATTGCCTAGCCAATCCCTTCCTTGCTGCAGGTATAAATACACTGTGCCTGAGCAAGGAAGGCGTCAGTGCTTTGGTTGTCAAACCTAGTTCCTGTTTGTCTCTCTCCTGTGATTGTCTTCCAGGTTCCAGCTCCTGTCTCAAGACTTCCACCATAGAGACCCGCACCAGCATTCCACCTGCGGTGTAGCCTGACTCTCCAATCCATTGTGGATTCATCTGTTTCCAGCTACAACATTACCTGCTTCCAGCTCAGCTTCCAGCAGAGTACAGCTTCCCTTAAAGGGCCGGTGTCCTTTCTACACTTTACCACTCTCCACCGGTATTATTATTTCATCGCTCCCAAGTTCATTTATTATTTAACTGGTTCCAGCCAGTATCCACTCCGTGCTAACAACAGTCTGGTTCCAGCCAGTATCCACAGCAGCTGTTTTACCTTCAGCAACCCAGCTTTTCCTGGAACACCAGCTGGCACAATCCTGGGTTATCTCCATTGCTACAGTCGGGCCTGGTAAGGACTTTCCATCTAGAAGATCATAAGAACTATCTCACACTACCAGTGCCCTGTGGCTCCTGCCATCCTGTAGTACCCAGGAACTGTATTTATTATTTGCTGACTTTTACGTTTTCTTTTACTGCTGCTGTGTTGCGGAGTTGTCATAATAAACATCATTGACTTTTATCTAAGTTGTCGTGGTCACGCCTTCGGGCAGTTATTATTCATGTTACTTACATGTCCAGGGGTCTGATACAACCTCCCAGGTTCCGGTACATCTCAGCCCCTACAACTGAGGCTGCCTCCCGTCAGCTCAGGCCCTCAGTTGTGACAGTAAGCACTGACCTAATGAATCCAGCCGGAGACCAGGATCAAGCGGCCAGGCCGATGCAAGAACTGGCAGCCCGACTAGAACATCAGGAGGCTGCACAGGGCCACATCATCCGCTGTCTCCAGGATCTCTCTACTCGGCTGGATGGGATTCAGACAACTCTCCGTGGATCAGGCGCATCTGGTGCGTCAACCACAGTGACTCCAGCTATAACCCCACCCACCTTACCCATTTCTGCTCCACGTCTTCATCTTCCAACGCCAGCAAAATTTGACGGATCTCCAAGATTCTGCAGGGGATTTCTCAACCAGTGTGAGATTCAGTTTGAGCTACAACCTGGCAATTTTCCCAGTGACCGTACAAACATTGCCTACATCATCTCTCTTCTCAGTGGCTCCGCCCTTGACTGGGCATCACCGTTATGGGAGAGGTCCGACACCCTGCTATCTTCTTACACTGCATTCGTGTCAACATTCAGGCGCATCTTCGACGAGCCAGGCCGGGTAACCTCAGCTTCATCCGAGATTCTCCGTTTACGCCAGGGGTCACGTACTGTAGGACAATATCTGATACAGTTCCAGATCCTGGCATCCGAACTGGCATGGAACGACGAGGCCCTGTATGCTGCATTCTGGCATGGCTTATCTGAGCTTATTAAAGATGAGTTAGCTACCAGAGACTTACCTTCTAAGTTAGATGAGCTAATCTCACTCTGCACGAAAGTTGATTTACGTTTCAGAGAGAGAGCAACTGAGCGTGGAAGATCATCTGCTCCAAAATCTTCTGCTCCTCCTCCTCGTCAACTGTCACCATCTAAAGATGAGCCCATGCAAATTGGCCGTTCCCGTTTAACTCCTGCTGAGCGCCGAAGACGTCTCTCTGAGTCTCTTTGTCTTTACTGTGCAGCTCCGTCTCACACCATCAATGCCTGTCCCGAACGTCCGGGAAAACTCCAAACCCTAGCTCGCCCAGGAGAGGGCCGGCTAGGAGTAATGATCTCCTCTCCATCTCCTCATGATTGTAATCTCCCAGTCTCGCTTCAAGTTGCTCAACGTTATCGGAACGTCATTGCTCTCCTTGATTCCGGAGCAGCTGGGAACTTTATTACTGAAGCCTATGTTAAACGGTGGTCCCTACCCACCGAGAGACTTCCTTCCTCCTTTTCCTTAACTGCCGTGGATGGCAGTAACATTTTTGATACTGTTATTGCTCTAAGGACTCTACCAGTTCGTCTGAGAGTGGGAGTTCTTCATTCCGAACTTATTTCACTTTTAGTGATTCCAAGAGCCACACATCCTGTGGTCCTGGGCCTTCCATGGCTCCGTCTTCACAATCCTACAATTGATTGGACGACTACGCAAATCCTGGCATGGGGTTCCTCCTGTGCAGAGACATGTTTGTTTAAAGTATTGCCTGTCTGTTCTTCCTCCCCCAGGTCGTCTGATGTTCCACCTCCTCCATATCAAGATTTCACGGATGTGTTCAGTAAAGCTTCTGCTGATATCCTTCCTCCTCATAGAGAATGGGACTGCCCGATTGATCTCGTTCCAGGGAAGGTTCCACCTCGAGGCCGAACTTATCCATTGTCTCTGCCTGAGACGCATTCTATGGAGGAATACATTAAAGAGAACCTAGCAAAGGGGTTCATTCGACCTTCTTCTTCCCCAGCCGGCGCAGGCTTCTTTTTTGTAAAAAAGAAAGATGGTGGTCTGCGGCCGTGCATCGACTACAGAGGTTTGAACGACATTACCATCAAGAACCGTTATCCTTTACCCCTGATTACTGAGCTCTTTGACAGAGTTAGCGGAGCTACCATCTTTACAAAGCTGGACTTGCGAGGTGCATACAATCTCATCCGGATCCGTGAGGGTGACGAGTGGAAGACCGCCTTTAACACCCGTGACGGACATTATGAGTACCTCGTCATGCCCTTCGGATTGAGCAATGCTCCAGCTGTCTTCCAGCATTTTGTCAATGAGATTTTCAGAGACATTCTATACCGTCATGTCGTGGTCTATCTAGACGATATCCTAATTTTTGCCAACGATTTAGAGGAACATCGTTTTTGGGTTAAAGAGGTTCTGTCCAGTCTCCGTGTCAATCATCTCTATTGCAAATTAGAAAAATGCGTCTTTGAAGTCAAGTCCATTCCGTTTCTAGGGTACATTGTGTCCGGTTCCGGACTAGAGATGGATCCTGAGAAACTACAAGCAATTCAGAATTGGCCGGTACCCTTAACCCTCAAAGGGGTCCAGAGGTTCTTAGGGTTCGCCAATTATTACCGAAAGTTTATACGAGACTTTTCCACCATTGTGGCGCCTATTACTGCTTTCACCAAGAAGGGTGCTAACCCGTCCAAGTGGTCTGAAGAAGCCATGCAAGCTTTTCATCTTTTAAAACAGAGGTTCATCTCTGCGCCTGTCCTGAAACAGCCTGACATCGACTCTCCTTTCATCCTAGAGGTGGATGCCTCCTCCGTTGGAGTAGGAGCGGTGTTATCTCAGAGGGCTAAAGATGGCCATTTACATCCTTGCAGTTTCTTCTCCCGGAAGTTCTCCCCAGCTGAGCGCAACTATGCCATTGGCGACCAGGAGTTGCTAGCCATCAAGCTCGCTCTAGAAGAGTGGAGGTATCTGTTGGAGGGAGCTTCTCATTTAATCACCATACTTACAGACCACAAGAACCTTTTATACCTGAAGGGCGCACAATGTCTCAACCCTCGTCAGGCCAGATGGGCACTTTTCTTTTCCAGGTTCGACTTTAAACTCCAGTTCTGTCCGGGCTCTCAGAATCGCAAGGCCGATGCCCTTTCCCGCTCATGGGAGCAAGAAAATGAGTCAGAGTCTTCAGACAAGCATCCTATTATAAATCCGTTGGCATTCTCCACGGTAGGGATGGACTCTACGCCCCCATCAGGGAAAAGTTTTGTGAAGCCGATGCTAAGGAAGAAGCTCATGCATTGGGCCCATGCTTCCCGTTTTGCCGGACATACAGGTATCCAAAAAACCCTGGAGTTTATCTCTAGGTCCTATTGGTGGCCAACTCTGAAAAAGGACGTCTTGGAGTTTATTGCATCTTGCCCAAAGTGTGCCCAACATAAAGTATCCCGCCAGTCGCCTGCGGGGCAACTGGTTCCACTATCCGTTCCCCGTCGACCATGGACCCACTTGTCGATGGATTTCATTACAGACTTACCCATGTGCAACAAGTTCAATACCATCTGGGTGGTAGTTGACCGGTTCACCAAGATGGCACACTTCATTCCTCTCACCGGTCTTCCGTCAGCTTCCAAGTTGGCTCAAGTATTCATACAAGAGATCTTCCGACTCCACGGTCTTCCTGAAGAAATTATCTCAGATCGAGGAGTTCAATTCACAGCCAAATTCTGGCGAAGTTTATGTCAAGTCCTCCAAGTCAAGCTAAAGTTTTCCACGGCTTACCATCCTCAGACCAATGGTCAAACCGAGAGGGTGAATCAGGACTTGGAGGCCTTCCTCCGCATCTATGTGTCCTCCTCTCAAGATGACTGGGTTCAATTACTTCCCTGGGCCGAGTTCTGTCATAACAACCAGTATCATTCTTCATCTGCTTCAACACCATTCTTCACTAACTTTGGATTCCACCCTAAAGTTCCTGAGTTCCAACCGCTTCCAGCAACTTCTGTTCCCGCAGTGGATATCACCTTGCATCAGTTTGCCAATATCTGGAAGAGCGTACGATCAGCTCTGCTCAAGGCATCGTTCAGGTACAAGAAGTTTGCGGATAAGAAGCGTCGAGCAGTTCCTGCTCTCAAGGTGGGTGATCGGGTATGGTTATCCACGAAGAATTTGAGGTTAAGAGTTCCCAGTATGAAGTTTGCACCTCGCTATATCGGTCCTTTCAAGATTGAACAAGTCATCAATCCTGTTGCTTACAGACTCCAGTTGCCTCCCTTCTTAAAAATACCCAGGACATTCCATGTTTCCCTGTTGAAACCGCTGATCTTGAATCGGTTTCATTCCTCACTTCCTCCAACTCCGAAAGTCCAAACTCAACGAGGCGTTGAGTATGAAGTGGCCAAGATCCTGGACTCACGTCACCGTTACGGTCAACTACAATATCTTATTGACTGGAAGGGTTATGGTCCTGAGGAACGTTCATGGACCAATGCTTCTGATGTCCATGCTCCTGCCTTGGTCCGGAGATTCCATTCCAAGTTTCCTCAAAAGCCAAAGAAGTGTCCTGGGGCCACTCCTAAAGGGGGGGGTGCTGTCACGATCCGGGTATCTGGACGCCATTTCTTACCCATCAGATGCCTCCTAAGGCTGGCTCAGCGCTCCAGGACCGGATCCCATCTGTTATCCTAATGTTCACATTCCTGCATCCTCTCCTGTCTCTCTGAGACGCTGTCACAGTAACGCCTTATTACATCTGGCATGGCGTCTCCCGCGGCCTCCGCCGCCGTCCATGAGCTTCTGCATGCAGAGTGTCAGAGTGGCGATTACGTCAGCCGCGGCCTCCGCTGTGTCCGCGTGGTTGGATGTGCACTTGTCAGCCTGGCGTCTCCTGTCTCCAGTGGCCGGCGCCGCCATTACTGTTTTCATTACCACATGGATTACAAACCAAACTTCCCTCCAAGTGTCTGCATGGGCGCAGCCATCTTGGATTCTGTCAGCTGATCATTTCCTCCAATCTGTTGTCAGTATTGTTAATCTGCATAATTGCCTAGCCAATCCCTTCCTTGCTGCAGGTATAAATACACTGTGCCTGAGCAAGGAAGGCGTCAGTGCTTTGGTTGTCAAACCTAGTTCCTGTTTGTCTCTCTCCTGTGATTGTCTTCCAGGTTCCAGCTCCTGTCTCAAGACTTCCACCATAGAGACCCGCACCAGCATTCCACCTGCGGTGTAGCCTGACTCTCCAATCCATTGTGGATTCATCTGTTTCCAGCTACAACATTACCTGCTTCCAGCTCAGCTTCCAGCAGAGTACAGCTTCCCTTAAAGGGCCGGTGTCCTTTCTACACTTTACCACTCTCCACCGGTATTATTATTTCATCGCTCCCAAGTTCATTTATTATTTAACTGGTTCCAGCCAGTATCCACTCCGTGCTAACAACAGTCTGGTTCCAGCCAGTATCCACAGCAGCTGTTTTACCTTCAGCAACCCAGCTTTTCCTGGAACACCAGCTGGCACAATCCTGGGTTATCTCCATTGCTACAGTCGGGCCTGGTAAGGACTTTCCATCTAGAAGATCATAAGAACTATCTCACACTACCAGTGCCCTGTGGCTCCTGCCATCCTGTAGTACCCAGGAACTGTATTTATTATTTGCTGACTTTTACGTTTTCTTTTACTGCTGCTGTGTTGCGGAGTTGTCATAATAAACATCATTGACTTTTATCTAAGTTGTCGTGGTCACGCCTTCGGGCAGTTATTATTCATGTTACTTACATGTCCAGGGGTCTGATACAACCTCCCAGGTTCCGGTACATCTCAGCCCCTACAACTGAGGCTGCCTCCCGTCAGCTCAGGCCCTCAGTTGTGACAGGTTGGATCAGAGCCGGCCCTAACCAATATGATGCCCTAGGCAAGATTTTGGCTGGTGCCCCCCTAGCACCACCGCTAGTTCCGCCTCTGACCCTACACCCCTTTCCCAGCACCATCACCCCCCACCCATAGCAGTTCATTTTTTTTTTCCTACCTACCCCCTGTAATTTAAATAAGAACAGTGTGCACATTCGGTGCACAGCCCAAAAAGGTATGTGTTTTTTCTGGCAAGGGGCATGGCCACACAATAGTACCCCCAATTCAAATTATGCCTCACAGTAGTGCAACTTTATTTACAATTTATCATGCGATAGTGTCCCTTATTCACATTACATCACACAGTAGTACCACTTTACCTTATATACGTTACTCCTCACCGTAGTGCCCCTCATTCACATAACATCATACTAAATTGTTCCTTATTCACATTACACCACACCATATTGCTCTTTATTCTCATTACACCACACCATATAGCTCCTTATTCACATTACACCACCCCATATTGTTCTTTATTCACATTAGACCAAACAGTAGTGCCCTTTCTATACGTTACGCCACACAGAAGAGCACCTTATACACATAATGCCACACATTGGTAATGCATTTATACACAATATCACACAGTAATGCCCCTTACACATATGGCACCCATTATTAATGTCCTTATAAACATAATGCATCTTACACATTATGCCAACCTTTATTAATGCCCTTATACACATAATTTCCCTTACACATATGCCACACATTGTTAATGCCCTTATAAACATAATGACACACATAATGTCCCTTACACATATGCCGCACATTATTAGTGCCCTTCTACACATAATGACACACATAATGTCCCTTACACATATGCCGCACATTATTAGTGCCCTTCTACACATAATGACACACATAATGCCCCTTACACATATGTTACACATTATTAATGCCCTTATACACATAATGACACATATAGTTCCTGGCGTGAGTCAACTGGCAGTTCTGCTAATGTCGGATGCCTATTTTTTATGAAAATGCATCTTATTTGCATTGCTATGTGGCTAGGGTGCACAAGCAGCTTCTGCTGATTAAAATGATATGTGGCATGCCTATATACTGTGTGCGACTGTGGCTGTATCTGCATACGAAATGCTACACACAGAATATAGGCATGCCGCATATCATTTTAATCAGCATAAGCTGCTTGTGCCCCTAGGCATACCAGATGCCCTAGGCTATTGCCTAGTTTACCTATACCTAGGGCCGGCTCTGGGTTGGATCTCTGAGAAGTTGAAGATGCCGTTGGAAACTTGTGCTGTGGTCCGCTCCTAGGTAACCGCTGAGAGTGGGAATCTTTCTGTAGGGCTGCACTAACATACAGTAATAGTCCGTTATCCATGCCATGTTCTATGAGACTGCTAGAGAGAGCCAGAGTGGGATAGGTGCTGCTGTAACCATACAAGGGGGACATATTATGGGCAGTGTCACTACGGGGGTCACAAATGACGTGGCATTATCAATCAACTCAGTGGGGAAGGGTTATGATATGGAGCAGTAATCAATACTGAGGTGGGGATGATATGAGACTCTCTCTCTCTCTCTCTCTCTCTCTCTCTATATATATATATATATATATATATATATATAGGAGGTGGGTATGTTATGGAACAGTCTCCATACAGAAGGTATGATTTAAGGCAGTATCCATATAGAAAGGGTATGACAAGCCATAGTATCCATAGGCAAACACAGGGGGGTTTCGGTTGCCACTTGCCCAGAAACCCCCCTCCTCTTGGCAAGTGGCTCATTTTAGGACAATTGCAATGGTATATAATACTAGAGCTGCGGCAACATCATGCAGTGTAAGGGACAGAGCAGATATGCTACACATGCCCAGTGGTAGCAGATTCTTCTATCATGTTTGCTGCATGTGTGGATCTGAGTCCTCAATCAGTACTGGACTAGAGAGTAGCTGCCAGGAAGAAGAGATAGGAGTCTTACCCCATGTGGTGCGAGAATGTCTGCTTAGTGCAGTCCTGGTTCTATTATGTTTGTGTATTTATTTATTATGGTATGTTTAACATTTACCTGACCACTTATTTACAGTGTATTAGTTAAATATGTTTGATACAGCCTATACTAAAGGCCATATATAGTGTTAAATATTAATACTGTCTTCCATACAGTATATACAAAGACTAAAAGTTGACATTAATGTCCAGGGTCGTTATTAGGTTCTTCTACCACTGCCCCAGACTCCCGCACTTGGGGGTCATTCCGAGTTGTTCGCTCGTTATTTGTTTCTCGCAACGGAGCGATTAGTCGCTAATGCGCATGCGCAATGTCCGCAGTGCGACTGCGCCAAGTAAATTTGCTACGCAGTTAGGTATTTTACTCACGGCATTACAAGGTTTTTTCTTCGTTCTGGTGATCGGAGTGTGAGTGACAGGAAGTGGGTGTTTCTGGGCGGAAACTGGCCGTTTTATGGGTGTGTGGAAAAAAACGCTACCGTTTCTGGGAAAAACGCGGGAGTGGCTGGAGAAACGGAGGAGTGTCTGGGCGAACGCTGGGTGTGTTTGTGACGTCAAACCAGGAACGACACTGACTGAACTGATCGCAGATGCCGAGTAAGTCTGGAGCTACTCAGAAACTGCTAAGAAGTGTCTATTCGCAATTCTGCTAATCTTTCGTTCGCAATTTTGAGAAGCTAAGATTCACTCCCAGTAGGCGGCGGCTTAGCGTGTGCAAAGCTGCTAAAAGCAGCTTGCGAGCGAACAACTCGGAATGACTCCCTTGCTCCAGTGTGCCGCAGAGAAAGAGATTGTGGTCTGCATTCGGAAACACCCCTCTAGAAATCCTGCTCTCTGCTGGCATTCTGACGTACATATGCGTTGGTATGGTATACCGCCACTTGTTCCATTGACCCGGAAATGAGCCCATGAAAGTGCAGCAGGAGGCGAGGGAAGTGGCCATCCTGCTGCACATGGTGCTCCCCGTCCCTGTGCGGCGGCCGGCGGCTGTGTAGAGCACTGTATTAGCTCACAGCCGCTCACCGCTGCCCGCGCACGCCACACACCAGCCACCTGCCACTCCCGCTCACCAGCCACCTGGCGCCAGCCACTAGCCGCCCGACGTCGCCAGCAGCCCACCGCTCACTGCTGCCAGCAACAAATGAGGTGATGTTCCCCTGCTGTCACCTCTCTCCCTGCTGTCACTGTCGTCACTCTCACTGTCGTCACTGTCACTGTCGTCACTCTCCCTGTCATCACTGTCGTCACTCTCCCTAACGTCACTCTCCCTGTTGTCACTGTCGTCACTCTCCCTGTCGTCACTGTCGTCACTTTCCCTGTTGTCACTGTCGTCACTCTCACTGTCGTCACTCTCCCTATCGTCACTGTCTCTCACTGTCGTCACTCTCCCTGTCGTCACTGTCTCTCCCTGTCGTCACTGTCTCTCCCTGTTGTCACTGCCGCCACTCTCCCTGTCGTCACTGTCATCACTCTCCCTGTCGTCACTGTCTCTCTCTCCCTGTCGTCACTGTCTCTCTCTCCCTGTCGTCACTCTCTCTCCCTGTCGTCACTCTCTCTCTCCCTGTCGTCACTGTCTCTCTCCCTGTCGTCACTCTCCCTGTCGTCCCTGTCGTCACTCTCCCTGTCGTCACTCTCTCTCTCCCTTTCATCACTGTCTCTCTCTCCCTGTCGTCACTGTCTCTCTCTCCCTGTCGTCACTCTCTCTCCCTGTCTCTCTCCATGTCATCACTGTCTGTCCCCCTGTCGTCACTGTCTCTCCCCCTGTCGTCACTGTCTCTCTCCCTGTCGTCACTCTGGCTGTCCCTGCTGTCACAATTTCAGCTCATTCAGTGTGCTACAAGGTGAATTTCGGCTCATTCAGTGTGCTACAAGGTGAATTTCGGCTCATTCAGTGTGCTACAAGGTGAATTTCAGTTCATTCAGTGTGCTACAAGGTGAATTTCAGCTCATTCAGTGTGCTACATGGTGAATTTTGGCTCATTCAGTGTGCTACATGGTGAATTTTGGCTCATTCAGTGTGCTACAATGTGAATTTCGGCTCATTCAGTGTGTTACAATGTGAATTTAGGCTCATTCAGTGTGCTACAATGTGAATTTCGGCTAATACAGTGTGCTACAATGTGAATTTCGGCTCATTCAGTGTGCTACAATGTGAATTTCGACTCATTCAGTGTGCTACAAAGTGAATTTCGGCTCATTCAGTGTGCTACAAGGTGAATTTCGGCTCATTCAGTGTGCTACAAGGTGAATTTCGGCTCATTCAGTGTGCTACAATGTGAATTTCGGCTCATTCACTGTGCTACAAGGTGAATTTCGGCTCATTCAGTGTGCTACAAGGTGAATTTCAGTTCATTCAGTGTGCTACAAGGTGAATTTCAGCTCATTCAGTGTGCTACATGGTGAATTTCGGCTCATTCAGTGTGCTACATGGTGAATTTTGGCTCATTCAGTGTGCTACAATGTGAATTTCGGCTCATTCAGTGAGGTAAATTTACTAAGATTCGTATTTTCCGGTTTGAGGTCAAAGTTCAATCACGAATGACATTGCAAGTGTAAATTTGCAACTTTTTGAATTTATTACGGCTAATTTACTAGGCTGTCGTATTCTGCATTTTCCGTTTTTCCGATGTCGATGTCATTCGTTTTTTTTGGCAGTGTTTTACGTGAGTGACTTGTAAAACACTGCCGACTTTAATACAATGAATCTCGGCCGGATCTGAGAGATCCGTGCTGGGCTTCATTGTGCACTTTAAAAAAAAAAAAAATCAGTGTTAAATTAAAAAAAATAAAAATGCGTGGGGTCCCCCCTCCTAAGCAAAACCAGCCTCGGGCTCTTTGAGCCGGCCCTGGTTGCAAAAATATGGGGGAAAAAATGATAGAGGTTCCCCCATATTTCAACAACCAGCACCGGGCTCTGCGCCTGGTCCTGGTTCCAAAAATACGGGGGACAAAAAGCGTAGGGGTCCCCCGTATTTCTGAAACCAGCACCGGGCTCCACTAGCCAGATACATAATGCCACAGCCGGGGGACACTTTTATATAGCTCCCGGCGGCCCTGGCATTACATAACCAACTAGTCACCCCTGGCCGGGGTACCCTGGAGGAGTGGGGACCCCTTAAATCAAGGGGTCCCCCCCTCCAGCCACCCAAGGACCAGGGGTGAAGCCCGAGGCTGTCCCCCCCATCCATGTGCTGCGGATGGGAGGCTGATAGCCGTTGTGTAAAAAAATGAATATTGTTTTTAGTAGCAGTACTACAAGTCCCAGCAAGCCTCCCCCGCAAGCTGGCACTTGGAGAACCACAAGTACCAGCATGCGGAGGAAAACCAGGCCCGCTGGTACCTGTAGTACTACTACTAAAAAAATACCCCAATAAAAACATAAGACACACACCTTGAAGTTGAAAGTATAACTTTAATACATACATACACACCTCCATATACACATACTTACCTTATGTTCACACGAGGGTCGGTCCTCTTCTCCATGTAGAATCCATGGTGTACCTGTGGAAAAAATTATACTCACATACTCCAGTGTAGAAGCCTCTTCTTCTTTTAATTCATTTGTAATCCAGGTACTTGTCAAAATAAAAAAACGGACACCCGACCTCGCACTGAAAGGGGCCCCATGTTTTCACATGGGACCCCTTTCCCCGAATGCCAGGAACCCCCTCTGACTTATGTCTAAGTGGGTTCCATCAGCCAATCAGGGAACGCCACGTTGTGGCATCCTCCTGATCGGCTGTGTGCTCCTGTACTGTATGACAGGCGGCACACGGCAGTGTTACAATGTAGCGCCTATGCGCTCCATTATAACCAATGGTGGGAACTTTGTGGTCAGCGGGTGACCGAAAGTAACCTCACCGCTGACCACAAAGTTCCCACCATTGGTTATAATGGTTGGCACTTGTAAAGCCAAAAAGGGTGTGTGGCTTCGTTGAAATGGGCGTGGCTTCGCGTAAAGGGGCGTGGTATTGCAGGAAAAGACTACCTTATACCCCAGTTTTGCAACCTGCACGCCCAGACGTTAGCCACCACAGGAAAGAAAAATAATCCTGATTCATGCCCCTTACATTATTTGTAATTTTTCCTCCTTATAGTAATGCCCAGTATACATTATGCCACATACTGCAATGGCCTTAGCCATTATGCCACACACAATAATGCACATGACATAATATGCACACACTGTAATGCCCCCGACACATTATGCCACACACCGTAATGCCTGTGACACATTATGACAGGAATCGCAATGCCCGTTATACATTATGCTACACACTGCAATGCCCCTGATACATTATAGCACATACAATGTCTGTGACACAGTATGACACACACCACAATGATCCTGAGACATTATACCACATACCACAATGCCCGTGATATAGTATACAACACACCGTAATGCCTGACACATTATGACACACACCGCAATGTCCGTGATACATTATGCCACACACCGTAATGCCCATTACACATTAAGTTCTACAGTAAGGCTTCTAATTACTTTTAAATTACCTGCTCGTTGCCAGGGGTTTCATGCTCTTGGTTCCATGCACGGTGCCAGGGGTTTTCATGCTCAGGGTGTCATGCTCGTTGCCAGAGGTTTCATGCACTGGGTGTCATGCTCGTTGCCAGCGGTTTCATGCACTGGGTGTCATGCTTGTTGCCAGGGGTTTCATGCACTGGGTGTCATGCTCGTTGCTAGGGGGTAGTGCTTGTTGCTAGGGCCATGCTCCCAGTGCCACATATGCCCCCAGTGCCAGATATTCCCCCACAGTGCCAGGTATATGCCCCCAGTGCCAGATATTCCCCCACTGTGCCAGGTACATGCCCCCAGTGCCACATATACCCCCCCAGTGCCACATATGCCCCCTCAGTGCCTGCTCCCTCCAGTGCCAAATATTCCCCCACAGTGCCACATATGCCCCCTCAGTGCCTGCTCCCCCCAGTGCCAGATATTCCCCCACAGTGCCAGGTATATGCCCCCAGTGCCAGATATTCCCCCACAGTGCCACATATGCCCCCTCAGTGCCTGCTCCCCCCAGTGCCAGATATTCCCCCACAGTGCCAGGTATATGCCCCCAGTGCCAGATCTTCCCCCACAGTGCCAGGTACATGCCCCCAGTGCCAGGTACATGCCCCAAGTGCCAGATATTCCCCCACAGTGCCACATATGCCCCCTCAGTGCCTGCTCCCCCCAGTGCCAAATATTCCCCCACAGTGCCAGGTATATGCCCCCAGTGCCAGGTATATGCCCCCAGTGCCAGATCTTCCCCCACAGTGCCAGGTATATGCCCCCAGTGCCAGATCTTCCCCCACAGTGCCAGGTATATGCCCCCAGTGCCAGATCTTCCCCCACAGTGCCAGGTATATGCCCCCATTGCCAGATCTTCCCCCTCAGTGCCTGCTCCCCCCCCTCCCTTTGTGTTGGAGGGACACGGAGCGCATGGCGCGCCTCTCCTGTGTCCCTCCTGGCTTTCCTGCCGGTCTAATAAAGGAAGTGCCGGTTCGTGAGCCAATCAGAGCTCACGAACGGCACTTCCTTTATTAGACAGGCCGGGGGAGAGCCAGGGAGGGACACAGGAGAGGCGCGCGCTGTGCGCTCTGTGTCCCTCCTTACAGCAGCGGAGGGAAGGAGACCGCAGATTGACATGCGGACGCTCGTCCGCATGTCAATCTGTGCAAAGTCAGTGGCGCCCCCAGTGGGGCAGTAGTTACGCCACTGGCCAGGGCGTTGTGTTACTTGTAGTGCCATGGGAAAACATGGAGCGCGTAAGGCAGTGGGGTGTATAGCTAGGCGTGTAAATGTAGACGGGCAGCGGGGTGACTAGGGGGGATGGCGGCGTCGTCTAAGTTTGCACGGGTATCGTGGGAAATAGCGGGGGGGGGGTTTCAGCGTTGCAGATGTGCAGCAGATGTGCTGGCAGACATGGGTGGGGTCTTTCATGAAGGGTGTTACTGTGCTACCAGAGTGGGGAGCAGTGCCAGGGCGTTGTGTTACTTGTAGTGCCACGGGAAAACATGGAGCGCATAAGGCAGTGGGATGTATAGCTAGGCGTGTAAATGTAGACGGGCAGCGGGGTGACTAGGGGGGATGGTGTTGGCGTCTAAGTTTGCACGGGTATCGTGGGGAATGAGAGGGGGGGGTGTCAGCGTTGCAGATGTGCAGCAGGGTGCCTGGGTGTGCTGGCAGACATGGGTGGGGTCTTTCATGAAGGGTGTTACTGTGCTACCAGAGCGGGGAGCAGTGCCAGGGCGTTGTGTTACTTGTAGTGCCACGGGAAAACATGGAGCGCG
Source organism: Pseudophryne corroboree (assembly GCF_028390025.1). NCBI lineage: Eukaryota > Metazoa > Chordata > Amphibia > Anura > Myobatrachidae > Pseudophryne > Pseudophryne corroboree. The sequence continues at coordinate 621,904,519 of NC_086449.1, read as the reverse complement.
TAAGGCAGTGGGGTGTATAGCTAGGCGTGTAAATGTAGACGGACAGCGGGGTGACTAGGGGGGATGGTGTTGGCGTCTAAGTTTGCACGGGTATCGTGGGGAATGAGAGGGGGGGGAGTGTCAGCGTTGCAGATGTGCAGCAGGGTGCCCGGGTGTGCTGGCAGATACGGGTGGGGACTTTCATGAAGGGTGTTACTGTGCTACCAGAGCGGGGTGCAGTGCCAGGGCGTTGTGTTACTTGTAGTGCCACGGGGAAACATGGAGCGCGTAAGGCAGTGGGGTGTATAGCTAGGCGTGTAAATGTAGACGGGCAGCGGGGTGACTAGGGGGGATGGTGTTGGCGTCTAAGTTTGCACGGGTATCGTGGGGAATGAGAGGGGGGGGTGTGTCAGCGTTGCAGATGTGCAGCAGGGTGCCGGGTGTGCTGGCAGACATGGGTGGGGTCTTTCATGAAGGGTGTTACTGTGCTACCAGAGCGGGGAGCAGTGCCAGGGCGTTGTGTTACTTGTAGTGCCACGGGAAAACATGGAGCGCGTAAGGCAGTGGGGTGTATAGCTAGGCGTGTAAATGTAGACGGACAGCGGGGTGACTAGGGGGGATGGTGTTGGCGTCTAAGTTTGCACGGGTATCGTGGGGAATGAGAGGGGGGGGGGGGTGTCAGCGTTGCAGATGTGCAGCAGTGTGCCCGGGTGTGCTGGCAGATACGGGTGGGGACTTTCATGAAGGGTGTTACTGTGCTACCAGAGCGGGGAGCAGTGCCAGGGCGTTGTGTTACTTGTAGTGCCACGGGGAAACATGGAGCGCGTAAGGCAGTGGGGTGTATAGCTAGGCGTGTAAATGTAGACGGATAGCGGGGTGACTAGGGGGGATGGTGTTGGCATCTAAGTTTGCACGGGTATCGTGGGGAATGAGAGGGGGGGGGGGGTGTCAGCGTTGCAGATGTGCAGCAGGGTGCCCGGGTGTGCTGGCAGACATGGGTGGGGTCTTTCATGAAGGGTGTTACTGTGCTACCAGAGCGGGGTGCAGTGCCAGGGCGTTGTGTTACTTGTAGTGCCACGGGGAAACATGGAGCGCGCAAGGCAGTGGGGTGTATAGCTAGGCGTGTAAATGTAGATGGGAAGCGGGGTGACTAGGGGGGATGGCTGAACCGGTATCGGGGTGGATAGCAGGTGGGGGGGAGGGGGGCAGCGTTGCAGATGTGCAGCAGGTCAGGGTATTGTGTAGGTGGTGGATGTAAGGGCTGGCTGGAAGCTGTAGTTCCATGAATGGAAGCAGGGATCGCGCTGTAGAGTGTTTTTCTATACTTGGCCTATTTATATGTCGATATATTAACTGTCGTGTCGATCTAAGTTTTGTCGATCTTATATATGTCGAGCTATTACATGTCGACCCAATTAAGTTTCGATCTAAGTTTTGTCGGTCTATGGTTTGTCGATCTTCTGTATGTGGATGTATTTGTTTGTCGAACAATTACATGTCGATCTAATTTTTGTCGGTCTATGTTTTGTCGGTCTATGGTTTGTCGATCTTCTGTATGTCGATGTATTTGTTTGTCGAACAATTATATGTCGATCTGTGTTTTGTCGGTCTATGTTTTGTCGGTCTATGGTTTGTCGATCTTCTGTATGTCGATCTGTTTGTTTGTTGAACAATTACATGTCGATGAGTTTTTGGTTGAACTTGTTCCTGTCGATGATTTGTTTGTCGATCTTACGTTGTGTCGCTGTTGTGCGTGATCGATCATGTGTTGTGTCGATGTACTGTTTGTCGAATATACGTCTTGTCGATGTTCGGGGTTTGTCGATGTAGTGGATGTCGATGTTGGTGATATGTCGATCTTGTGTTTGTCGATGTTCGATCACTGTCGATGTAGGTGTTGTCTATGTTGCGTGGTCGATGTTAGCGTTGTCGAACTAGCGGGTGCCGATCCATCGACCGGATACCGAATTTCGGCTCATTCAGTGTGCTACAAGGTGAATTTCGGCTCATTCAGTGTGCTACAAGGTGAATTTCGGCTCATTCAGTGTGCTACAATGTGAATTTCGGCTCATTCAGTGTGCTACAATGTGAATTTCGGCTCATTCAGTGTGCTACAAGGTGAATTTCGGCTCATTCAGTGTGCTTCAATGTGAATTTCGGCTCGTACCGTGTCCTATAATGTGAATTTCAGCTCGTACCGTGTGCTATAAAGTGAAAGGGGCACCAGTACTAGATAGTATAAGGGGTTCTACTACACGGGACACGCCCCCTTTTGGGTGACCACGCCCCCTTTTCTGGAGCGAGCGCGCCTTTGGCGCGCACATAATTACATCCTTGACTTTTGCATACCCCCACTTCAAAATTTCCACTTCGACCACTGTATATATACATATAATCTATCTATCTATCTATCTATCTATCTATCTATCTATCTATCTATCTATCTATCTATCTATCTATCTATCATAATTGGATGAATAAGAGCAGCACTGTAAGTCTATGTGATAAAAGCAATTACAGCTTTATTGTGATCGACCACCACCACTACCATCAACACATTTTGTTGCTCTGTGCTAGTATGAGCACTGGTGCACTCCTATTTTAAAATAGGAACAACGCACAAAAAAGAGGCATGGTCTCGTGGTGAAAGGGTGTGGCCATACAATAGTACCCCTAATTCAAATTATGCCACACAGCAGTGCCCCTGACACACATTACACTGCATAGTAGTATGCCTTATTCTCATTGCACCACACAGTAGTACCCTACCCTGTCAGGTGAAGGGGGGATTACCTCCAAAGCCGGTATCTGGGGCTTGCCCATCCAGCTGCTGGCGGTGCTGCATGGCTGTAGTAAGGCATGGTAGTGCTGGCGGCGGTGACGGTGCAGCTTCCAGAATGTGGGAGACGGGGGACCTGCTGGGTAAGAGGCTGAGCTCCTGTGTGTCTGCAGCACTGGGGACCACCATGTTGGAGATCAAAGTTCTCTGTGTCCAATTGCTGAGTTCTGTGGAATGCTCAGTCCAATGGGAGGCATCTTCCTCTTACAAAAGGGATCAGCCCACTCATGCATGCTGCCAGTGTTTATGTTACTGCCTAGAGCAGAAGCTCCAGCTCTGAGCTTCCTCAGGTGTCCCTTGTGGTTTCCCATGATCCAAAGGGTCACCAACTCCGCTGTGCAAGCCTGTCTGTAACCTTCCACTGCACCTCTGCGGGCGGCTTCTCTGTTCCTCAGTCCGCAGCTGTCCGCACTCCGGGTGGCACCCTGGGTGCCCTGCAAACGTAGATGGGCTCCCCGGTCATCTGCAGTGTCCCCTAGCCTCAACTATTCAGCATTTATTCCTCAGTCTTCAAAGCAGCAATATTCAGTGTCCTTCAGCCACGTCTCTGCAGCATTAATTCTTCAACAGTTATATCCAGTGTTCTTCAGTGACACCTCTGCATCATTCATTCTTCAACAGTTATATTCAGTCACGTCTCCGCAGCATTCATTCTTCAAGTTATATTCAGTGTTCTTCAGTCATGCATCCACAGCATTAATTATTCAACAGTTATATTCAGTGTTCATCAGTCACTTCTGAGTTCTTCAACCATGTCTCTCAGTGAACATTCTTACAGCTCCTTCCAGAGTATTGTAGCCTAGCCCTAAGTTCTGTTCTTCAGTTACTCATCCTAGAACCTCGAGTTACTGTATATGAGAAGGAATTATATCCGGCCTCCCTAGTTCCTCCCTGCTTCCACAGCCACTCCTCCAACGAACGCCCAGCCTTCGGATTCTCAACTTCAGCCCGTTGTGACATACCCCTTTATACACGTCATGACACACAGTAGTACCTCTTATACACTGTGTGCTACATAGTAGTACCCCTTATACATGTTAAGCTACACACTAGAGCCCCTTATTCACATTACGCTACACAGTGGTACCCCTTACACATTATTCAACACAGTAGTGCCTCTTAAACTATGCCACAAAGTAGTTGTACCTCTTACACTATTATGCAACACAGTAGCCCCTTACACATTATCCACACAGCAGCAATGCCCCTTACACATTATGACATACAGTAGTAGTGGCTCTTATACATTATGCCACACAGTATTGCCCTTTACACATTATGCCACACAGTATGGTTCCTGACACATTATGCCACACAGTAGGTTATACAATATGCCCAAACAGCAGTATTACCTCGTACAATTTATGCCACACAAAAGTGCCCCTTACACATTAAGCCACACAATAACAGTGCCCCTGTTCACTGCCAGTGGGGTGTTTCAGGGGCAAATGAAGAAACGACTGGTGGTTCCATATATATATATATATATATATATATATATATATATACATATATATATATAAAAGAAACAAAAGCAAAATACCCTTCTTGTGCTGAAAATAAGCAGCACTACTGAAAAGACCCCTGTTAGTGGAACCTTAAAGATAGATAGACACAACAAATGCAGAGTGCGCTAAAACATTAAATACCGATTGAAATTTATTCAATTCCAGATTTGCAGATGAAACTTCTCTTGGATTCTTTTCCCCTTAGAGAATTCACAATTGAGGCCTAATGAGAAACCCGCTCACCAAAGAAATAATCACCCGACAAAAAATACAACAGCTTAGTAACAGTTTTAAAAAAGTTTTTTAATCCATAATCATACTTTAGCATGATATGACAGTAATAAAATAACAATACAATACATTGGACACACACCAAAGTGCTTTGAGCAGGTACAATGGAAGATCCTCCTCACCTTAAAGGTGTGAGCTCTAGGGAGGATATTCAATGCAAAGGGATAGTAGTGTACAATGATTGATAAACCCTACGCGTTTCATCCAAACGGACTTCTTCAGGGGTAAAAAATGTCTAGGTGTAATGTGCAAAGAAAATCTTATTAGAATGGAAGAAGTTAAAATAAAAAAAATAAAAAAACATTCTTCATTTAGGGAAATGTGGAGTATTATAGTTACCCACCTAAAAACGTATTGTGTTGAGTTCCACAAGGGAGACCATTAATTTTGGAATTGGTTCATTGAAAACCGATGTGCCACATATATAGTTGAATCTATTTGTTAGAAATTATAATTTTATTATTATTAGACACCTACTCCCATGAAACCATATCTAAAATGACAGTAATTAACTGATACTAACCTAGAATATAGGTGTGAACTGCTTAAATAAATGTAATTCATGACATTTTAGAAGCCATAATGGTTGTAGAGGTGATATACCACCTGTACAAAAAAAAGTGAAAAAGATATTCCTTAATCATATATAGAAAGTGCTCAGTGCATATGGAGGGAAGGGAAAAACTTTCGATTGAACCGTACCATTTATAAAAAGCGAGTGATCCACAGTGGGGTGTTTCAGGGGCAAATGTAGAAACGACTGTGGGTTCCATATATATATATATATATATATATATATATATATATATATATACACACACACATATTTATATAAATACTAGCTTTTTGCCTTCGGCTTCCCTCGCGTGGACATCTTAACGCAATAAGACTATTTTCATTGCGCCCATCACTATTCACCTCAGCGACCCCCAAAACTATGGATTTTTACATGTCACCCCCTTCCCACCCCCACCCCCCAGGGGTGCTAGGGGTGTCTTACCCCCACAGTATTTTTGTCCAGATTGTAAGTCATATGTGTACCAAGTTTGGTGTAAATTGCTCCAGACATTCCAGAGTTATGCTGGAACATATATACATACAGTACATCTATATATACTGTATACATATATATATATCTTTATACAGCAGCTGAGTATGTATTCTGTGTAGCGAGTGCTCTGCTAAGAGCTCTCTGTAGCTGTGGCTGGGGTCGTGATCGTGGCTTTTGCTAATAGTTCTGCCACATATGTATGGAGATCCATGCTGCATTCGAGTGTGAATCTAACCCATGGCCATAGGTAAGTATGGGAGTGGAGTGTGACAAAGCAGAGAGGGAGGAGGTTGATATGGGGTGGGGTGAGGGGTTTGACGATCAGCAATCAGAGTGAGGGCAGAGAAGCAGAAAGAGGTCACTGACAGCTAAGGCTTCTGTAGCTCTGTGTGCCTCATGTCTCAAAAAGGATAGATGTATGGCAATAGATGCACAGATATTCAGCGGTACTGTACAAATCCAAGCAATGCAGAAGTGGTGGTATAGGGGGTAATTCCAAGTTGATCGCAGCAGGACATTTTTTAGCAGTTGGGCAAAACCATGTACACTGCAGGGGAGGCAGATATAACATGTGCAGAGAGAGTTAGATTTGGGTGTGGTGTGTTCAATCTGCAATCTAAATTGCAGTGTAAAAATAAAGCAGCCAGGATTTATCCTGCACAGAAACAAAATAACCCACCCAAATCTAACTCTCTCTGCACATGTTATATCTGCCTCCCCTGCAGTGCACATGGTTTTGCCCAATTGCTAACAAACTTGCTGCTGCGATCAACTCAGAATTACCCCCATACAGCGGTACTGTACAACTCGAAGCAGTGGAGAAGTGGTATACAGTGGTACTGTACAAATTGAAGCAGCGGAGAAGTGGTATACAGTGGTACTGTACAAATCCAAGCAGTGGAGAAGTGGTATATAGCAGTACTGTACAAATCCAAGCAGTGGAGAAGTGGTATACAGCAGTAATGTACAAATCCAAGCAGTGGAGAAGTGGTATACACCAGTACTGTACAAATCCAAGCAGTGGAAAAGTTGTGGTATACAGCGGTACTGTACAAATCCAAGTAGTACAGAAATGGTGGTATACATCGGTACTGTACAAATCCAAGCAGTGCAGAAGTGGTGGTATACAGCGGTACTGTACAAATCCAAGTAGTACAGAAATGGTGGTATACATCGGCACTGTACAAATACAAGCAGTGGAGAAGTGGTGGTATACAGTGGTACTGTACAAATCCAAGCAGTGGAGAAGTGGTGGTATGGCATACTGTCGTATACCGGCCCATCACATATGCGGACAGCCCCCACCCTCCAATCTTGCACTGCCTCTGATCCAACAACTAGCCATCCTCAGCATTCATATGCTGTGGCCAGTGGCGAATTTCCCATTAGGCATGTGCCTAGGGGTGGCACTAGTTTAGGGGCAGCACCTGGATGCTTGTGTTGGTACTGTCAGCCCAAAAAATACCAGTAACTGCTAAATATTTCCACTGTACTGTACCATATGCCATCTTGAAAGGAGTGTACACGTGTAGGACATGCACATACTGCCCCTGTAAGCTGTACTAATAATAAATAAAACATTTCATAGTGACTTTTATTATTATTCTATTAAATTGGCTATCCTAAAATGACGGCATATAAGCAATCAATAAAAATAATAAAATTAGGCAAGTGGTAGGCGGCCATTACTGTTGTGCCTAGGGGCGCCCTCACCCTTAAATCCGCCCTTGGCTATGGCCACTGTTTTTCCGCTAATCTGAGCCATATTTAGTGATCATGTTAAAATTTTAATCTGCTGTAGATTGTGTATGTAATTCTTCAGGGTGTAATCTGCAATAGATTAGTTTATTAAACTCTTTGCTTTCTGCATGGCTCCGCTTAAAGGTGACACTGCCAGCGGTGACAAACATATTATATTTAATTGTAATATCATATTAAATACCATCTTCTAGTTGAATACAGTGTCCTACATCCCAATGACTAATCATTACAGTACCAAAAACAGATCTTCCTTACTCAGCTCTTTTTTCTGAGATCAGCTGGAGGCCGTGGCTGGGGGAGAATAGACAGGCTATGACACCAACCTCTAGCCATGTCCCAAGCCATGCCCTCTATGTAGCAAACTATTGCCCCGTGTGATCTAACTACATTTATAAATCATTAGATTTCGCCCCTTTCTTTCTGGGAACATTTGGGCTGTGCCATATACTACAGATCTTTAGATGGATATGAAGAGGCAGCTGTGTTGGGTAATGTAGGTTGAGCAGGCTTGGACTGGCCCACAGGGGTACAGGGGAATCTACCGGTGGGCCCCACTGCCTGGGGCCCCATCTCCTGTTTTAAGAATCAGGTTCTAGACTATGTACTTGATGGTGTATTTTCTACAGTGCACTGCTGTTATTAATCTGTTATTAATCTGGTACATTATCATGCATGCAGCAGCTGAATTTACTGTATATATTTATGAAGACATTGCACTCTCTAATGGTTAGTCACACCAATGAGGTGTAAGGCCACACACCCTCTGCAGACTAGCCACACCCCTAACATGGGCCTCTAACACTGCATTCCCCTGGTGGGCCATCCATGCCCCAGTCCAACACTAAGGTTGAGTACAGTAGAGATGTAGGAAGATGTTTATAACAATACAGTCAATAAAAGCGCAAGAACTCAGTGTTATTGTTACTGAGGCGTCTTCATTAAACGGCACCTGGAAAGTTTCAGCTGGGTACCTATGCAGCTCAGTGAAAGTCAAGCAAACCCTGGGCACGGTGGGTGTAATTGCGCCAGCATTGCGTGCGCACTGCACAGAAATACATGTCAGCACTAGGACCCAGCTACATCAGACATTTTCAAGCTCAGTCTTCAAGCAATGTCATCTGGCTAGCTAGACTGTCAGGCTCTCCAGGTCTAGAGTAAGATAGTTTCCTAAATATACAGATATATTCTATTACTTAGTAGTACACTAAATTGTTTTATTACAAGATTGTAATAATTTCCTTATGTCTGCTTAGTAGACCAGTATATATAAACCTAAAGTGGTAGGCGCAGTTTACTAAGAGTTAACTCCATGTTTCTGTGATTTTAATTAGTTGTCCGATACACAAGCATGGCTTGATTTGATTTTTAATTTTCTGTAACAATCATTTTGAAATTGACTGTCACTCTAATTGGCCTTTGTTCACCATCAGTGATGCATCTGGTGACTGATGTATAATGAGTAGATAAGAGATTCCCACAATTATTTTCTCTTAACAATTAGATCACACTTTTCAATTGCTCATCAATAAGTAAAAAAAAACTGTGTTCAAATTAGCAACCTAATTTATGACTTGTTCATTAGGAGTCACCGTGTATGTGTTTGTATGCCTTATTGGAAAAGGTTGATACTTTTATTTATGAACAGAAGTGGTAATTGGTAATTGTGACTCACCTGTTTTATTACACTGAACAGGGCTGTGCAATGTGCAGCTGACTTAACTGTGGAGATAACGTCAGTCATCTTCTTAACTTCCACTGTAGTTAACTTCACTACATCAGGAGTGTAACACAAACAGCAAACTTCGGGGAAGATTGAACAATTACTTATATTCTTGTTATCGCTTATTACAAATGTTGAATGGTGCTCTAGCCAATCAGCTCCTAACTGTCATGTGTTCACATATACCGCTGTCAGATCGCAATGGCGGGTCCCTCCAGGGAATTAGAAACGGGTCCTTCCTGGGTGGGACCTGGCATTGGACCTCACACACCGCAATGCCGGTTGCCTTCAGGGTGTCACGATCCTGGTATCTGGACGCCATTACCTGCCTTTCAGATGTCTCCAGAGGCTCGCTCAGCGTTCCAAGGCCGGATCTCGTCTGTGTCCACATGCTGCACATCCCTCCTGTCACGCTGAGATGCTGTTACAGCGGCGCCATGTTTGAATCGTGCATGGCGTCTCCCGTCCTCCGCGGCCTCCGCCGCCGCTCCTGTGTTATAGGTGCAGGTTGTCAGTGTGGTGTTCCATGCCTGCCGCGGCCTCCGTTGTCATCCACGAGTATCAGCATACATTTCTCAGTCTGGCGTCTCCTGTCCTCTGCGGCCGGCGCCGCCATTGCAGTTATGTTTCCACATGGTTTCCTAAACCAGTTTTCCCTCCAAGTTCTAACATGGGCGCAGCCATGTTGGATTCAATCACATGTTTCAGTTCCTCCAATCCACTGCCTGGAAATCTGCATAATTGCCCAGCCAATACCTGCATTGCTGCAGGTATAAGTATCCTGTGCCTGGGCCAGCAAATGGTCAGTGCTTTGTTTGTCATACCTTGTTCCAGTCTCTCTCCTGTGGTTGTGTTTCCAGGTTCCAGCTCCTGTCTCCAGCATCCACCAAAGAGACCCGCACCTGCCTACCATCCTGCGGTGCAGCCTGACTCTGCAGTCCTCCGTGGCTGATCCAGTTTCCAGCTTCCAGCTATTTCATCTGCTTCCAGCAGTATCCACTACCACCGGTAATCATCCTTCAATTCCTCTGTTTCCACGCTCCCTAGCATCTTACTATATTCACTCCGTGTTTCATCACCTGGCTGGTTCCACCCAGCATTCATTCAGTGACTTTATCATCTGGCTGATTCCATTCCGCATCCACTCCGTGTCTTACCACCTGGCTGGTTCCATCCAGCAATTACAACAGCTGATTCAAGTTACCAACTTCATCTGTTCCATCTACTGGCATGTTCCTTGGATATCTTCACTACTACAGCCAGGCCTGGTAAGGTTATTCCATCTAAGGACTGTAACAGCTGTTCTTACCTACCAGTGTCCTGTGTAACCATTTCATGGTCAGAGTGCTCAAAAAACTTTTATTTTGACTTTTACCTGGTTGTCATGGTCACACCTTCGGGTTTCCTTTTAACACTTACATGTCCAGGGGTCTGATTAAACCTCCCCGGTTTAAGTTCCTCTCAGCCCCTACAACTGAGGCTTTCTCCTGTCAGCCAAAACCCTCAGTTGTGACAGTAAGCACTGAATGAATCCCATGAATCCAGCCGGAGACCAGGATCAAGCGGCTAGGCCGATGCAAGAACTGGCAGCCAGACTCGAACATCAGGAGGCTGCACAAGGCCACATCATCCGCTGTCTCCAGGATCTCTCTACGCGGCTGGATGGGATTCAAACGACCCTCCGTGGACCTGGCACGTCCGGTGCGTCCACTACAGTGACACCAGCTGTAACCCCACCCACCTTACCCATTTCCATTCCACGTCTTCATCTCCCAACGCCAGCAAAGTTTGACGGATCTCCAAGGTTCTGCAGGGGATTTCTTAACCAATGCGAAATCCACTTTGAGCTTCAGCCTGGCAATTTCCCCAGCGACCGTACTAAAATTGCCTATATAATTTCCCTTCTCAGCGGCTCAGCCCTTGACTGGGCATCACCTTTATGGTAGAAGTCTGATACCCTGCTGTCCTCCTATACGGACTTTGTGCCAACATTCAGGCGCATCTTCGACGAGCCAGGCCGGGTAACCTCTGCTTCATCTGAGATTCTCAGTTTACGCCAGGGAACACGTACTGTGGGACAGTATCTCATACAGTTCAAAATCCTGGCATCCGAACTGGCATGGAACGACGAGGCCCTGTATGCTGCATTCTGGCATGGCTTATCAGAACGCATCAAGGATGAGTTAGCTACCAGAGACGTGCCCTCTAAGTTGGATGAGCTAATTTCTCCTTGCACGAAGGTTGATCTACGTTTCAGAGAGAGAGCAACCGAGCGAGGAAGATCGTCTGCTCCAAAATCTTTTGCTCCTCCTCTTCGTCAACCGTCTCCATCCAAGGATGAGCCCATGCAAATTGGCCGTTCCCGTCTATCTCCCGCTGAGCACCGAAGACGTCTCTCTAAGTCTCTCTGTCTCTATTGTGCAGCTCCGTCTCACATTATCAATGCCTGTCCCAAACATCCGGGAAACTCCAAATCCTAGCTCGCCAAGGAGAGGGCCGGCTAGGAGTAATGATCTCCTCTCCATCTCCTCATGATTGTAATCTCCCAGTCTCGCTCCAAATTGCTCAACGTTACAGGAACGTCATTGCCCTCCTTGATTCCGGAGCAGCTGGGAATTTCATAACCGAAGCTTATGTTAAACGGTGGTCCCTACCCACCGAGAGACTTCCTTTGTCCATCTCCTTAACTGCAGTAGATGGCAGCAAGATTTTTGACGCAGTTATTTCTCTAAGGACTCTACCAGTTCGTCTGAGAGTGGGTGTTCTTCATGCAGAATTTATTTCCTTCCTAGTGATTCCAAGAGCCACACATCCAGTGGTTTTGGGCCTTCCATGGCTCCGTCTCCACAATCCGTCGATTGACTGGACGACTACGCAAATACTAGCATGGGGTCCCTCCTGTGCAAAGACTTGTTTGTCCAAAGTGCTTCCTGTTTGTTCTTCTTTCCCCAGGTCGTCTGATGTTCCACCTCCTCCATATCAAGACTACACGGACGTGTTCAGTAAAGCTTCTGCTGATATCCTGCCTCCTCATAGAGAATGGGACTGCCCAATTGATCTCATTCCAGGGAAGGTTCCACCTTGAGGCCGAACTTACCCGTTGTCTCTGCCTGAGACGCACTCCATGGAGGAGTACATCAAAGAGAACCTGGCGAAAGGTTTTATCCGACCTTCTTCTTTTCCAGCTGGCGCAGTCTTCTTCTTCGTTAAGAAGAAAGACGGTGGTCTGCGACCGTGCATCGATTACAGAGGTCTGAACGACATTACCGTTAAGAACCAGTATCCTTACCTTTGATTACAGAGCTCTTCGATAGAGTCAGCGGAGCAACCATCTTTACAAAGTTGGATTTGAGGGGTGCCTACAATCTCATCCGGATCCGTGAGGGTGACGAGTGGAAGACCGCCTTTAACACCCGTGATGGACATTATGAGTACCTCGTCATGCCCTTCGGATTGAGTAATGCTCCAGCTGTCTTCCAGCATTTCGTGAATGAGATCTTCAGAGACATCTTATACCGCCATGTCGTGGTTTATTTAGATGATATCCTCATCTTTGCCAATAATCTAGAGGAACATCGTTTCTGGGTAAAGGAGGTTCTGTCCCGTCTCCGTGTCAATCATCTCTATTGCAAATTGGAGAAATGTGTCTTTGAAGTTAAATCCATTCCGTTTCTAGGTTACATTGTGTCCGGTTCCGGACTAGAGATGGATCCTGAGACACTACAAGCAATCCAGAATTGGCAGATACCCTTAACCCTCAAAGGGGTCCAGAGGTTCTTAGGGTTCGCCAATTATTACAGAAAGTTCATACGAGACTTTTCCACTATTGTGGCGCCTATCACTGCATTAACCAAGAAGGGTGCTAACCCGTCCAAGTGGTCTGAAGAAGCTACGCAAGCTTTTCATCTTCTAAAACAATGTTTCATCTCTGCACCAGTTCTGAAACAGCCCGACACCGACTCTCCTTTCATCTTAGAGGTGGATGCCTCCTTCGTTGGAGTAGGAGCGGTGTTATCCCAGAGGGCTAAAGATAGCCATCTACATCCTTGCAGTTTCTTCTACCGGAAGTTCTCCCCAGCTGAGCGCAACTATGCCATTGGCGATCAGGAGTTGCTAGCCATCAAGCTCGCTCTAGAGGAGTGGAGATATCTGTTGGAGGGAGCTTCTCATTCAATCACGATACTTACCGACCACAAGAATCTTTTATGCCTGAAAGGCGCACAATGTCTTAACCCTCGTCTGGCCAGATGGGCACTTTTCTTTTCCAGGTTCGACTTTAAACTCCAGTTCTGTCCGGGCTCTCAGAATCGCAAGGCCGATGCCCTTTACCCGCTCTTGGGAGCAAGAAAACGAGTCAGAGTCTTCAGACAAGCATCCTATTATTAATCCGTTGGCATTCTCCACGGTAGGGATGGACTCTACGCCCCCACCAGGGAAAAGTTTTGTGAAGCCGGTGTTAAGGAAGAAGCTCATGCATTGGGCCCATGCTTCCCGTTTTGCCGGACATACAGGCATTCAGAAAACCCTCGAGTTTATCTCTAGGTTCTACTGGTGGCCCACTCTGAAGAAGGACGTCAAGGAGTTTATTGCCTCTTGCCCAAAGTGTGCCCAACACAAAGTTACCCGCCAGTCTCCTGCGGGGCAACTGGTTCCATTATCTGTTCCCAGTCGACCGTGGACCCATTTGTCGATGGACTTTGTTACAGATCTGCCTATATGCAATAAGTTTAATACCATCTGGGTGGTAGTTGACCGGTTCACCAAGATGGCACATTTCATACCCCTCACCGGTCTTCCGTCAGCTTCCAAGTTGGCTCAAGTGTTTATCCAAGAAATCTTCCGACTTCACGGTCTTCCTGAAGAGATCATCTTCGATCGTGGAGTACAATTTGTAGCCAAATTTTGGCGAAGTTTGTGTCAAGCCCTCCAAGTCAAGTTAAAGTTTTCTACGGCTTACCATCCTCAGACCAATGGTCAAACCGAGAGGGTGAATCAGGACTTGGAGCCCTTCCTCCGCATTTACGTGTCTTCCTCCCAAGATGACTGGGTTCAACTCCTTCCTTGGGCCGAGTTTAGCCACAACAATCAATACCATTCCTCATCCTCCTCAACACCATTCTTCATCAACTATGGATTTCACCCTAAGGTTCCAGAATTCCAACCGCTTCCAGCAACTTCTGTTCCAGCAGTGGATGTCACCTTGCGTCAGTTTTCAAACAACTGGAAGAATGTCCGCGCAGCCCTGCTTAAAGCCTCATTTAGGTAGAAGAAGTTTGCAGATAGGAAGCGTAGAGCGGTTCCTGCTCTCAAGGTGGGTGATCGAGTATGGTTGTCCACGAAGAATTTGAGGTTGATATACCCAGGACATTCCATGTTTCCCTGTTGAAACCGCTGATCCTGAATCGGTTTCATTCTGCACTTCCTCCAACTCCTAAAGTTCTGACTCAACGGGGAATCGAGTATGAGGTGGCCAAGATTCTGGACTCACGTTTCCGTTAAGGTCAGTTGCAGTATCTTATTGACTGGAAGGGCTATGGTCCTGAAGAACGCTCTTGGACCAATGCGTCTGATGTCCATGCTCCTGCCTTGGTCCGGAATTTCCACTCGAAGTTTCCTCTAAAGCCTAAGAAGTGTCCTGGGGCCACTCCTAAAGGGGGGGGTGCTGTCACGATCCGGGTATCTGGACGCCATTACCTGCCTTTCAGATGTCTCCAGAGGCTCGCTCAGCGTTCCAAGGCCGGATCTCGTCTGTGTCCACATGCTGCACATCCCTCCTGTCACGCTGAGATGCTGTTACAGCGGCGCCATGTTTAAATCCTGCATGGCGTCTCCCGTCCTCCGCGGCCTCCGCCGCCGCTCCTGTGTTATAGGTGCAGGTTGTCAGTGTGGTGTTCCATGCCTGCCGCGGCCTCCGTTGTCATCCACGAGTATCAGCATACATTTCTCAGTCTGGCATCTCCTGTCCTCTGCGGCCGGAGCCGCCATTGCAGTTATGTTTCCACATGGTTTCCTAAACCAGTTTTCCCTCCAAGTTCTAACATGGGCGCAGCCATGTTGGATTCAATCACATGTTTCAGTTCCTCCAATCCACTGCCTGGAAATCTGCATAATTGCCCAGCCAATACCTGCATTGCTGCAGGTATAAGTATCCTGTGCCAGCAAATGGTCAGTGCTTTGTTTGTCATACCTTGTTCCAGTCTCTCTCCTGTGGTTGTGTTTCCAGGTTCCAGCTCCTGTCTCCAGCATCCACCAAAGAGACCCGCACCTGCCTACCATCCTGCGGTGCAGCCTGACTCTGCAGTCCTCCGTGGCTGATCCAGCTTCCAGCTATTTCATCTGCTTCCAGCAGTATCCACTACCACCGGTAATCATCCTTCAATTTCTCTGTTTCCACGCTTCCTAGCATCTTACTATATTCACTCCGTGTTTCATCACCTGGCTGGTTCCACCCAGCATTCATTCAGTGACTTTATCATCTGACTGATTCCATTCCGCATCCACTCCGTGTCTTACCACCTGGCTGGTTCCATCCAGCAATTACAACAGCTGATTCAAGTTACCAACTTCATCTGTTCCATCTACTGGCATGTTCCTTGGATATCTTCACTACTACAGCCAGGCCTGGTAAGGTTATTCCATCTAAGGACTGTAACAGCTGTTCTTACCTACCAGTGTCCTGTGTAACCATTTCATGGTCAGAGTGCTCCAGGAATCATATTTATCATTGCCATTATTTACCTTGAATGCTGTTTGTTTACACGGAGTCTGTTAATAAACTTTTATTTTGACTTTTACCTGGTTGTCATGGTCACACATTCGGGTTTCCTTTTAACACTTACATGTCCAGGGGTCTGATTAAACCTCCCCGGTTTAAGTTCCTCTCAGCCCCTACAACTGAGGCTTTCTCCTGTCAGCCAAAACCCTCAGTTGTGACACCGGGGACGGAGCCAGCATCGAGGTCGGATGCAGAGGCGTGACCCTTTCACACCGCACAGTGACCCGTGTCGATCTGGCAATATAGCGGGTGTGTGGTGCGGTGTGAAAGGGGTATTAACAAGAATATCACTCATTGCTAAATCTGCACCATAGTGGGTTTGTTCATCTCTTTACTGGAACACAAAAGAACTGTACCATATACATCTACTAAACTACAACATTAAAGAAAAAACACATGTTACTGTAAATCAATCAACTTGTTTTCAGAAAGAAATTATTGTGACTATGCAACTGATGCGAGGCATACCGTGGATTTAAAGCATACCAACCACAATAGCAACAACTGCTAATTAAAAAGCTAAAAAAAACCACAGAAAACAAATAAATTTGTATATTATGAAAGAGAAATGATCACTTAAATTAATATTCCCACTCAAATAGATCAGGTCTACTACTTAATTTTCATTATATTGAACGTATATGCACATGGGATGCAAAAATAAACCTGGATTAACGCTTACCATATCCTGCAGTAATTTAATGCCTGCGGCTAATTAAATAGCTTTATGCTGCGGATGAGTGCATTTTCAATGGAAAATACAGCTCGCATGAAAAAGGTGCTGATCACTCATTAAGTCATGTTAAAAAGGCCAAATGCATTGTGTGTAATGTTAGGACTGAAACACACACGGCGGTTCCCGCCGCCCGGCAAAATCCCGCCCAGCTTTTTACCGCTGCCGTGCTGCAGAGATACATGCAGCGCAATGTGTCCTTTCACATGGCACGGCCCCGGCTCGGCTGCCGGGTTGCAGCCGGAAATATCCACTGGAAGGTCCGGCTGCCGGGCTGGGGCCGTGCCGTCTTTGTAGGCAGAGAACCGTGTGTGTGAAGGGGAGCTTTCACACACAATGTTTTTTTTTTTGTCCCTCCCAAAATGGCCGCCGGCTCAGAGGAGACAGTTATTAAAGATACTAGAGCCTCCTCTAGTATCTTTAATAACTGTCTCCTCTGAGGCGGCGGCCATCTTAAGAGGGACATTTGCAATAGCCTGCTTGCGCTGGGCAGTGGGAACACAGTGGCAGTAGCGGCGGACGGATGGTGGTGGGCAGACGGACGGCGGCGGGCGGGCAGTGGCATGAGCGGCCCGGGCCCACAGCACCCCTCTGATGGCGGGCCTGCATACACACATCCATTTTTGGTGATTTCCTTGGATGGGCAGTGACATTTGTAAAATCGGTTTTTAGCAAGTACCTGGGACCTAAGGAGAAGCTACCTGCCAAGTTTTAAAATTGTAGGCCTTGTGGTTTAAGAGATATTGTGATGAGTCAATCAGTGAGTCAATCTCCTTTTTTGCCTTTTATATACACTGCTCAAAAAAATACAGGGAACACTAAAATAACACATCCTAGATCTGAATGAATGAAATATATTTATTAAATACTTTGTTCTTTACATATTGAATGTGCTGACAACAAAATCACACAAAAATTATCAATGGAAATCAAATTTATTAACCCATGGAGGTCTGGATTTGGAGTCACCCTTAAAATGAAAGTGGAAAAACACACTACAGGCTGATCCAACTTTGATGTAATGTCCTTAAAACAAGTCAAAATGAGGCTCAGTAGTGTGTGTGGCCTCCACGTGCCTGTATGACCTCCCTGCAATGCCTGGGCATGCTCCTGATGAGGTAGCGGATGGTCTCCTGAGGGATCTCCTCCCAGACCTGGACTAAAGCATCCGCCAACTCCTGGACAGTCTGTGGTGTAACGTGGTATTGGTGGATGGAGCGAGATGATGTCCCAAATGTGCTCAATTGGATTCAGGTCTGGGGAATGGGCGGGCCAGTCCACAGCATAAATGCCTTCGTCTTGCAGGAACTGCTGACACACTCCAGCCACATGACATCTAGCATTGTCATGCATTAGGAGGAACCCAGGGCCAACCGTACCAGCATATGGTCTCACAAGGGGTCTGAGGATCTCATCTCGGTACCTAATGGCAGTCAGGCTACCTCTGGCGAGCACATGGAGGGCTGTGCGGCCCCCCAAAGAAATGCTACCCCACACCATTACTGACCCAAAGCCAAACCGGTCATGCTGGAGGATGTTGCAGGCAGCAGAACGTTCTCCTTGGCGTCTCCAGACTCTATCACGTCTGTCACATGTGCTCAGTGAGAACCTGCTTTCATCTGTGAAGAGCACAGGGCGCCAGTTGTGAATTTGCCAATCTTGGTGTTCTCTGGCAAATGCCAAATGTCCTGCACGGTGTTGGGTTGTAAGCACAATCCCCACCTGTGGACGTCGGGCCCTCTTACCACCCTCATGGAGTCTGTTTCTGATCGTTTGAGTAGACACATGCACATTTGTGGCTTGCTGGAGGTCATTTTGCAGGGCTCTGACCGTGCTCCTCCTGTTCCTCCTTGCACAAAGGCGGAGGTAGTGGTCCTGCTGCTGGGTTGTTGCTCTCCTACGGCCTCCTCCACGTCTCCTGATGTACTGGCCTGTCTCCTGGTAGCGCCTCCATGCTCTGGACACTACGCTGACAGACACAGCAAACCTTCTTGCCACAGCTCGCATTGATGTGCCATCCTGGATGAGCTGCACTACCTGAGCCAATTGTGTGGGTTGTAGGGAGGTCATACAGGCACGTGGAGGCCACACACACTACTGAGCCTCATTTTGACTTGTTTTAAGGACATTACATTAAAGTTGGATCAGCCTGTAGTGTGTTTTTCCACTTTAATTTTGAGGGTGACTCCAAATCCAGACCTCCATGGGTTAATACATTTGATTTCCATTGATGATTTTTGTGTGATTTTGTTGTCAGCACATTCAACCATGTAAAGAACAAAGTATTTAATAAGAATATTTTATTCATTCAGATCTAGGATGTGTTATTTTAGTGTTCCCTTTATTTTTTTGAGTAGTGTATATAGATTACACTGCACACACGGCCACTTTGTACACATTATTGGTCATTGCTATTTTTAGTCATTGCAATTATAGTGTAGCACGATATAGGGTACTATTTGCAGCAAGATATACAATTGCCGTTACCCCTGCACACACTGTTACCCTGCATAGATTACAGGGCATTTAGATGACCATGGTATGCAGTGCTTAAAGTGGTCCTAGAGAGGTGGTGGAACTCACCCCCCTTCCCACGGTGGCAATTCAACAAAGGTATTCCGCGCGGCGTAAAAAGGGGCGTGGTCTCAAAAAAGGGGCGTGTTACACAATAGTAATAACGCCCACAGTAGTAGCACCCCATAATACACATAATGCCTACAGCAGTAGCGCCTCTTATACAATGCCCACAGTGGTAGCGCCCCTTATATAGAGCCCATAGTAGTGGTGCCCCTTATGCAATGCTCGCAATAGCAGTGCCCCTTATGACCCCAGGATTGATGCCCCTTATGAAGTGCCCCCTTTACAATGCCCTCATTAGTAGTGCCCCCAGTAGTAATGCCCTTAATGGTAATGCCCCCAGTCGTTTAGCCCCTGTAGTTATGCCCCCTTGTAGTTTAGCCCCCAGTAGTAATGCCTCCAAGTAGTAATGCCCCCAGTAGTTTAACCCCTGTAGTTACGCCCCCAGTAGTAATGCCACTGTAGTTATGCCCCAAGTAGTAATGCCCTCCTGTAGTTTGCCCCCTGTAGTTTGCACCCAGTAGTAATGTCTCCCAGTAGTAATGCCCCCAGTAGTAATGCCCCCAGTAGATGCCCCTCTGTAGTTTGCCCCCCAGTAGTAATGCCCCCCCAGTAGTAATACCCTCCTGTAGTAATGTCCCCCAGTAGTAATGCCCCCCAGTAGTAATGTCCCCCAGTAAATGCCCCCCAGTAGATGCCCCTCAGTAGTAATGCCCTCCTGTAGTTTGCCCCCTTGTAGTAATGTCCCCCAGTAGTACTGCCCCTCAGTAGTCTGTCCCCCAGTAGTAATGCCCTTCTGTAGTAATGTCCCCCAGTAGTAATGCCCCCCAGTAAATGCCCCCCAGTAGATGCCCCTCAGTAGCTTGGCCCCCAGTAGTAATGCCCTCCTGTAGTTTGCCCCCTTGTAGTAATGTCCCCCAGTAGTACTGCCCCTCAGTAGTCTGTCCCCCAGTAGTAATGCCCTTCTGTAGTTTGCCCCCTGTAGTTTGCTCCCAGTAGTAATGTCCCCCAGTAAATGCCCCCCAGTAGTAATGACCCCAGTAGATGCCCCTCTGTAGTTTGCCCACCAGTAGTAATGCCCCCCCAGTAGTAATAACCTCCTGTAGTAATGTCCCCCAGTAGTAATGCCCCCCAGTAGTAATGTCCCCCAGTAAATGCCCCCCAGTAGATGCCCCTCAGTAGTAATGCCCTCCTGTAGTTTGCCCCCTTGTAGTAATGTCCCCCAGTAGTACTGCCCCTCAGTAGTCTGTCCCCCAGTAGTAATGCCCTTCTGTAGTAATGTCCCCCAGTAGTAATGCCCCCCAGTAAATGCCCCCCAGTAGCTTGTCCCCCAGTAGTAATGCCCTCCTGTAGTTTGCCCCCTTGTAGTAATGTCCCCCAGTAGTACTGCCCCTCAGTAGTCTGTCCCCCAGTAGTAATGCCCTTCTGTAGTTTGCCCCCTGTAGTTTGCTCCCAGTAGTAATGTCCCCCAGTAAATGCCCCCCAGTAGTAATGACCCCAGTAGATGCCCCTCTGTAGTTTGCCCACCAGTAGTAATGTCCCCCAGTAAATGCCCCCCAGTAGATGCCCCTCAGTAGTAATGCCCTCCTGTAGTTTGCCCCCTTGTAGTAATGTCCCCCAGTAGTACTGCCCCTCAGTAGTCTGTCCCCCAGTAGTAATGCCCTTCTGTAGTAATGTCCCCCAGTAGTAATGCCCCCCAGTAAATGCCCCCCAGTAGATGCCCCTCAGTAGCTTGGCCCCCAGTAGTAATGCCCTCCTGTAGTTTGCCCCCTTGTAGTAATGTCCCCCAGTAGTACTGCCCCTCAGTAGTCTGTCCCCCAGTAGTAATGCCCTTCTGTAGTTTGCCCCCTGTAGTTTGCTCCCAGTAGTAATGTCCCCCAGTAAATGCCCCCCAGTAGTAATGACCCCAGTAGATGCCCCTCTGTAGTTTGCCCACCAGTAGTAATGCCCCCCCAGTAGTAATACCCTCCTGTAGTAATGTCCCCCAGTAGTAATGCCCCCCAGTAGTAATGTCCCCCAGTAAATGCCCCCCAGTAGATGCCCCTCAGTAGTAATGCCCTCCTGTAGTTTGCCCCCTTGTAGTAATGTCCCCCAGTAGTACTGCCCCTCAGTAGTCTGTCCCCCAGTAGTAATGCCCTTCTGTAGTAATGTCCCCCAGTAGTAATGCCCCCCAGTAAATGCCCCCCAGTAGCTTGCCCCCCAGTAGTAATGCCCTCCTGTAGTTTGCCCCCTTGTAGTAATGTCCCCCAGTAGTACTGCCCCTCAGTAGTCTGTCCCCCAGTAGTAATGCCCTTCTGTAGTTTGCCCCCTGTAGTTTGCTCCCAGTAGTAATGTCCCCCAGTAAATGCCCCCCAGTAGTAATGACCCCAGTAGATGCCCCTCAGTAGTTTGCCCCCCCAGTAATAATGCCCCCGTAGTAATGACCTCTCAGTAGTTTGCCCCCCAGCTGCTACACAAATAAAAAAAAATTAAAAAACACAGCACACACCATACTTACCAAGCCCCGCTCCGTGTCCGGCCGCTGCAGTCCTCTCGTCGCCCGCTCCTCTGCACTATGAGAGAGACGTCATGACGTCTCTCCCATAGCGCGCACTGACTGAGCCGGAAGGCGGAGCTCAGTACTGAGCTCCTGCCTCCGGCTGCCGCTGTGCGGGAAGACGGGCGCCGCGGGCGCCCGTCATCTCCCTGCAGCGACGGGGGACACATCGCCGGTTTAGGTGAGCCAGAGGAGGCGGAACTGACGGAACGCAGTTCCGCCCCGTTCCGGCTCACTTTAACCCCTGATGGTATGGTAGATATGACTGCCCTATACAGTGACTTATTAAAACTGGTTGATACAATCCACCTCATTCAAGAATTTATGCACATTTCATGCAGCATATGCAGATTATTAAAAATGAGTCTGTGTTAATTTTGATAAAAGATCGAATCTGATCCATTTGTGTCATTACATGTGGATACATGTGGTGGTGTTTCATACATCCAATTCACCGCCACAATGCTATATGACAGCATCTATATAAAGTCCCCATTGGAATTATTAGACTGCTTAGGCTCTTACCTTGACGGCAGTATTATAATAACTACATTGAAACAGCTTAATTATAATATATTCTCTGGCATAACTGTGGCACATTTGGAATACCACAGCACATTTGGATATCATTTCTACAATTTATAGACCATTAATTTGTGACAGACATGCTATAATTATTATTGTGCTTAAATTGGTCCTTAAATCAGGAAGATTATACATATTAGTCATATTAATCAAACCTGCTTATTGATCTCTCTCTCTCTCTATCTATCTATCTATCTATCTATCTATCTATATATATTTATTTATTTTTTTGGTTGGGGGTGGGGGCTGCCTATTTGGCCAGTCCTGGGCCCCATAATTTCCGATGGCAGCCCTGTGTGTATGTATGTATGTATGTATGTATGTATATATGTATGTTCCAGCATAACTCCGGAATGCCTACAGCAATTTACACCAAACTTGGTACACATATGATTTACAATCTGGGAACAAACACTGTGGGGGTAACACACCCCTATCACCCCTAAGGGTGAGGCAGCAGCACAGAGTATTTCTGCAGACAGCATAAGTATGGAATGCATGGAGCAATTTACATCAAACTTGGTACACATATGACTTACAATCTGGGAACAAACACTGTGGGGGTAAGACAACCCTAGCACCAATAGGGTTGGGACAGCAGCACAGAGTATTTCAGGAGACAGCATAACTCTGGAATGCCTGAACCAATTTACACCAAACTTGTTACACATATGACTTACAACCGGGGAACAAACACTGTGGGGGTAACACACCCCTAGCACCCCTAGGGGTGAGGCAGCAGCACAGACTATATCAGGACATGCATGATATGTCAGTGATGACAGGGCTTCATATGATAGTGGCAGTGACATGGGCCCTCATTCCGAGTCGTTCGCTCGGTATTTTTCATCGCATCGCAATGAAAATCCGCTTAGTACGCATGCGCAATATTCGCACTGCGACTGCGCCAAGTAATTTAACAATGAAGATAGTATTTTTACTCACGGCTTTTTCATCGCTCCGGCGATCGTAATGTGATTGACAGGAAATGGGTGTTACTGGGCGGAAACACGGCGTTTTATGGGCGTGTGGCTGAAAACGCTACCGTTTCCGGGAAAAACGCAGGAGTGGCCGGAGAAACGGGGGAGTGGTTGGGCGAACGCTGGGTGTGTTTGTGACGTCAAACCAGGAACGACAAGCACTGAACTGATCGCACAGGCAGAGTAAGTGTGGAGCTACTCTAAAACTGCTAAGTAGTTTGTGATCGCAATATTGCGAATACATCGGTCGCAATTTTAAGATGCTAAGATACACTCCCAGTAGGCGGCGGCTTAGCGTGTGTAACTCTGCTAAATTCGCCTTGCGACCGATCAACTCGGAATGAGGGCCATGATGTGAGGAGAGGAATGGAGGTAGTAGGAAGCTACACACTGAGAGTCATATAGTGGGAGGAGCAGGGTCCCCAGCAACACAGAGTATACTAGGAGATGCATGATATGTCAGGCAGGACACGGCTGCATGTGACAGGGGCAGTGACATGATGTCAGGAGGGAAATGGAGGTAGCACGTACCCACATACTGACAGTTATATAGTGGAAGTAGCAGGGTTCCCCAGCAGCACAGAGCAGTAATTTACCATCGTCATCCCGTAGCGAAGCATGGGTATTCAGCCAGAAGCTTATATGCTTAAGCCATATGTGAGTGTACCACAGTATATGAAGAGTAACAGCAATTTGACCGCGTATGCAGTGTGACAACTTATGTGCTTAAATAACATAACAGTATTCCTCAAACAATGTTGTCATTATAGAACTCCCACATATATTCATATGTTATAGTCTCATAGTTATAGAGTTGAATGTATGATCACATAATGTATTGAAAACACATTGCTATAGAACCGATGCGCATTTCGCTCATATAGGCTTCCTCAGGGCACTATAGTCGCATCTGATGTCTAATCTTTTAGCAGTCCGAGCTTCGGGGGATAAGGAAAGCTGTGGGTTCCCTTCTCTACACTGGCTACAGTCAAAGCAATTTCATAACCGTTTCCATTCAATTCCATATTAATGCATTATACAATATTAGTGGCAAATACTGACAGGCCCTGATTCTGAGTTGAAAGCAAAGATAAAAAGAGCAAGTAACTTTACGCCTTGGCAAAACCATGCTGCACTGTAGGTGGGCAGTCCGAGCTTTGGGGGATAAGGAAAGCTGTGGCTTCCCTTCTCTACACTGGCTACAGTCAAAGCAATTTCATAACCGTTTCCATTCAATTCCATATTAATGCATTATACGATATTAGTGGCAAATACTGACAGGCCCTGATTCTGAGTTGAAAGCAAAGATTAAAAGAGCAAGTAACTTTACGTCTTGGCAAAACCATGCTGCACTGTAGGTGGGGCAGATTTATAGGAGCATATTCGTTTTGGAGCGTATTTTTCAAAAATCTCGCACTGCAGGTTTTTCCCGCTGGTGCGAGAGTTTTGGTATTCATTTTAGTGCAGCTTTTTTCTTTATTTCATGTGCTGCTCAATTTTCTCTTGAGCACCATCATAGCAAGTTCAATTTTCCTAAAATCAATATTTTACGGAAAATTGTCAAGACTTGCTTTGGAACACTAATGATTAATTAAGCAATTGTGAGTTTCCAATTAGATTAATTAGTCCATAATTACTTACCTTCTGCAGTGCTGCCCCCCTCCTCCGCTTCCCAAAGTTGTCTCTCCTCCAGCGTCGAAGACAGCCGGGCCTCCAAGCAGGGGTGTATCTAGGGGCATGAGCGCCCCTGGCAAAGTAAGAGAATGGTGCCCCCCCCCCCACCCCAAGGGACACAGAGTGGGAGTTCCTGGGAGGCAGAGCAGGCAGGGACACTGAGGGGGGATTTTTAGGTAGGGGGAAGTTAAGGACACTGAAGGGGAGTTATAGTTATAGTGATGTGGAGGGATGCTGAGGGGGAGTTACAGGGAAGTTGAGGACAGGGATTCCAAGGGGGAGTTACAGGATGGGGTGAGGGCTGGGATGCTGAGGGGGAGCTACAGGAGGTGGTGAGGTCAGGGATGCTGAGGGGGGAGTTACAGGGAGGGTGAGGGCAGGTATGCTGAGGGAGGAGTTACAGGGAGGGTGAGGGCAGGTATGCTGAGGGGGAGTTAAAGGAGGTGGTGAGAGCAGGGATGCTGAGGGGGGAGTTACAGGGAGGATGATGACAGGTATGCTGAGGGGGGAGTTACAGGGAGGGTGAGGGCAGGTATGCTGAGGGGGGAGTTACAGGAAGGGTGGGGGCAGGTATGCTGAGGGGGGAGTTACAGGGAGGGTGAGGGCAGGTATGCTGAGGGAGGAGTTACAGGAAGGATGGGGGCAGGTATGCTGAGGGGGGAGTTACAGGGAGGGTGAGGGCAGGTATGCTAAAGGGGAGTTACAGGGAGGGTGAGGGCAGGTAGGCTGAGTGGGGAGTTACAGGAGGTGGTGAGGGCAGGTATGCTGAAGGGGAGATACAGGAGGTGGTGAGGGCAGGGATGCTGAGGGGGAGTTATAGGGAGGATGAGGGCAGGTATGCTGAGTGGGGAGTTACAGGAGGTGGTGAGGGCAGGGATGCTGAGGGAGGAGCTACAGGGAGGGTGAAGTCATGGAGTCACAGGTAAGGGACACAAAGGTGCAGTGTTGTGGAGGTGAAGCAGAGTAGAGAGCAGTAGGAGCAGGGAGGGATCTTATAACTCAGGGAGCAGCTGACAAATAGTGCCTCACCTCACTACAGGACTCTCGGATGAAGCAGAATCACTTCCAGGATTAACAAGGTGGTGGGCGGTGGCAGCTCTTCTGAAAACACTGGGCACGGACCAACCTGCATACACAGTGTCCAGGAGCCAGCCACAGCATGGAGCAAGAAGAGTTAGAGACCGCTTGTCACATGCAGTGGGTGGTTTTAGGCATTCTCCAGGTCCTAATCACATACACGGGAGAGGATCAGGGGCCATCTCCAGAGCCGCATCACGTGGGGAGCCAAGTGGAGCCGCTGATGAAAGAAAGCACTGCAGCTTTGATAGCGGGGGCAGGTGAGGGTACGGTACAACCACTCGAGTTGATTACTAGACTATGCCCCCTGTATCTCGCCTGAGCATTAAAGACGTTTCCTCCCCCTAGTGGGAAATCCGCCCCCCTGCGGTCACGGAGAGTGTTGATACACTAGTTCTGAGAGTCCTGGCTGCCGGACCATGTGGTATGAGAGCTTCTGTGTGTTTCTACCCCCTGGCCACAGGTGGCACCACCAGGTGGCGCCCCCTTAACTGGCGCCCCTGGCAAGTGCCATCCTGGCCAATATGTAGATACGCCCCTGCTTCCAAGGACCCCAGACACACTCCACTACACTACCCTACCTGCACTACACTAGTCATCAACCTGCACTTGATTCCCGTATGCACTGCACTACATTACACATCACTTCACTACACTACCCTTAACCCTGCACCCCTTCCCGCATGCACTACATTAGTGCTTACCCTGTACTCGGTACCCGCATGCACTGCACTACACATTACTTCACTACACTACCCCTAACCCTGCACCCACTTCCTGCACGAACTATACAAACCTTACCCCTAACCCTGCACCCCCTCTATGCACACTGCACTACCCATAACCCAACCATGGGCAAATGCAGGATTTCTGGATGGGGGGTGGGGGTAGCCCCCCTGATGTCAGTCCTGTTACCCCTAACTTTGCACCTCCTCCCCGCATACACTGCACTACCCCTAACCCTGTACCCGCTCCCCACACACTGCACTACACTACACTTCCTCTAACCCTGCACCCAATTCCCACACGCACTATGCTGTGTGACACTTACTCGACCCCTGCACTCTCTCCCCGTACACACTGCATTACAACACGCTACCCTGGATTTAGTGATGAGGGTGCCCCTAGGCACAACAGTTATGGCCCCCCCTAATTTTATTATTTTTATTAATTGGTTATAAGCCCTCATTTGATGACAGCCAATTTAATAAAATAATAAAAACCACTAACTATGACATTCTAATTCTAATTATGTATACATATTTACTAAGTAGGACAGCTCAGAAGGGCAGTATGTGCATGACCTACCCATTTACACTACAATCAAGATGGCATATGGTACAATACTGTGGAAATATTTTGCAGTTACTGGAACTTTTTGGGCCGACAGTATCAACACAAGCATCCAACTGCCGACCCCAAACAAGTACCACTCCTAGGCACGTGCTTCACATGCCTAATGGGAAATTCACCACTGTCCCTAACCCTGCATCTGCTCTCCACACACTCTGCACTAAACTACACTACACTAGGGATGGCCATCGACCACCGATGATTCCTAATCATCTATGGTTTATGGCCGATGTTGAATGTTTTTGCCATGGATGGGAGAGAACCAGATGGTTTCCCTCCATCAATGGCACAGCATAAACAAATATTTTTTTTGCAAGGTGCCGGGAATCGGAGCATAGCTCCACCTCCGACACCAGTGAAGCCCCGCCCCTGGGCTGTGATTGGTCCGCAGGTCATTCACTGAAATAACAGGGATGACCATCAATGAGTGAAACCATCGATGATCTCCCATAGCATAGTTGGTGACCATCAATGGCCACTCACAGTTTTTTCATTGATGGCAACCATCGATGATGAACACACCAATGGCCATCACTACACTACACTCCTACCCCTGCACCCTCTCCCTGCACACAGCATTGGTAGCTGCATGTTAATTTAAAAAAAAACTAATACATGTATTTGCACCAATTACAAAGTTACTTGTTTTTTGCTTTGTGCCAATCTCAGAGTCAGCCCCATAATATTCAACTGTCAACACTTTGATTAGCAAAATTTCGGAAGCCTACAGATGTAGCCACCTTTATCTTGACCGATTCTCCGCCTAGACGGACGTTTAGTCACGCTAAGGCAATAGCTTAGCTTGCTGAGTTTAATCACAGGCAGGCGCGTTGAGGCGATTCTAGATACTCAGCATGCATTACACATCTCCACCACTGGGTGGCTAATGCTCCACTAATCCAGTACTTTCGATCGTATAGCGGCGGATTGATCTACAGCTCTGGCAAATGGTCAGTGACGACTGTAATGTTAATAGATGGGGACCAATGGTCAGACGGTGAGAGTTCTCAATATAAATAAACAGTTTATACAGACACAAACGAACATGTTAAAACACTTGTGTATGCAGACGCAAGATTGTGTATGGAGACGCAACTAATTGTGTAAAAGGAAGTATGTACAATGCATAAATACCGTGCTTTTGAAATACATGTACAGTATGAGCGTCCGAGTTCCCGTGACATTCACTTTATTATAAATTTTTTTTCTTTGTTTTACATTCAATGGAAGAGTGCACACAGGTTTTTACATAAATCTTGTCTTGTAACCTGATCGGAACTGCCTACCTGTCTACTGCATGAACTGTGCAGGCTCCCAGGGGGAAGGGAAAAGTGGGATGGCGGTAGGGCGAGGCAGTGGAAAATACCATGTTCAAAGAACGGGCCAATGCTGAAGGAGCGTCAGAATCCCCTAGCTAAAATACACAGGGTCGATAGGGATAAGCGAGGTCTATGCACATAACAATACACCAGACCCCATGGCATCACAAAGTGACAAAATGTCCGAGGCACATGAAACCCCGCCTTGTAGCATTATGTGCATAGACCTTGCTTAACCCTATCACCCCTGTGTATTTTAGCTAGGGGATTCCAACGCTCCTTCAGTACTGCCCCGAAGCCTGCAAAACCTGTGTCGTCACTCGCTCCATAGCTGAGTGCTGACACAAGGTGGATGTTCATGTGCCTTAGACATTTTGTCACTTTGTGATGCAATGGGGTCTGGGGTATCGTTAAGTGCATAGACCTCGCTTATCCCTATCGAAACTGTGTATTTTTGCTAGGGGATTCTGACGCTCCTCCAGCATTGCCCCGTGACCTACAAAATCTGTGCTGTTACTTGCTCCATAGCCGAGGGCCTCCATGGGGCAAGGAGTCACAGGCGGTAGCCATTTAAATTGAGTCTGCCCTGCTACAGAATTGTATGTGTACCGTATGGTGCATAGAACCTTAACAGTACAACCACTCCTGCAGCTTTGCCCTGGTTTATGTGAATAACTCCCTCCCTGTCTACTGCATGACTTGTGCAGGCTCCCAGGGGGGAAGGGCGATGGGCTAGCGGGAGGCGGTGGAAAATACCGTGCTTTTGAAATGCAAGTACTGTATGAGTCCGAGTCCCCAGTATGTTCTTCTAGTGTACTAATTAGCACGAACAGCTTGTAACGTACAGTGGAAAGTTTAATCTTTCTATGTATAATGGAGAGATAAAAGCTCCTCCCTAAGATCCTAGATGCCAAATCACCATCCTTAGTATCTCTGTACAGTATGTTCTACTAGTGTACTAATTAGCACGAGCAGCTTTTAACTGGATGCCAAATCACCGTACTTAGTATCTCTATACATTATGTTCTATTAGGGTACTAATTAGCACGAACAGCTTGTAACGTACAGCGGCAAGTTTAATCCTTCTATGTATAATGGAGAGAGATAAAAGCTCCTCAGTAAGTTCCTGGATGCCGTACTTAGTATCTCTGTACAGTATGTTCTATTAGGGTACTAATTAGCTGTTCATGCTAATTAGTACCCTAATAGAAAATACTATACAGAGATACTAAGGACAGTGATTTGGCAACCAGGAACTTAGGGAGGAGCTTTTATCTCTCTATATTATACATAGAAAGATTAAACTTGCCACTGTACGTTACAAGCTGTTCGTGCTAATTAGTACACTAGTAGAACATACTGTACAGAGATACTAAGTACAGTGATTTGGCATCCAGGAACTTAGGGAGGAGCTTTTATCTCTCTCCATTGTAATCTTTCTAAGTATAATGGAGAGAGATAAAAGCTCCTCCCTAAGTTCCTGGGTGCCAAATCACTGTCCGTAGTATCTCTGTACAGTATGTTCTACTAGTGTACTAATTAGCACGAGCAGCTTGTAACGTACAGTGGCAGGTTTGATCTTTATATGTATAATGTAGAGAGATAAAAGCTCCTCCCTAAGTTCCTGGTTGCCAAATCACCGTCCTTAGTATCTCTGTATAGTATTTTCTATTAGGGTACTAATTAGCACGAACAGCTAATTAGTACCCTAATAGAACATACTGTACACAGATACTAAGGATGGTGATTTGGCATCCAGGAACTTACTGGGGAGCTTTTATCTTTCTCCATTAAACATAGAAAGATTAAACTTGCCGCTTTACATTACAAGCTGTTTGTGCTAATTAGTACCCTAATAGAACATACTGCACAGAGATACTAAGTACGGTGATTTGGCATCCAGTTAAAAGCTGTTCGTGCTAATTAGTACACTAGTAAAACATACTGTACAAAGATACTAAGGACAGTGATTTGGCATCTAGGAAATTAGAGAGGAGCTTTTATCTCTCCATTATACATAGAAAGATTAAACTTGCCACCGTACGTTATAAGCTGTTCGTGCTAATTAGTACACTAGTAGAACATAGAGTACAGAGATACTAAGGACGGTGATTTGGCACCCAGGAATTTAGGGAGGAGCTTTTATCTCTCTCCATTATACTTAGAAAGATTACAATGGAGAGAGATTAAAGCTCCTCCCTAAATTTGTGGATGCCAAATCACTGTACTTAGTATCTCTGTACAGTATGTTCTACTAGTGTACTAATTAGCACGAACAGCTTGTAACGTACAGTGGCAAGTGTAATTTTTCTAAGTATAATGGAGAGAGATTAAAGCTCCTCCCTAAGTTTGTGGATGCCAAATCACTGTACTTAGTATCTCTGTACAGTATGTTCTACTAGTGTACTAATTAGCACGAACAGCTTGTAACGTACAGTGTCAGGTTTGATCTTTCTATGTATAATGTAGAGAGATAAAAGCTCCTCCCTAAGTTCCTGGTTGCCAAATCACCGTCCTTAGTATCTCTGTATAGTATTTTCTATTAGGGTACTAATTAGCACGAACAGCTAATTAGTACCCTACTAGAACATACTGTACAGAGATACTAAGTATGGTGATTTGACATCCAGGAACTTAGGGAGGAGCTTTTATCTCTCTCCATTATACATAGAAAGATTAAACTTGCCGCTGTACGTTACAAGCTGTTCGTGCTAATTAGTACCCTAATAGAACATACTGTACAGAGATACTAAGTACGGTGATTTGGCATCCAGTTAAAAGCTGTTCGTGCTAATTAGTACACTAGTAGAACATACTGTACAGAGATACTAAGGACGGTGATTTGGAATCTAGGAACTTAGGGAGGAGCTTTTATCTCTCCATTATACATAGAAAGATTAAACTTGCCACTGTACGTTACAATCTGTTCGTGCTAATTAGTACACTAGTAGAACATAGAGTACAAAGATACTAAGGATGGTGATTTGGCACCCAGGAATTTAGGGAGGAGTTTTTATCTCTCTCCATTATGCTTAGAAAGATTACAATGGAGAGAGATTAAAGCTCCTCCCTAAGTTCGTGGATGCCAAATCACTGTACTTTGTATCTCTGTACAGTATGTTCTACTAGTGTACTAATTAGCACGAACAGCTTGTAACGTACAGTGGCAAGTGTAATTTTTCTAAGTATAATGGAGAGAGATAAAAACTCCTCCCTATGTTCCTGGATATCAAATTACCATGCTTAGCCTTTCTGTACAGTATTTCCTATCTAGCCAGAAACCCTGCTTCCTGTGCAAGCTAGGCGGACAACTGGAGGGGACCCGATACACGGTTGCTTCCCTTTCCAGTGTCACATAAACTAGTGGTTGGTCTGCCCCAAAAGCCCCAAAAGCCAAGAGTCTCCTCTTTTGTATGGTACCAGTCCTGAGTCTCTGGGACACCCAGAACCAGAGATATCAGTACGCAAATTGGACCCATTTTCCCATAGACTATAATGGGCTCGTTAATTCAGACCCACCATGGGTTCTGACGCTTGCCATGAGCCTTGTGGGGGTCACAGAAACTTGAGGTTGGTACCCTCCGGTAGCTAATTATCTCCCCTTCCATACCAACCTAGCGATGAAGGCTCCCACCTCCCACGCTGAGAGTCCCAGGTTTGAGTCCCAAAGTGCCAACCTTTTTTTTTTCTTTATATGTTCCCGTGACATTCACTTTATTATTTGTTTTCTTTGTTATGCATTCAATGAAAGGGTGCACACAGGTTTCACATAAATCAAAGTAAATCTGCAGCAGCGATTCACAGCAGTAATGAGTATAAATTAGTGTATTCCGACGCAACTAACTGAGCAACACAGTACTGTAGATCGTCGGCATTTGTGTATTGTACCTGACCTGAACTCCCTCCCTGTCCACTGCATGACCTGTGCAGGCTCCCAGGGGGGAAGGGTGATGGGGGTAGGGAGAGGCGGTAGAAAATACTGTGCTTTTGAAATACAAGTATTAGCGTCCGAGTCACCTAAGGCATAAACCAACACCAATGGGAAGGAAGTGCCAACCTTTTTTTTGTGTTCCTGTAACATTCACTTTATTATTTTTTTTTCTTTTTTTATACATTCAATGAAAGGGTGCACACAGGTTTCACATAAATCAGAGTGGGCAGGGGATTTTCCTACATACAGTAATATACTGTTGCACATGTCTTGTAACCTGATCGGAACTCCCTCCCTGTCTACTGCATGTACTTTGCAGGCTCCCAGAGGGGAAGGGGAAAGTGGGATGGGGGTAGGGCGAGGCAGTGGAAAATACCATGTTCAAAGAAAAGGCATAATCAAAACCATGGGGAACTTTGCGGTGTATCGTTATGTGCATAGACCTCGCTTATCCCTATCACCCCTGTATATTTTAGCAAGGGGATTCTGACGCTCCTTCAGCATTACTCTGTAGCCTGCAAAACCTATGCCGTTGCTCGCTCCATAGCTGAGTACTGCCACAAGGCAGGGGTTCATGTGCCTCGGACATTTTGTCACTTTACGATGCGATGGGTCCGGTGTATCATTATGTACATAGACCTCGCTTATCCCTATCGCCCCTGTGTATTTTAGCTAGGGGATTCTGATGCTCCTTCAGCATTGCCCCGTAGCCTGCAAAATCTGTGCTGTTACTTGCTCCATAGCCGAGTGCCTCCATGGAGCTAGGAGTCACAGGCGGTAGCCATTTCAATTGAGTCTGCCCTGCTATAGAATTGTATGTGTACCGTACGGTGCATAGAACCTTGACAGTAGAAACTCTCCTGCAGCTTTGACCTGCTTCATGTAAAACTTGTGTTTTGTCAGTTTGCTATGCGAGCGAGCCCGGTGTAACGTAATGTGCATAGACCTCGCTTATCTCTATCTCTATCGCCCCTGTCTATTTTGGCTAGGGGATTGTGACGCTCCTTCAGCATTGCCCCGTAGCCTGCAAAACTTATGCCATCTCTCACTCCATATCCGAGTGCTGCCTGCCACGTGGTGGGGGTTGAGGGGCGGCGGCCATTTTGCCAGTGTGCTATGTGATTGAGTCCGGTGTACCGTAATGTGCATAGACCTCGCTTATTCCTATCGCCCCTGTGTATTTTATCTAGGGGATTGTGACGCTCCTTCAGCATTGCCCCATAGCCTGCAAAATCTGGACGGTTACTTGCTCTGTAGCCTAGGGCCTCCGTGGGGCAAGGAGTCATAGGTGGTAGCCATTTCTATTGAGTCTGCCCTGCTACAGAATTGTATGTGTACTGTACGGTGCATAGAACCTTAACAGTAGAACCGCTCCTGCAGCTTTGCCCTGGTTTATGTGAATAAAAAAAATAATAAAGTGTCTGGAAAAAACTAACATGCATTCGTACTTTAGGAATCGAACTCGGGACTCTGAGTATAGGAAGCAGAACAATAAACCACTTCGCCGCAGACAGATGAATAAATCCATTGGTTTTGATTATGCTGTAATGGCTACGGGATTAGGACGCTAATATACTGTACAAAATTCCTAATCTCAAGAGGCAATAGTGAACTTCTAACACGTCCATTTACGACAGTGTACACTACTGGTTTTATGTTGTTTTGTCTGCTCACATATTCATAAAGTACTGTAGATGGATCATATACTGTATGCTGTACTATTTGCATCTGTACCGTATATACTGTATTAAATAATGCAGCGTAATGAGTATTTACTGTATTAAATAATGCAGCGTAATGAGTATTTACTGTATGCAGCGTAATGAGACGCTTAGTAAAGTAGTCCTTATTATATATTTCAGTATTGTATTTTACGGGAGACAACACGCATGTGCAGTGGTGATTGTAAAAAGCGACATCTGGTGGAAGATCGCAGGTATTACACGTAAAGGTAACGCCAAACGCTCTGTCTGCCTCCGTGCGATTAGGTACGCCTCTCTGTGACTAGACGCGCCTCCCTACGCCCCGGTACGCTGCGTATGCTCGATCGGGACAAACGCCTCAGCCAGTCAAGATAAAGGTGGCTACATCTGTACCTGTCGACATCTTTACTGTCCGTTTTGAGACTGCATACCCCGACTTATGCAGGTTAACTGGTACATGGGGAATTCATGTTTAGCCATCTTTCAAATTCAATATAGGCATTCAAGATTGTTCATTCACTTGCTGTAACTTGCTTATTCCATGTTCCTTTACATTTACAGATGACATCCTCTAATATTTTTGGGCCTTACATAAACAGCACAGAGCTGAAGTCATTACTTAGCTCATGCTGGAAGGATGCACAACTTAGTAACCAACAGTAACATTCTAATTATAAACATTTAACGACTAGTTTCCTATTTTACTAGCCTTCATAAAATAAGCTTAATGTGAAGCAGAACTCCACTGTTCTGAAACATAACAGCAACTCTATCAGACGACGCTCTAATTACAACTGTCACCATGACAAGTACGCTTTCATTGTGGGAATCTATACCAACCATGTTCCAATGGCTCAGTTACTATGTGCCAGGAGGCAGTGCGCTTTGATTGTCCATACATGAAGAATTATGAGCATATGTTGACTGCCGAACAGGATCAGATTGCTGTCAAAATGGGATATAAATATTCCCGGGAAGGAAACATTACTGTAGGTAAAATAGAAGTTAATATCACATGAAAGTGTGTTGGCGGATTTATTTATATATGAAGTTGTTAGCTAAAAATCTAATCTACATTAAAATGTGTAATTTTTTAGTATCCTGTAATGAGTTTTAAATCACTTTATTTATTTGTTTTTAAATTAGATTATTATTATTTGCAAATAGTTCTTTTCACTTTTGTAAAAAAAAATGTTTATATTGAAAGAGAATACACAATACACAATATCAATAGACATGGCATAACAACACATGTCAAAGAAAAATAAGATATATATACTCCATCAAGGAGAGATACAATAACCTATTTCCAATAGGAAGAGATGTGGGGCCTAATTCAGAGTTGATCCCAGCAGCAAATTTGTTAGCAGTGGGGGTGGGGCAGATGTAACATGTGCAGAGAGAGTTAGATTTGGGTGGGGTGTGTTCAAACTGAAATCTAAATTGCAGTGTAAAAATAAAGAAGCCAGTATTTACCCTGCACAGAAACAAAATAACCCACCCAAATCTAACTCTCTCTGCAAATGTTACATCTCCCCCCCCCCCTTGCAGTGCACATGGTTTTGCCCAACTGCTAACCAATTTGCTGCTGCGATCAACTCTGAATTACCCCCGTAAATCAGTGTAAAAGATATCAGTAGGTCAGAAAGTCCCAACTAATAAGGGGAGAGAACAAAGACTCATTACAGAAATAGGATACATGAAGCAATATGAGGACAAGCAGGTCCAGATTAACAATGGGGCGGATGGAGCTCCAGCTCCAGACCTCCACATAAAAATAGGCCCATCATCATGACAGCATGATGATAACCAACCATCAGCTGGCAACACGGTCAGCCATAAATCAGAATTATTAAAATTGCATTTCTATTTTCAACACAAAATTATGCAATTTTTGCACTTTTATATATTTAGGGAGACATTGGCACTGATAGTGTACAGGGTCTACATGGTGTACAGGGTCTACGCGGCATTGGCCTCACCTCCTCTATTTCTCATAATAGGCCCTTAAACATTTTCAGCTCCAAGCCCATGAGGCCCTTAATCCGGCCCTGAGGACAAGTATAAACAACCTACGCAGCGCCAGATATACTAAGCTTTGAAAAGTCATAAAGTGGAGAGTGATAAAGTACCAGCCAATCAGCTCCTAGCAGTCATTTTTCAAACACAGCCTATAATATGGCATTTAGAAGCTGATTGGTTGGTACTTTATCACTCTCCATTTTATCACTTTTCAAGGCTTAGTACATCTCCCCCTAAGTCAGAAATGGTCACACATTAGATCGGGGTTGGTCCCTCTGGCCACCACCTCCATATTATACCATGTTGTCATCCTGACTGCTTTTCTGACATACAGTAATCCCTAGTAGACAATGGCAAAATAGCTAAATATGGGAGCCAGGTTGTAAAAAGGATTGTAAAAAAATAAATAAATAAAAATCAGCCCTGGGTTATTTTCCCATTTTGAAAAGAGGTATATATTTAAATGACATTGCTTGCAGTGTACAATGATATAGTCCCAGCAGTTTCTCCTGGGGCTTCTGCATTTCTATACTTCAGCATTGGTAAATATAGGCAATAGAAAATCCACCATGAAACCCACATTTGAGAGCTGACTGGTGCTGTTTTGTGACAGAAGAGAAATAGGTCATGGTTACACTCGTTTGGGGGCCAACTAGCAACTCAGTCGCTCGCCTGGAGTGTGGCTCTGCCTCCTATGGCTGTAGGGCACAGTAATCCTACCCATGCAAATTTGCTAAATTAGGGGGGAAATGTATCAAAGCTTGGAGAGAGATAAAGTGGACGGAGATAAAGTACCAAACGTTCATTTCATGTCAAAAACAGCCTATAAAATAACAGATATGAACTGATGATTATTGGTAGGTACTTTGGGGATCATTCTGACCCGTTCGTACACAGCGGTTCTTCGCTGTGGTGCGAACGGGTTGGGACTGCGGCTTTGCGGCACCCGCAATGTGACGCCGCCAGCGCTGAAAGTGATCGCAGCGGCGATCGCAAGAAGATTGACAGTGGGGAGTTGTTCCGGGGCGTCTACTCACCGTTTTCCAGGCGTGGAAGTCCGAACGCAGGCGTGTCTAGGAGTTTGGAGGGCGGATGTCTGACGCCAATCCCGGGACCTTCATTGCTGGATCCGTCGCACAGGGTAAGTAGGTCTGACCCTGGTCTTGTTTTGCAGGAAACTTTTTTAGCATAGCAGGGCTGCACAAGCGTTCGCAGCCCTGCTATGCTAAAATACACTCCCCCATAGGCGGCGTCAAGTTGATCGCACAAGCATCAAAAAGTTGCTACGTGCGATCAACTCAGAATTACCACTTTTATGTCTTCTCATTTAATCTCTCACCAATCTTTCATGAATCTCCTCCTCTGTGTGAAGTGATTTTGTTAAAAATGTTCCTAAATAATACATTTCTCAAATTTCCCATATTAAGTTGAGCTGTCAAAGCAACAAGGAGGTGACAGTGTGTTCTATGCAATAAAGGTTATGTCAAAGCGCTATGAGGGGAAGGGGAAGATACCAGTATGTTTATTTACAGCTCTTTTTTGAATTAATGAGATGAGTGTCCGGAATTTTTTTATTTTTTTAAGCAGTATGTTTGGATTCCATATATATGCCTTCTGGGGTGTCCTCAGCAGATAGTTATAAGCTAGCTTTCCCTATCTATACCTTGCTGTAGTGGTAACTTCTGGCTCCCGTGGCTGGTTTCCAAGCTCCTGCTTCACAATATTCACGGCCGAATTGCGGGTTTCGAAGCACTTCCGGTCGCGGCAATGACGTACTTCCGGTCACACGGTCCAACGCGCTTCATGCCTCAGCACTTAGTCATGACTAAGTGCTGAGGCATGAAACGCGTTGGACCGTGTGACCGGAAGTACGTCATTGTGGCGACCGGAAGTGATTCGAAACCCGCAATTCGGCCATGAATATAGTTAGCAGGAGCTTGGAAACCAGCCACGGGAGCCAGAAGTTACCACTACAGCAAGGTATAGATAGGGAAAGCTAGCTTATAACTATCTGCTGAGGACACCCCAGAAGGCATATATATGGAATCCAAACATACTGCTTAAAAAAAATAAAAAAAAAATTCCGGACACTCATCTCATTAATTCAAAAAAGAGCTGTAAACATACTGGTATCTTCCCCTTCCCCCTTCCCCTTCCCCTCATAGCGCTTTGACATAACCTTTATTGCTAATTTTAAAACAAAAAGTCGAAGCAGCTCACATATACAGGCGCAGAACGGGGAATTTTTTATACCCCAGTGTGTTCTATGCGTCATTCATAAAAAATATACTCCAGATTCATAACTCTGGGATGCACATGACCCTTTCCATCCAAACTGTCTGCTGCAAACATCCCAATTACTTTATAATTACAGTCATCTATGTTGATCTAATTAGATGATTTTTAATACGATAACTAGAAAAAAACAACACTTCACATGGCAGCTCTCCATTTCCACATCTATGTATTAGTGAGAATCCAGTCATACTGCACCCTCAGGAAGGAGACGCAAGACATATCATTGGCTAAACTTCCCCTCAAGTCTAAATTTAGTAACTTGTATGTTATTCTTGTTAAAAGGACAGGCACTCTGCGCTGCCACTGTCCTTTTACTATAACATATTGGGCACTAGGACCCAGAGTCTGCAGGGAGGTGCAACCTTAACTCTGATGTGCTACTGCGCATGTGCAGATTTCAGCTCCACGTGCAGTAATCAGTTCCTGGAGGCGAGACACCTATTAGCTGCAAGACCCTATGTTTGATACCACTGCTTGTTAACCCCTGCATTACCATCAGAGCAGGATTAAGGGAGGGTGGGGGATCTGGGTGTAAGTACCCCCGGGCCCCTCAGTCTGAGAGAGCCCCCCTGCCACCAGCCACAGATCGGATCTCTGTTACAGATCCGATCCGCAGCTCTGAGTTTCCTCGCTGGCACTGAGTGTCACCACTGCCGCCGGCGCCGCAGAGCTTTGCTGGGTTGCTTGGTGACGATGCAGCTGACCAATGGGGTGTGCATCTGTAGCCTGCGGCTCTGTTACTTGACTGGAGCGCAGGCTGAAGGAAAACATGGAGGCAGGAGCGTGAGCTGTAGCCGCAGCCTGTGGAGGTGAATGCACTCCGAGGAGAGCAGAAGATCTCTCCCTCTGCTCCTGTACTGTGTCACTCACAACCTGTTTTTGTCAACAGCAGGACAAAGAGAGGCTTTTTTATGAACATTTTTTTATATTAAGGTTCTGGGTCATATATATATATATATATATATACAGTGGCGTAACTAGAAATTTTTCTCCCCCAAGCCAAAAAATTCTTCGGCGCCCCCCCCCCCCCCCCCCCCCACTCATGCTCCATAATTGGGAGCAAGAAAGGGATAAATATGCGCGCGCTGCAAAAA
The DNA here is from genome assembly GCF_028390025.1 of Pseudophryne corroboree. Lineage (NCBI taxonomy): Eukaryota > Metazoa > Chordata > Amphibia > Anura > Myobatrachidae > Pseudophryne > Pseudophryne corroboree. The sequence goes on along the minus strand of NC_086449.1, from coordinate 621,864,713 downwards.
GGGGTGTGGTTTCATTGGAATGGGCGTGGTTTCGCATAAAGGGGCGTGGCATTGCAGGAAAAGACTACCTTATACCCCAGTTTTGCAACCTGCACGCCCATACGTTGGCCACTACAGGAAAGAAAAATGATCCTGATTCATGCCCCTTACATTATTTGTAATTTTTCCTCCTTATAGTAATGCCCAGTATACATTATGCCACATACTGCAATGGCCCTTAGACATTATGCCGCACACAATAATGCACATGACACAATATGCATATACTGTAATGCCCCCGACACATTATGCCACACACCGTAATGCCTGTGACACATTATGCCACACACCGTAATGCCTGTGACACATTATGACAGGAATTGCAATGCCCGTTATACATTATGCTACACACTGCAATGCCCCTGATACATTATAGCACATACAATGTCTGTGACACATTATGACACACCACAATGTCCGTGATACATTATGCCACACACTGCAATGCCCGATACATTATAGCACATACAATGCCTGTGACACATTATGCCACACACTGCAATGACCTTGAGACATTATACCACAATGCCCGTGATATAGTATACCATACACCGTAATGCCTGTGACACATACCGCAATGCCCTGCCCGTTATACCCTATGCCACACACCGCAATGCCAGTTATGTATTATGCCACACTGCAATGACCCTGAGACATTATACCACATAACACAATGCCCGTGATATCGTATACCACACACCGTAATGCCTGACACATTATGACACACACCGCAATGTCCGTGATACATTATGCCACACACTGCAATGACCCTGAGACATTATACCACATATCACAATGCCCGCGATAAAGTATACCATACACCGTAATGCCTGTGACACATTATGACACACACCGCAATGTCCGTGATACATTATGCCACACACCGTAATGCCCATTACACATTAAGTCCTACAGTAAGGCTTCTAATTACTTTTCAATTACCTGCTCGTTGTCAGGGGTTTCATGCTCAGGGTGTCATGCTCGTTGCCAGGGGTTTCATGCACTGGGCGTCATGCTCGTTGCCAGGTGTTTCATGCACTGGGTGTCATGCTCGTTGCTAGGAGGTAGTCCTTGTTGCTAGGGCTGTGCTCCCAGTGCCACATATGTCCCCAGTGCCAGATATTCCCCCACGGTGCCAGGTACTCACATGCCCCAGTGCCAAATATAGCCCCCCCCCATGTGCCAGGTACACATATACTCCCCCAGTGCCATATATTCCCCCCCAGTGCCATATATTCCCCCCCAGTGCCAGATATTCCCCCAGTGCCAGATATTCCCCCCCAGTGCCATATATGCCCCCAGTGCCAGATATTCCCCCCCAGTGCCATATATGCCCCCAGTGCCAGATATTCCCCCCAGTGCCATATATGCCCCAGTGCCAGATATTCCCCCCCAGTGCCATATATGCCCCCAGTGCCAGATATCCCCCCCCCAGTGCCATATATGCCCCAGTGCCATATATGCCCCCAGTGCCAGATATTCCCCCCCCAGTGCCAGATATTCCCCCCCCAGTGCCATATATGCCCCCAGTGCCAGATATTCCCCCCCCAGTGCCATATATGCCCCAGTGCCAGATATTACCCCCCCCCCGCGCCGCTGCTGCTGCTTTTTGGAGGGACACGGAGGGCACAGCTCGCCTCTCCTGTGTCCCTCCTGCTGCATCATCTCCGGCGGCCGCGGGTCTAATAGGGGGAAGTGCCGGTTCGTGAGCCAATTAGAGCTCTCGGACGGCACTTCCCCCTATTAGACCCGCGGCCGCCGGAGATGATGCAGGAGGGACACAGGGAGGAGCGCTGTGCCCTCCGTGTCCCTCCAACAAGCGGCGGAGGGAAGGAGACCGCAGACTGACATGCGGACGCTCGTCCGCATGTCAGTCTGCTGTAAATCAGTGGCGCCCCCGCAGCCCCTCGCCCCCAAGCTACCGCGAGGGCTGCGGGGGCAGTAGTTACGCCACTGTATATATAGATATCTATATATATATATCTATATAGATATCTATATATGCAGGGCCGGCGCTGCCACTAGGCAGATTTAGACAGCTGCCCATGGGCGGCGACCACTGGAGGGCGCCAAAATTACCAGCTGGCAGCTCCCCCCGCGATTGGCTCCCACATCATGTTGCCAGCCCCCCCCCTCCTGATTGGGTCCCCCGAATATTACCCGCTCCCCCCCCCGTGATTGTGTTACCGAATGTTACCCGTCCCCCCATACGTCTTGTTACCCACTCCCACCCCCTGCGATCGGCTCCTGCATCTTGTTATCTGCTCCCCCGCCCCGCCTCCTTTGCGCGATCCCGCGATTGGCTCCTGCATGTTGTCACCAGCTCCCCCTCCTCTCCCCACAATTGGACTCCCGCTCTCGATTGTTACCCGCTGCCTCCCTCTGCATCTTGTTACCAGCTCCTTCCTGTCCCCGCTTCGCTGCGATATAAGTGGGTGTCCCAGAGAACCCGGCCTCCGCCTGCCAGTAGGACCAACACCTGGGCATGGAGGAGGAGGCTGCACTGAGAAGATGACAGCCGGGTCCGTGGATGGCAAAGTGGGCTGACATTTGCGAGAAGCAGCGCACACCCGGGGGTTACCCTCTCACCTTGTATCAGTAAGTGGTGTCTGTTTAGTGTGTTTGTGTCAGTAAGTTGTGTCTGTGTGTGTTTGTATCAGTAAGTGGTGTCTGTGTCAGTAAGTGGAGTCTGTGTGCATTAGTGTCAGTAAGTGGTGTTTGTGTAAGTAAGTGGTGTCTGTGTGTCAGTAAATGGTGTCTGCATTCTTGTCAGTAAGTGGTGTCTATGTAGGGTTTGTTTGTCAGTAAGTGTCTATGTAGGGTGTGGGTGTGGGTGGGTGTGGGTGTGTCAGTTAGTGGTGTCTATGTGCATTTGTGTCAGTAAGTGGTGTATGTGTTTGCGTCAGTAAGTGGTGTCTGTGTGCATTTATGTCAGTAAGTGGTATTTGTGTTTGCGTCAGTAAGTGGTGTCTTTGTAGTTTGTGTGTGTCAGTAAGTGGTGTCTGTGCATTTATGTCAGTAAGTGGTATTTGTGTGTGTGTGTGTGTGTGTGTGTCAGTAAGTGGTGTCTGTGTAGTATGTGCATTTTTGTCAGTAAGTGGTGTTTGTGTGTGTGTCAGTAAGTGGTGTCTGTATAGTATGTGCATTTGTGTCAATAAGTGGTGTCTGTGTGTGTTTGTGTCAGTAAGTGGTGTGTGTGTGTGTGTGTGTGTGTGTCAGTAAGTAGTGTGTTGTGTGTCAGTAAGTAGTGTGTGAGTAAGTAGTTATGTGTGTCAGTAAGCATTTGTGTCGGTAAGTGGTGTCTGTGTAGTGTGTGTCAGTAAGTTGTATCTTTGTCAGCAAGGGGTGTCTATGTACATGCCAGTAAGTGGTGTCAGTAAGGGGTGTACTGTATATCTGTAAGTAGTGTGTGTGTCAGTAAAGGGTATATGTCAGTAAGTATCTGTGTCAGTAAATTTGTGTCAGTAAGGTATGTATGTGCCAATAACTGGTTTCTATGTCAGGGGTATTTGTCAGTAAGGGGCATCTGTGTCAGTAAGAGGTATCTGCCAGTTACCAGTAACTAATGTCTATGTCAGTTAGGGGGTGTCTGTCAGTAAGTATGTATGTACCAATAAGTGATGTCTGTGTCAGTAGTAGTGGTAGTGTATCTGTGTGAGTGTGTTGTGTCAGCGGACTTTGTCAGTAAGCGTGGTTGTTGTTTTTTTACATATTCCCATCCCAACACTATAAAATTACATTTGGTACAGAGAAATAGCCTCTTTTATGCCTGACATAAAGTAACTTCACCTGATAATGTTACCGCTGGCATGCCTTAAGTAAAAACTGTATACAGTATATAACAGAAATATATCTGATTTAATGTCCTAAAAAAATAAAATACATTATATTTTGTTAAAATATTTTTGTTACTTAGCACTCTCAATTATGTATGGTCGATTTAATATTTTGTTTGAACCATCAGTATGTTACATTTGTCAAGCAGTGATCACCATTCTGAAACCTTTTGGCCCTTTTTATCAATTTATTCTATTCTCTTTTATCAATGCAAATTTGCAAGTTCCAAGGATCACAAAAGGGCTTTTATGTTTTCCCAAATGTCTCATCACTCATAGAACATTAGCATGTAAGGAACTTGCTGCTTTGCAATAATAGCTAGGCTGGAAACCAGTGATATTATACAATAATATGCAGTTACTAGTCATTTTTAAAGGAATGTATTACCCCCATAAAGTTTTTCTCTTTTCTGCAAAATGAGCACGGCTTCTTATCACTGTACAATTATTTTAATTATATTAATTAATTAAAAACTACAGTTGAAAAATATAATGAACAAGACTTCATTATGGGAAAATACATCAGTAATTTCTATAATTGTTGTAATTCCATATTGGTAGTATAATAAAATAGTTTGAAGCACTAATTTGGGACTTGCCAATATATTTCTGCAGAAGTGCCAGATGGCCAGTCTAGTGCCGCATCAAGTCTAGAGCAATAGTTGACAAGATGCAAACCCAATGATATTATGTGTCTCTCAAAGTGTTTACAGGAGGCCACTAAGACAAAATGTAGTTGTCCCTTACTAGACCATTTCCTAATGACATTGCTGTCTAAGGGGGTATCCTATTAGCAGCGCTAATTTTTCTGCCAAATAAAAGGGGCTAATGTCGCAATTTTAGCCCGATGGTCATAATCGGGCTATACAATTATATCCGGTTGACAGATCTACATTGAAAAGACAGCCAGTGCTTAACCACTTAACTGGCATGGTCACATCAGGTGCGAATGCACCAGGCTGGGCTTTCTCTGACATGGTCACATCTGATGCGACCAGTTAAAAACGCCCACTGGCACCTGTGGGAAGAGAAAGAGGTGCTAATGTGAGAGGGACCTCCTGGCCCCTGTGCAGCTATGACTCCTCCTCTAGTGTTTCATGTTCACTATGGCCATAATGATCGGGAAGCTCTGTATCACTTCCCTCCACCCAGTGGCTACTGAGAGCAGCAGTCATCAGGGAAGCCTATCCCCACTAATGTTACCCGGTGGCTGCAGAGAGCAGCAGCCGCCAGGATGTCAGCAATGTCTGCTTCAGGCACGGGAAACTGATCATCAGTCTCCCCAGACTCGTTCCACTGTGCTCTGAATATGGGGGGAGGGGGAGTAATACCTATGGTGGAAGGGGACTGGAAAAATATTAATATGACGCTGGGGTGAGTAGTAAAATAATACACTAGCCGTGGGAGTGGAGGCAGGGGGGGGAGGGTGCAAAAAATGGGGGGTATAAAGTGAATTTATAATGGGGGCTAATGGACACGGGGTGGTGCAAGACACCACCTAAGCATACTTAAAAAATAAATAAAAATTGTTTTAAAAATGCTTTTTCAACTATATTACATTTAAATAAAATATTACAATTTCTGACCAATTTTGGCAGCAAAAAATCACCAGCTAAGTGGTTAAGGTTGACAGGTCCAAAAGGTCAACAGGTTCTAAAGGTCAACATGACAATGGCTGACACACATACTGTATGGACAACACAAGTTTTTTTTTAGTTTCTTTTTTTTCCAACTAATTTGATGAAACATATACTATGTAGACAAAAGTGATAGAGCAATGGCCCTCATTCCGAGTCGTTCGCTCTGTAATTTTCATCGCATCGCAGTGAAATTCCGCTTAGTACGCATGCGCAATAATCGCACTGCGACTGCGCCAAGTAATTTTACAATGAAGATAGTATTTTTACTCACGGCTTTTTCCTCGCTCCGGCGATCGTAGTGTGATTGACAGGAAATGGGTGTTACTGGGCGGAAACACAGCGTTTTCGGGGCGTGTGGATAAAAACGCTACCGTTTCCGGAAAAAACGCAGGAGTGGCCGGAGAAACGGGGGAGTGTCTGGGCGAACGCAGGGTGTGTTTATGACGTCAAACCAGGAACAACAAGCACTGAACTGATCGCAGATGCCGAGTAAGTCTGAAGCTACTCTGAAACTGCTAAGTAGTTTGTAATAGCAATATTGCGAATACATCGGTCGCAATTTTAAGAAGCTAAGATACACTCCCAGTAGGCGTAGGCTTAGCCTGAGCAACTCTGCTAAATTCGCCTTGCGAGCGATCAACTCGGAATGAGGGCCAATGAGATTCAGGGCCTGTGCAAGATCTCTCTGCACCCTAGGCAAAGCTTCAGCCTAGCGCCCCCTAACCTGCAAAGAACCCCCCCTTCCCCCCATCCCCCCAAATCCTGTAGGGGAGATGCAGGTGGCCACCAGGTGGGCTGGGAGAATTATGCACCATTAAACACACACAGAGAAAAGGGACAACACTCAAGAACTTTTAAAGTGATAAAGTATATTTTAAACTTTGCTCACAATATACTTTCATTTTAAAAGTCCTTGAATGCCCTCTATTCTTTATGTATACACATTAGCCAGCATGTTAGGAATCGTATAGGACGCTGAGGCCAATTTCATTTTTTATATATATATACTGTATGTATATGGGGTCTGATGGGGATATTTCATTGGGGTTGGGATGACGGCTGTCAGAATACTGACAGCAGCATCCTAACCACCATAATCCCAGCATTTTTAATGAAATTAATTAACCCTACCCCCAGGGCTTAAAGTGGTCCTGGAGAGGTGGGGGAACTCATCTCCCCCACAACCCCTCCCCCTTAGCGCGCGCCGCATAAAAAGGGTGTGGTTTCATAAGGAAGGGGCGTGGCCACACAAAAGTACCCCAAATTCAAAATAATGCCTCACTGTAGCACAATCTTATTCACATTGCCCGCCCCACATGCTTACAGAATGCCCCCAGTAGTGCTCACCATTAAATAAGTAAACATATATATATATATATATATATATATATATATCTCATGTTTCTCCAACAGAACTCAATAAGGACAAGAGTCGGCTTTAGTGACTAACGCCAACTCTTGTCCTTATTGTGTGCCGCTGGAGAAACATGTATGCCTAAATAATGATCATATTGATTTTATGAGGAGTGCTGTCTTGGGGAACACACACTGGAAGGCCCCCTCTCTTTCCCCTGCAGAAACTGACCTCAACTGCAGGCCTGCGGTACGGGAGGCTGTAGCATTGGCATGGCGCATGTCGGCACACGAGGAGAGAGTGCAGGCAGGTGGAGAGGGAGGACACGCGGCGTGACGTCATCATGTAACATCGTGGGAAGAGTCCAGGAGGGTGATTCAAGTGCGCGGCCGCCGACGAGGAAAGAAAGCACACTCACTCACATGACCTGACGGCGGGCGCAGCAGGAGAAGGGCACAGGAATGTGCAGCAATAAATGTAGGGCACGTGTGGGGGGTGCGCACACCTATGATCCTATGCATGTGTGCGGGGGGACCCACTATCACGGGCTCCGGCGGTCCCATTACGCTGTGCTGCGGGGAGACAGATTTGCCGGTCCCAGTATCCGTATAGGGGAAGGGGCTGCGCTTTTGAATCTAGCGCCGATTGCGCACCAATCACGTATCGCGGACTGTTAGCCAATGAGAAACTGCCACTAGGCAGCTTCTCATTGGCTGGCGGTCCGCGAGCCGTGATTGGCTCACGCCAGCTTTTGAAATAGCCACCCCTTCTTTTAATTGGATCTGCAGCTGGTCCGCGAGCCGGGATTGGCTGGCGGACGCTGCAAACTTTACAATGCAGCCGGGACCTGATGCTGTGGCCGGACGGAGGCGGAACTGGTTCCGCCTGCAATTAGAGGTGACAGAACGCAGTTCCGCCCCGTTCCGGCCCACTTTAACCACTGCCTACCCCTAACCCTTCCCCTAACCCTCCCTCTCCGCATCCTAAGCCTAAACCTAACCCTCCCTGGCAAGATAACATTCAGGATTCCGACTGTCAGGATTCCGGCATCAGCATTCCGCCAGGTGTTGGGATTCCAGCATCGGTATTCTGAGCGCCGGCATCCTGTCTGCTGAGATGCCAACTACATACTTTTAATTGTATGTGTATACATACACATATATGCACAGACATACATACAGTATATGTGTATGCTCCTTATTGTGTTCCCTTCCTGTAAGTTCATTACTGACCCCTCCCCCCTCCTCCATTTGTACTGTATTGTGCCCCAGTGCTTGTGTTTTCCTTATTATACTGTTTACAGGTGTGAACCACCCATCAGACTGTAATATCTGTACTGTCCGTGGTTCCTCAGAACCCCCACGGGTTACTTACCTTAAGCTGTTTCATTGTTTTTCACTCAGCATTGGCAGGATACCTCTTGCAGGCGGCAGTAGCATTACAGTGATTTCTGCAGGTGCAGACGTATAGTCAGGTGCTGCTTGCTGCTGGAGAGCTGGGATCCAGAGACCTGGAGGAGGTGCATCAGGGCTATTAGGAGAGGCCATGGAGGCGCACCTCAGGAGTCATAATTACATTCACCTCCTATCTGCCTTAACATTACTTGATGTTACATGTTTCGGCACGGAGAAAGCGCTGAGGCACTATGTGGTACTGCAAGATAGTGGCGGCTGCACCTTATTAGACCCACAGTAGCGGGGATGCGGTCAAGATCCCGCCGGACGGGATCCCGGCAGTCGGAATCCCGACACCAGGATCCCGACAGGCACAATCCCGACATATTCTCCCACTGTGGGTGTCCACGACACCCATAGAGGGAGAGTAAATCAGTGTGCCGAGCATAGCGAGGCACCATGCCCGCAAGGGGCTGCGTTGCGCTCGTCCCCCTGTCGGGATTTTGCCGGTCGGGATCCCGGTGTCGGTATTCCGACCGCCGGGATCTTGTCCGGCAGAATCTCGTACTGATCCCCAGTAGCGGCCAGCACAGTGTAAAAGGAGGCCTCATACAGAGACATCCTTCAGTTTTTTGCTAGATGAATTTAAAACATTTGTTGTTACCGCAGAACTTCCACAATGCAGGGAGCACTTAGTTATTGAGAATGGGCCTAATTCTGAGTTGATCGCAGCAGCAAATTTGTTAGCAGTTGGGCAAAACCATGTGCACTGCAGGGGAGACAGATATAACATTTGCAGAGAGAGTTAGATTTGGGTGGGGTGTGTTCAAACTGAAATCTAAATTGCAGTGTAAAAATAAAGCAGCCAGTATTTACCCTGCACAGAAACAATATAACCCACCCAAATCTAACTCTTTCTGCACATGTTATATCTGCCACAGCTGCAGTGCACATGGTTTTGCCCAGTTGCTAACAAACTTGCTGCTGCGATCAACTCAGAATTACCCCCAATATCTCTATACTTCTCAGAAATAATGTGACCGTGCATTACAACTATTGGACCCATGCCAAACCAGCTGAAACAGCCCCACAGCATTACACCACCACCTGTAGGTACTGTACACGTCCATCTTCTCACACTCATACCTCCGATCGAGCAGCCTACGGTGATCCCTGTTTCAAACTCTGTTAGCTCTTCCCGGCATGCCATTTAGTTAACAAATCATCTTATCAGTGCACCTCTACAAGTTTTATACCTTCATGTACATGTGTCTGCTGTAGGAGCACACCATTTCATCTGCGCGGGGGTGACCAATCTCTTTTGTCTACAGTGTACAAAATAACTGTAAAATGTAAAAAATTGTGTCCACCATTTTTGTTTCGACCATTGTCAGGTCAACCTTTTCTACTGTCTTTTCCATGTCGTCCTTTTGACTCTGTCAACCATTTGCATGTCAACCATTTGGGGTCAACCTATTGACTAGCTGTCTTTTTACTGTAGATCTATTGAACCACACCGGCCTGAGGTTTAGCGCTCCTGCCAAGTGATCTTCCCAGTCACGTACAGGGAAATCTAATGAAACAGTCTGAGTGGTAAGAGGTGAGGGAATTGCAGCAACTATTACAGCCATAACGCACCTAGCGCATGCTATGAACGGTGCATATATGGTTAGTACAACTTCATTTTTGTTTTAAATGAACTATTGCCATAATAATGATAATAATAATAATAATAATAATAATAATGAGAATAATTATAATAATAATAATAATAATAATAATCATAATAATCATAATAATCATAATAAAATAGTTCTTGGAGTGTTTCCTTAGTAAAACATCTTGGCCCTCATTCCGAGTTGTTCGCTCGGTATTTTTCATCGCATCGCAATGAAAATCCGCTTAGTACGCATGCGCAATGTTCGCACTGCGACTGCGCCAAGTAACTTTGCTATGTAGAAAGTAATTTTACTCACGGCTTTTTCATCGCTCCGGCGAACGTAATGTGATTGACAGGAAATGGGTGTTACTGGGCGGAAACACGGCGTTTCAGGGGCGTGTGGCTGAAAACGCTACCGTTTCCGGAAAAAACGCAGGAGTGGCCGGAGAAACGGTGGGAGTGCCTGGGCGAACGCTGGGTGTGTTTGTGACGTCAACCAGGAACGACAAGCACTGAACTGATCGCACAGGCAGAGTAAGTCTGAAGCTACTCTGAAACTGCTAAGTAGTTAGTAATCGCAATATTGCGAATACATCGGTCGCAATTTTAAGAAGCTAAGATTCACTCCCAGTAGGCGGCGGCTTAGCGTGTGTAACTCTGCTAAATTCGCCTTGCGACCGATCAACTCGGAATGAGGGCCCTTGTGTGAATATGTGCTATCCATGTCATTCATAGCTTGTCGTTCTTGGTTATATTTTGTTATACGTTGCACTATTCATAACTTAGAACACACATGTGAGTGGTGTCACGTTACTTTGTACTTTGAAAGACAGGTAGAGTGAATGAAACACACAGGTTCACCAGAACATACAGTACTACTTTTTATTCTGGTATTTATGTTACCAAGCTAGATGCATTTCCTATAGAACATTCTGATAGGGCTGGAATATAACCCAGTATTGCAGTAACCCACCTCCCTGTCCATAGTTACAGGACATCTCATTAACTAGTCCAGTACTTTGTAACATTAATGATTTGTTTGCAACCCATTCATTAAATATGTCCATAATACACCGGCAAATGTGTAATAAAATTACTGTCATGCCATTAATATTCAATTTAAGATTGGCTTGTATTTTTGCTCTCAGTAAAATATTTGATCTGTTTAGAGCATAATTTGTGTGCAAGCTATACAAAGGCTGAATCTGACAACAAACATACATTTCTATCCATAATAACTGTCATCAATATATAATTAAGAGTTAATTTCTAATTATTATTGACAGGAAAGCTTTTGTTTATTTTTCGTTCACCCTGGGACATAGAGTGTACCTTCAGTGTCTCCGAAGTCCACTGTCCCTTTCACTTGGGAGAAACGCCACAATGTCTCCTGGGTAAGGTCCCCAACTCCTACAAAACACATGTGATCATTCAGCCACTTATGCTGTGTAACATTATACTGTGCATGTATACACAGGTAATAAGCCAATCATACAGCACTTACCAGGTAGCATCCTTCACAGTAAATATGGTAATGGAAGAAGAGTAATCCGCGTGGTGCACAAGTGCCTGTATTCCCTGGTTGTTTGACTGCTTTTTTGTATGCTGTCTGAGCACAATGTTGGCTTCATTTAAGTCTGGTTCAATTGGAGTCAGTCCCCAGAACATCAGTGAAAGCATCACAGAGAAGTATGAAGGCCTGCAGTCACATTAGTTGTAGCTGGAAATATGTCATAGAATACTAATCTTGGAGAAAAGAGAAAATGCTCCCTTCAGGCTCAGCCCTCCTTTATCAGTGTGTATATGCGAGCACACCATAGTCGCCAGAATCCAAGTCATCATACAGATGAGATGCTCTTGTTATTAATAACCTGTGTCATATACTCAAAGCAGATTGTATAAACATGTGTGTGTATTGAATGATTGAGTCTGAATAGTCTTTTAATAATTTATTCCAGGGCTATATTTAAAACATAAGATGTCCTACAGGAGTGAACCAATTCAGTTGCTCTAAATTCCCCACAACTATGAATTACGAATAATGTTAATTGACAATGAGCAATGACCTTACGGACTTCAGACAGATGTAATGGGCCCTACACACTGCGCGATCCTCCGCCGAGCTGCCCGACGGCGGATACGGCTGACGAGCAACCCGGGGGCAGTGACGGGGGAAGTGAAGTTTCTTCACTCACCCGGCTCCATAGCAGTGCAACAAGATCATCCATATTGGCCTGCATGCACAAGCGACGGGGCACCAGCGATGAACGAGCGCAGAGCCGCGCATCGTTCATCACTCGTGCCTCCACACTGAAAGATATGAATGGTATCTCGTTCATTAATGAACGAGATCGTTCATATCTTTCACTCATATCGCCCAGTGTGTAGGGCCTATTACTGTGACTGGTCTGGTGATACTAAGGCCCAGATTTATCAAGCCTTGGAGAGTGATAAGTTACCAGCAATCAGCTCCTAATTGCCTGTATCATGGCAGTCAGTAGCTGATTGGCTGTTACTTTATCACCGCAAAGTGTATCACTCTTCAAGGCTTGATAAATCTGGGCCTAAGTGAGCTAGGTTTCAACAAGTTATGTATTTGGTTTAAATGTGATGTAGTTATATAAGTTACATTTGCCATGTGACTAAGTTCAGGTTCCCTACAGTAGCGCAAGCACCACTACAGCAGCTGGCACAGTAATCTATATTATGCAGCCCTTCTGCAAAGTGGGATAAAAAAGCCAGTGAATTCCTATGTAAAGTATCTTGCATGAATTGATATGTTATGGTGAACCTGGACTAGCACCCAATGGGGCATATTTACTAATGTTTGCATATTGCGGCAATAAGCAATGGTGTACCAGGGCATTGTACCTAACAGCACATTCAGGGACAGGGGCTCAGATAAGAACCTGACCCAGCGATGTGTAATAACTAGTAGAGTGATTGCTGCAAGAGCTATTGCACATGCGCCGATGGAAGCAGACAGTATGATATACTGTACATTAAGCAATAAATATAGCAAAATGTATCCTATAGGGCACAAAGGCTAATGCTTTCCGAAGCTTAGTATATTTCAAAATTTAGTAACCCCTGTAGAAACCTATGGGGTCTGTTTTCATGTGATTTCCTGGAAAAAAAATGTGTCACCAATATACCCCAATAACCAGTAATATTATTCTACTACTAGGGTGGGAAGTGGTTATAGTAGCACAGATACTACAGTCATGCCTTTCACTTTTCATAAGCTGTTAGAGCTTGAAAAAATGTTGAATAGTTCTTTAATAAACTACCATTTCCATACATAAAACCACATATTTTCCTCCTTGTATCCTAATTAAATAATCTTGATCTGCAAAATTAAATCTTGTTTTCCATGTGTGTTAAAAATTAGTGGACTCGTGCTTAATCCACACTTAGCGACTGCAGCATTTCGCCTAATGGTAGAATCGGCCTTGTTAACAGTGTTGCTGTTTAATATTCTGCATTCTAGCATTGCCAGCAATGGACGACTATATCGTTGAACGATATAGTGTTGTTCAATGATATAGTGCGTACACACTGAACGTTATCATTCAATGATAACGTTAAGTGAAATCACCGCCGGCATTCCCGAACATGCAGCTCAGCACGACATTGACTGGTTGAGCTGGATGTCAGCTCAATATTGGTGATTACTGAACGACGTGCGGGAGCGCGCATTGTTCAGCATTCACCAATAAAAACCCCAAACAATGGACGATTTCAGGCTAAATATGTCGGATAAATGTCGTTATCATTTATTTTTTAGCCAGCAATCGCCTAATCTCGCCTAAAAGATTACATTTACTGACAATTTTACAATGCTACATTGAGAGCAGCAGGAAAGCTGGAAGGTGATCAATACCATGTGTCCTTTGCTGGGCACATTTTTAAGAGTTTTCCATCTTCTAATGCATACAGTATCTAGCAGGGGAGGCTGCGTAAAATAATGACTAGTTTATATTGATTTTAAAATGTCAAACTCTGTAGTCTCAATTGTGTTATTATCTGGCTAGATGAATAGATCATTCATTTAATATTCATCTGTTAATAGACCCTCTAATACCAAATCGAATTTATGCTTGGCAAACAGGGAATGCTCTTCATCCGGGTCAACTTTGTCACACAGTGTTCTACAGCACAGCAGACAGCTCAGTAAACGGGTGTGTGTGTGTGAGTGGTGCCATTGCAAAGGACATAGGGCCCTGGGGGGTGGCAACATCACTGCATGTGGCTTTCAGAGTGCTTGGAACGCTACTGTGGAGCTGCCCAGAATGTCCAAGGGATATCCAGGCAGGCACCTTGCAGCCTAAGCAGCTGCCCAGAGCCTCTTAAGGTGTGACATCATGACATCATGTATTTACTGTAGGAGGGGCTGACACAGGGCGCACTGATGCCCTCTAACTGCACTGATAATAGAAGCTGGCCAAGAGAAAACATCTGGTATGAAGGAACCAAAAACACATAGAAAACATTCTCCCTCTACTCCTTAAGCATTCTGTTCTATGCGAACTCACAGGTAGGTAGTACCCCTGGGGCCTGATCAAGGTTCCTGGTGGAAGACATATAAATAATATAAATAACTTTGGGCATACACAAAATTCCAAATGCAGACACATTCATCAACTTTGCATAAAATGCGTGTGCTGAATGCTCACCTTAAAGTCCACTCAAGTGATTCACAGTCTCTTCTTACTTGTGGCTAGACGGCTATAATTGGATGGTAATATTGCAATAACAGAGTGCAGAATAAAAATGGCATGGGCTTGTCATGTGTGTGTACACAGAGTTGCGCCCTATTCTGAGATGAGCAGATGCAGAAACCCTTCTGAATTCCCTCAGATTTTCTGCACCAAGGATGGAGCTGGTACAGATTGTGAAGATGCAATGTGAGCTGCTTTCTGAATCAGAGGGCTGAATACAGTCACATAGACACCTTCTGACTTCTACTGGCAGATGTTCACATGGGACTTCAGATCTCAGAATGTGGAATTGCAATTCATTTGAACATACAGTATGTGTTTCTGTATACCATAAGTTATAATGGTCACTTAAGATTATTTTCCTTACATGCAATAACAAAAATCTAATGATAGAGGTGGCCCAGTGTGGAAACCCGGAAAGTTATGTGATGCGCCCCTTTAAAAAGTGACTTACAGTGTCATGCTGGTACAGCGGTAGTTAAGGTTGGACCAGAGACTGGTCACATGTTCAAGCTGGTGAGCGCTGATTGGACAAGGGAGTCTGGGAGCAGAGGAGCTATGTGAGGAGAAGAAGGTGGATTTAAGAGGAAGCCATTGTAGTGCTGGACACATTGAGAGGAGCGGAAGCTGACCATAAAGAGCAAACCAGGTGATTATGCTGGGTGGCGGAGACACCGCCAGGCCTATTGAAAGGTGCGGATGCTGCGGCCATCTTGTAACACTGAGAACCGCTAAGACAAGTCCAGCCAGTGGAAGTAACTACAGCAGAGGATCAGAGTGGATACACAAATACTGTTGGTGTGGAGGGCTGCAAGCAGGCAAGTGCCAGGTCCCTTGGTTACACACACTGCGCATTATTGTATGGAGAGAAGGGTTGTCACCAGGCCCTAAAGTAACAGTTTACAAACTAGCCACTTATTTGAATACAGTGTTCAGGACAAAGACATACTTTCTAAGAAGAGCTTGAGAGACATTTAGCTGTTTTAAGGAGTAAAAAGAGTAAGTTGTTTATCTAAGGAATATTGAATTATTTAAGAAAGATAGAAAGACTGAGTTAATCTTTCCAAGGAACCCTTACTACAGAGTAAGCTACTTTTGTTATAGACACTAGGATACCTTTACTATCTACATTTTTTTTGCATAACTGTCTTACAGTGACATTTCTATTAAAACCCAGGACTAATCTGCTTTACAAGTGCCATTATCACTCCATTGCAAAACTGTCACATCAGGATCAAAAGAGAGCTCCAACGTAATTTGCCCTTGAAGATTGATACATCATTATTAGGGGAAGTTAGTAATGTAGAAACTGTCATCGAGAATCGTATTTTTCATCACTCTCCTTATGACCCTCGTTAATGTTGTGTTGTTGGAATATGCATATATCTGTGATTAGATTGTTGTCCTTTTAACATAGTAACATAGTCGGTGAGGTTGAATAAAGACTAGTAGTCCATCGAGTTCAACTTGAATTGTATTGCATCCCTATTCTATTTAGGTTAGAGGCTATGGGGTATATGCAATTCCGGACGAATTGCGCCTTTTTTTTCGTCCGTTTTAAAATTCGCCTGTACTCGACAGCCGCAGCCCTGCCGCCGGGACCATGAATTCACCATATGCAATGCAAAACGGATTCGACACTCCCCTTGGTGGATAACGGACCAATCGGCGAGTAGTGGGCGTCCTGAATTCGACTTCCCGCCGTTTGCAGCCCTTTATTAGGGCTTGTTTGCTGCGTGCTCAGCAGCCATTTTGTGAACCTGCAGAGAGGTGTGAGGAGGTGCAGAGCTAGCAAATTGGTTGTTTGCTGTGGTATCGTTTGGACACCCAGCAGGCTTTAATCCACGACAGACAGGAGGATACCTGTTACCCCGGAGGAGAGTCGTTTTTGGAGCTATTTCTACATTTTTAGGTAAGTACCACATGTGGGTCTGGCGTTGCATGTATGCGTTTGTGTAGTGGGGGTTGCCATGAGGTGTACATGGGGTGTTTGGGGTATGTCTTTGGGGTGTTTGGGGTATGTATATATATGTGTGCAGATATGTGTATAGCTTCTGCTTGTATTGCTGCATTTTTTTAGGTAGTTTTGTGTTTTGGGGTAGTTTTTCACGTTTTTTTTTTCTTAAAATGACTTTTTCGGTCATGATTTTGCATTGGTGTACCTCCAGAGTGTGCAGGGATGCTTTTTGGCTAGTTTGTGCTGATTTTAGTGTGTGTCGGTATCAATGCGGTCGACATGTCGTGTCGTTTGTTTGCTAAAACAGGTCTTTTACCTCCTATTTTAGCACTGGTATACCTCCAGAATGTGCAGGGTTGCTTTTTGGCTAGCTTGGGGTGACTTGGAGCAAGTTTGTGTCAGACATGTGGTCGACATGTCGTGTCGTTTGTTTGCCAAACATGTTTTTTTGCTCCTATATTAGCACTGGTGTACCTCCAGAGTGTGCAGGGATGCTTTTTTGCAGGTTAGGGGTGACTTGGAGCAAGTTTGTGTCAGCCATGTGGTCGACATGTCGTGTCGTTTGTTTGCCAAACATGTTTTTTTGCTCCTATATTAGCACTGGTGTACCTCCAGAGTGTGCAGGGATGCTTTTTTGCAGGTTTGGGGTGACTTGGAGCAAGTTTGTGTCAGCCATGTGGTCGACATGTTGTGTCGGTTGTTTGCCAAACATGTTTTTTTGCTCCTATATTAGCACTGGTGTACCTCCAGAGTGTGCAGGGATGCTTTTTGGCTTGTTTGGGGTGACTTGGAGCAAGTTTGTGTCAGCCATGTGGTCGACATGTCGTGTCGTTTGTTTGCCAAACATGTTTTTTTGCTCCTATATTAGCACTGGTGTACCTCCAGAGTGTGCAGGAATGCTTTTTGGCAGGTTTGCGGTGACTGTCAGCCATTTTGTTTGTGTCAGCCATTTTGTGTTAGTACTGGTTGACCTCCAGTATGTGCAGGGATGCTTTTTGGCTTGTTTGGGGTGACTGTCAGCTATTTTGTTTGTGTCAGCCATTTTGTTTGTGTCAGCACTGGTTGACCTCCAGTATGTGCAGGGATGCTTGTACGGGGGTTTTTTTATTTTATTTTTTACATATATATATATTTTTTTTTGTGTATGGTCCTGCTTGAGAACTGGGGTCCCAGCAGCATGACGTGTGGTTGCATGTAATTATGTAATGTTTGTTAAATTTGTAAAAATATATATATATTTTTTCTTTTTACAACAGAGATGTCCAGGGACAAGCGGACCCGATCCCCCCCTTCCCCCCACCCCTCAGAACTTTCCCTGCATAGCAACGAGGAGTGGGAGCCGACCCAGGAGGAGGATACGACCGACCAGGCATGCAGTGACCAGCCGCGGTCGTCAAGGGACCAAATGGAGAAGTCGAAAAAGAAAAAGCCTAAAAAGGTACTGACAACACCTGCAGACACAATAGCATCCAACTCGACACACCCTAGTTTGCGCACTGCCATGCACACCTACAGGTATATTTGCGCAATGCCAGGGATACTGACACTCACAGGTACATACTGATCTTAGTAAATGCATGTTTTTGTTTTTGTTTTTTTTAATCCCTAAAGGCAAGAAGCCAGCCAGAGGAGCAGTCGGAGGAGGAAGCCTCTGGTGAAGATGCAGGACCGAAAAAGCCGCGTGGACCCAGATACACTGAGGCGGAAAACTGTGCCCTAGTGGATGGCGTCGACAGGTCCTACGACGTTCTGTATGGACAAAGGGCACAGACCAAAGTCACTGCAGTATCTGGAAACCGCCGGAGCACCAGAAACTGCATGAAGCGGTACAGTTATTGCCGCAGACAGACCAAAAAGAAGATGGGGATTCAGCGCCGACATGAGACAGCTACGGAAGGTGGCCCGGCTCTCAATCTGAAGTGGCTACCATTGGAGGAAGTTATTAAAAGGCGCATGAACCCTGCCATGGTCCAAGGAGTTCGCGGAGGTGTGGACTCCAGCCGTCCTGCTGGCTTTCCCGAGGAGGAAGAACCGCCCAGAAGACGGAAGAAGGCGGGAGACAAGCAGTCCAAAAGGAGGCCTGATAGTAAGAATACATTCAGATGAGCTGTACTAAAAAAAATTTTTTTTGTATTTGCTAATGTGATTTTTTTTTCCAGACACGCCTGCCCAGAGGACATCACCTGCGCGCAGGACATCGGCAGCGCGTGGACCATCACCTGCGCAGCAGGCATCGGCAGCAGCGCGCGGACCATCACCTGCGCAGCAAGCATCAGGAGCGCGCAGATCATCACCTGCGCGCCACACATCGTCATCGCGCAGTTTGTCACCTGTGCGCCAGACGACGTCCGCGCAGACTATCACCTGCGCGCCAGACATCAGCGCACAGAACGTCACCTGTGCGCCAGACACCGTCGGCGACCACACCACCAGATGGGCGCCAAACTACAGCTCCTGCGCGCAGGCCATCACCAGATCGTCATCTCTCCAGGAGCTCTGGGACTGTGACCGAAGAGCCTCAAGACACTACCCTTGTGGACCCATCACCCGAACTGTTTGAGTCTACAGGGTTAACGGATGAGACTTTTCTTGGGTTTGAAGACAGCCGTGCAGAAGTATCCAGCCAGACCCTTGAAAAGTCTCCAGAATTGAGGACAAGTGAAGCTCCTGGAGCAGCGGCACCACAGGATGGAGAAGGTTTGTATTTACTTTTTTTTGGGGGGGTGGGGGGGTGCATCAGTTTTGTATAGTTTATTAACTTTAATTTTTTTTTTCTTTTGCAAACAGTGGTGCCACGGACCAGCAGCGGACTTGCGTCGGGGATTGGTTCCTACTACAGTCCGGATCTCTTACAGGATTCGTCAGAGGATGATGAGGTGGAAGTGCAGCAGCCCGCTGTTTCTACATCCCTGTGTGAGTAAATATCGAATTGTGAGCCTTCAAACAAATGTATGATGAATGTGTATAATAATTTCTAATTTTCTTTTCAGCTGCACAAATGCAATTGGTGGCAGACGTCCAGGAAGGGCAGGATCCCTCAAATATTCAGAGGGTAAACAACCTGGCAGCAGAGATGAATGTCAGCCAGGATAGTTTTCGGGTTGTCGTTGGAAGCAGACTGGACGCCATTGAGAAGACAATGGATAAGATGGCAAACGGTCTGCTTGAAATGCAGAAGGCGCATGCCGACAGCGCGGCCGAAATGCAAAGGACCAGAAGAGAAGATCATAGGGAGAGTATGGACATCCTTCACATTCTGGCCCAATCCATCAACCGGCTGGTGGAGAACACAACATGCCTGTCACACAGCAATGACAACATGTCGGAGAGCCAGCGACATTCCGCATCCAGCCAACAGATCATCGCAACCACACTGCAGATGATATACGATAAACTCCCAGAACCAGCTCATGAACACGCTGGTGATCCACCAATTCCGTCATCACATGCCACATGGACGCCTCCTTCCCTTCCTCCACCAACATCCTGGTATAGGTGGTCACAGATGTACCAAGGATATACAGGGATGTACCCCACCCACCAGATGCCTCCACCACCAACACCGGCCGCAACATCTACAGCCGCACGGGCACCGAGGCCCAGTCAACCCACTACCCAGCCGCCCAGGACATCGACGCCCCATCAGGAGGCAGAAGAGGATCCGGACAGACATCCACCATGACCCCGGTCGTATTGTTTTATTTACTGTTATGTTTTTCATGTATCCCTTTCTTCCCCTCCCATTAGTTTTTTTTTTTTCTTACTATTGTTTTATATGTGTTGGGCTCCCCCACCCGTGACCGGGTACTACCAAGGAGCTTTATGTCTAGGCATACATGCGCGGGCATGTATGCGGGCGCGTGTGGTAACGGATGAAAGCTCCTTGTGGCTACATGTATGATGGGCCAAAGAGCTATTCTGATACCACTTTTTTACCCCAAAAAAACTTTTTGTATTGGTGTACAATAGGCTTTCACTGTTGTGTGAATTTACTATTCACTAGTGTTTGTTTTTGGCTTATTCATAGGATTGGGTGGAAAATTGAAGTGGACGGCATAAGTTTGTGTTGTGCGTACCAAGGTGAGTAGAGCCATGTTTCAATGTATATATTCAAGAAACTTTGGACCGCCTGCCTTTGTGGAACCACACAGCCCAGCAATGGGTCATGCTGGGCTGTGTGGTTCCACAAATGCAAGCGTGTCAAAGCGCTGACCACTGACACCACTCTACCACTTTGGACCGCCTGCCTTTGTGGAACCACACAGGCCAGCAATGGGTCATGCTGGGCTGTGTGGTTCCACAAATGCAAGCGTGTCAAAGTGCTGACCACTGACACCACTCTACCACTTTGGACCGCCTGCCTTTGTGGAACCACACAGCCCAGCAATGGGTCATGCTGGGCTGTGTGGTTCTACAAATGCAAGCGTGTCAAAGTGCTGACCACTGACACCACTCTGCCACTTTGGACCGCCTGCCCTTGGGGAACAACACAGCCCAGCAATGGGTCATGCTGGGCTGTATGGTTCCACAAATGCAAGCGTGTCAAAGTGCTGACCACTGACACCACTCTACCACTTTGGACCGCCTGCCCTTGGGGAACAACACAGCCCAGCAATGGGTCATGCTGGGCTGTATGGTTCCACAAATGCAAGCGTGTCAAAGTGCTGACCACTGACACCACTCTACCACTTTGGACCGCCTGCCTTTGTGGAACCACACAGGCCAGCAATGGGTCATGCTGGGCTGTGTGGTTCCACAAATGCAAGTGTGTCAAAGTGCTGACCACTGACACCACTCTACCACTTTGGACCGCCTGCCTTTGTGGAACCACACAGCCCAGCAATGGGTCATGCTGGGCTGTGTGGTTCTACAAATGCAAGCGTGTCAAAGTGCTGACCACTGACACCACTCTGCCACTTTGGACCGCCTGCCCTTGGGGAACAACACAGCCCAGCAATGGGTCATGCTGGGCTGTATGGTTCCACAAATGCAAGCGTGTCAAAGTGCTGACCACTGACACCACTCTACCACTTTGGACCGCCTGCCCTTGGGGAACAACACAGCCCAGCAATGGGTCATGCTGGGCTGTATGGTTCCACAAATGCAAGCGTGTCAAAGTGCTGACCACTGACACCACTCTACCACTTTGGACCGCCTGCCTTTGTGGAACCACACAGGCCAGCAATGGGTCATGCTGGGCTGTGTGGTTCCACAAATGCAAGTGTGTCAAAGTGCTGACCACTGACACCACTCTACCACTTTGGACCGCCTGCCTTTGTGGAACCACACAGCCCAGCAATGGGTCATGCTGGGCTGTGTGGTTCCACAAATGTTCTTGGGGAAAGGAATGAACATGACATTAGTGTCTTTACTTAATGTTTTCCCCCCCCCCCACATATATCTTTCTACACAAGAAAAGAATGTAAAGAAGAACAAACTACTTTTTTGTTTAATTACCTTTCAATTTTTTATTTCAAAAATCAAATACAATTTTTCTTCAATAAATTTTTAAAATGAGAAGTTTTCTGTGGTTTTTATTTAAATTATTAGTAAATACAATGTTAAATATGAGTTGCAGTGGAATTGTGTTAGGCCGCCCATGGTACAGCAGGGCAACTGTTGTGTCCCTCTTCATCCATGAGGATTCAAGCCACTTGGGAAGGATACTCCGCAAGACCTGTGGAAGAGAATAGTATGAGGTTCCAGCTATTGGTAATAGTGTCAACCAGGTACGGAAAAGAAGAGGTTCAATCAACACGACACAAGCAGGTTACAGTGGGCCCAAACGCAACCCTCCGGCACTAGCGTAACTACACATCCAAACATTCCCTGACACACAGTGTAAGCATCAGGGCATGATTGGATGTGCAGTTTTGCAAATGCCGGAGGGCTACACTTGGGACACGCCGGGGTGACTTTGGACAAGAGGGAGTTTTGGGCAATACATCTCACCTGAGGGGGGTTATCTGCTACATGGCGGAGGGTCAGGTCCACATCACAAGTAGGTCGCCCATGGAACATCAGGGGAAATGTCGTGTCTCTTCACATCCACGCCACTTGGGAAGGATACTCCGCAAGACCTGTGGAAGAGAATAGTATGAGGTTCCAGCTATTGGTAATAGTGCACCCCAGGTACGGAAAAGAAGAGGTACAATCTACATGACACAAGCAGGTTACATTTGGGCCCAAACGCAACCCTCCGGCACTAGCGTAACTACACATCCAAACATTCCCTGACGCAGCGTAAGCATTGCTGTCAGGGCATGATTGGATGTGCAGTTTTGCAAATGCCGGAGGGCTGCACTTTGGACATGCCGGGGTGACTTTGGACAAGAGGGAGTTTTGGGCAATACATCTCACCTGAGCGGGGTTGTCTGCAATACGGTGGAGGTTCAGGTCCACATCACAAGTAGGTCACCCATGGAACATCAGGGGAAATGTCGTGTCTCTTCACATCCACGCCACTTGGGAAGGATACTCCGCAAGACCTGTGGAAGAGAATAGTATGAGGTTCCAGCTATTGGTAATAGTGCACCCCAGGTACGGAAAAGAAGAGGTACAATCTACATGACACAAGCAGGTTACAGTGGGCCCAAACGCAACCCTCCGGCACTAGCGTAACTACACATCCAAACATTCCCTGACACACAGTGTAAGCATCAGGGCATGATTGGATGTGCAGTTTTGCAAATGCCGGAGGGCTACACTTGGGACACGCCGGGGTGACTTTGGACAAGAGGGAGTTTTGGGCAATTCATCTCACCTGAGCGGGGTTGTCTGCAACATGGCGGAGGTTCAGGTCCACATCACAAGTAGGTTGCCCATGGAACATCAGGGGAAATGTCGTGTCTCTTCACATCCACGCCACTTGGGAAGGATACTCCGCAAGACCTGTGGAAGAGAATAGTATGAGGTTCCAGCTATTGGTAATAGATTAGTGCACCCCAGGTACGGAAAAGAAGAGGTACAATCTACATGACACAAGCAGGTTACAGTGGGCCCAAACGCAACCCTCCGGCACTAGCGTAACTACACATCCAAACATTCCCTGACACACAGTGTAAGCATCAGGGCATGATTGGATGTGCAGTTTTGCAAATGCCGGAGGGCTGCACTTTGGACATGCCGGGGTGACTTGGACAGGAGGGAGTTTTGGGCAATACATCTCACCTGAGGGGGGTTGTCTGTAGTGATGAGCGGGTTCGGTTTCCGAGAAACCGAACCCCCCCGAACTTTACCCTTTTTACACGGGTCCGAGCCATACTCGGATTCTCCCGTATGGCTCGGTTAACCCGAGCGCGCCCGAACGTCATCATCCCGCTGTCGGATTCTCGCGAGATTCGGATTCTATATAAGCAGCCGCGCGTCGCCGCCATTTTCACTCGTGCATTGGAGATGATAGGGAGAGGACGTGGCTGGCGTCCTCTTCGTTTATTGTAGAACACAGTTGACTTGATTGGTTGTTTTTTATTGCTTAATTGTGGGGAGGATTGGGGAGCAGCTGTTAGGAGTACAGTGCAGAGTTTTGCTGATAAGTGACCACCAGTTTTTTTTATCCGTTCTCTGCCTGAAAAAAACGCTCCATACCATATCTGTGCTCAGTGTGCTGCATGATATATCTGTGCTGAGTGCTCACACTGCTTAATTGTGGGGACTGGGGAGCAGCTATAGCAGGAGTACAGTTTAGAGTTTTGCTGACAGTGACCACCAGTATACGTTGTCTGCCTGAAAAACACTCCATATCTGTGCTCACAGTGTGCTGCTTTATTGTGGGGACTGGGGACCACCAGTATAATTAATATTATATAGGAGGAGTACAGTACGGTAGGCCACTGCTGTACCTACCTCTGTGTCGTCACTTGTCATCCATTAAGTATACTATCCATCTACATTGTATACCTGTGGTGCATTTTAGTTGTGCGCAGTATATATAGTAGTAGGCCATTGCTATTGATACTGGCATATAATTCCACACATTAAAATATGGAGAACAAAAATGTGGAGGTTAAAAAAACAGGGAAAGATCAAGATCCACTTCCACCTCGTGCTGAAGCTGCTGCCACTAGTCATGGCCGAGACGATGAAATGCCATCAACGTCGTCTGCCAAGGCCGATGCCCAATGTCATAGTAGAGAGCATGTAAAATCCAAAACACAAAAGTTCAGTAAAATGACCCAAAAATCAAAATTAAAAGCGTCTGAGGAGAAGCGTAAACTTGCCAATATGCCATTTACGACACGGAGTGGCAAGGAACGGCTGAGGCCCTGGCCTATGTTCATGGCTAGTGGTTCAGCTTCAAATGAGGATGGAAGCACTCATCCTCTCGCTAGAAAAAAGAAAAGACTTAAGCTGGCAAAAGCACAGCAAAGAACTGTGCGTTCTTCGAAATCACAAATCCCCAAGGAGAGTCCAATTGTGTCGGTTGCGATGCCTGACCTTCCCAACACTGGACGGGAAGAGCTTGCGCCTTCCACCATTTGCACGCCCCCTGTAAGTGCTGGAAGGAGCACCCGCAGTCCAGTTCCTGATAGTCAAATTGAAGATGTCAGTGTTGAAGTACACCAGGATGAGGATATGGGTGTTGCTGGCGCTGGGGAGGAAATTGACAAGGAGGATTCTGATGGTGAGGTGGTTTGTTTAAGTCAGGCACCCGGGGAGACACCTGTTGTCCGTGGGACGAATATGGCCATTGACATGCCTGGTCAAAATACAAAAAAAAAATCAGCTCTTCGGTGTGGAATTATTTCAACACAAATGCGGACAACAGGTGTCAAGCCGTGTGTTGCCTTTGTCAAGCTGTAATAAGTAGGGGTAAGGATGTTAACCACCTCGAAACATCCTCCCTTATACGTCACCTGCAGCGCATTCATCATAAGTCAGTGACAAGTTCAAAAACTTTGGGTGACAGCGGAAGCAGTCCACTGACCACTAAATCCCTTCCTCTTGTAACCAAGCTCCTGCAAACCACACCACCAACTCCCTCAGTGTCAATTTCCTCCTTACCCAGGAAAGCCAATAATCCTGCAGGCCATGTCACTGGCAAGTCTGACGAGTCCTCTCCTGCCTGGGATTCCTCCGATGCATCCTTGAGTGTAACGCCTACTGCTGCTGGCGCTGCTGTTGTTGCTGCTGGGAGTCGATCTGCATCCCAGAGGGGAAGTCGGAAGACCACTTGTACTACTTCCAGTAAGCAATTGACTGTACAACAGTCCTTTGCGAGGAAGATGAAATATCACAGCAGTCATCCTGCTGCAAAGCGGATAACTGAGGCCTTGGCAGCCTGGGCGGTGAGAAACGTGGTCCCGGTATCCATCGTTAATTCAGAGCCAACTATTGACTTGATTGAGGTACTGTGTCCCCGGTACCAAATACCATCTAGGTTCCATTTCTCTAGGCAGGCGATACCGAAAATGTACACAGACCTCAGAAAAAGGCTCACCAGTGTCCTAAAAAATGCAGTTGTACCCAATGTCCACTTAACCACGGACATGTGGACAAGTGGAGCAGGGCAGACTCAGGACTATATGACTGTGACAGCCCACTGAGTAGATGTATTGCCTCCCGCTGCAAGAACAGCAGCGGCGGCACCAGTAGCAGCATCTCGCAAACGCCAACTCGTTCCTAGGCAGGCTACGCTTTGTATCACCGCTTTCCAGAATAGGCACACAGCTGAAAACCTCTTACGGCAACTGAGGAAGATCATCGCAGAATGGCTTACCCCAATTGGACTCTCCTGGGGATTTGTGACATCGGACAACGCCAGCAATATTGGGCAAATTCCAGCACGTCCCATGTTTTGCACATACCTTGAATTTGGTGGTGCAGAATTATTTAAAAAACGACAGGGGCGTGCAAGAGATGCTGTCGGTGGCCCGAAGAATTGCGACCCACTTTCGGCATTCATGCACCGCGTACAGAAGACTGGAGCACCACCAAACATTCCTGAACCTGCCCTGCCATCATCTGAAGCAAGAGGTGGTAACGAGGTGGAATTCAACCCTCTATATGCTTCAGAGGATGGAGGAGCAGCAAAAGGCCATTCAAGCCTATACATCTGCCCACGATATAGGCAAAGGAGGGGGAATGCACCTGACTCAAGCGCAGTGGAGAATGATTTCAACGTTGTGCAAGGTTCTGCAACCCTTTGAACTTGCCACACGTGAAGTCAGTTCAGACACTGCCAGCCTGAGTCAGGTCATTCCCCTCATCAGGCTTTTGCAGAAGAAGCTGGAGACATTGAAGGAGGAGCTAAAACAGAGCGATTCCGCTAGGCATGTGGGACTTGTGGATGGAGCCTTTAATTCGCTTAACCAGGATTCACGGGTGGTCAATCTGTTGAAATCAGAGCACTACATTTTGGCCACCGTGCTCGATCCTAGATTTAAAACCTACGTTGGATCTGTCTTTCCGGCAGACACAAGTCTGCAGAGGTTCAAAGACCTGCTGGTGAGAAAATTGTCAAGTCAAGCGGAACGTGACCCGTCACCATCTCCTCCTTCACATTCTCCCGCAACTGGGGGTGCGAGGAAAAGGCTAAGAATTCCGAGCCCACCCGCTGGCGGTGATGCAGGGCAGTCTGGAGCGAGTGCTGACATCTGGTCCGGACTGAAGGACCTGCCAATGATTACTGACATGTCGTCTACTGTCACTGCATATGATTCTCTCACCATTGAAAGAATGGTGGAGGATTATATGAGTGACCGCATCCAAGTAGGCACGTCAGACAGTCCGTACGTATACTGGCAGGAAAAAGAGGCAATTTGGAGGCCCTTGCAGAAACTGGCTTTATTCTACCTAAGTTGCCCTCCCTCCAGTGTGTACTCCGAAAGAGTGTTTAGTGCAGCCGCTCACCTTGTCAGCAATCGGCGTACGAGGTTACTTCCAGAAAATGTGGAGAAGATGATGTTCATTAAAACGAATTATAATCAATTCCTCCGTGGAGACATTCACCAGCAGCAATTGCCTCCAGAAAGTACACGGGGACCTGAGATGGTGGATTCCAGTGGGGACGAATTAATAATCTGTGAGGAGGGGGATGTACACAGTGAAAGGGGTGAGGAATCGGAGGATGATGATGAGGTGGACATCTTGCCTCTGTAGAGCCAGTTTGTGCAAGGAGAGATTGATTGCTTCTTTTTTGGTGGGGGCCCAAACCAACCAGTCATTTCAGTCACAGTCGTGTGGCAGACCCTGTCACTGAAATGATGGGTTCGTTAAAGTGTGCATGTCCTGTTTATACAACATAAGGGTGGGTGGGAGGGCCCAAGGACAATTCCATCTTGCACCTCTTTTTTCCTTCATTTTTCTTTGCATCATGTGCTGTTTGGGGAGTATTTTTTTGAAGGGCCATCCTGCCTGACACTGCAGTGCCACTCCTAGATGGGCCTGGTGTTTGTGTCGGCCACTTGTGTCGCTTAGCTTAGCCATCCAGCGACCTTGGTGCAAATTTTAGGACTAAAAATAATATTGTGAGGTGTGAGGTGTTCAGAATAGACTGAAAATGAGTGGAAATTATGGTTATTGAGGTTAATAATACTATGGGATCAAAATGACCCCCAAATTCTATGATTTAAGCTGTTTTTTAGGGTTTTTTTGAAAAAAAAACACCCGAATCCAAAACACACCCGAATCCGACAAAAATTTTTTGGTGAGGTTTTGCCAAAACGCATCCGAATCCAAAACACGGCCGCGGAACCGAACCCAAAACCAAAACACAAAACCCGAAAAATTTCCGGTGCACATCACTAGTTGTCTGCTACATGGAGGAGGGTCAGGTCCACATCACAAGTAGGTCGCCCATGGTAGAGTTGGATAAACGGGTCCAATATTTGCGGCAACACAACAACAGGAGAAAACGGGGTAACGGGTCGTCAACAGGACAAAACTTTAAAAACAGGCCTGGGAAGAAACGTCAACAGGACGTAAAACTCTGAAATACATAAATAAAGATGTTTTTTTAGAATATTACAATCTCACTTTACACGATAATACAAATGTTACAAGTATACTCACAGGCAATGGAAAAAAAGTTTTGGATTACTGTCCGTCGGGAATCATCTCCTTCGTCCATACCCACCGGTAGAGTAGAAGAACGGTTCCCGCGTCGGAAAGCACTGCGACGAAGAGTCACCGGCAAACGGTTTGTGACACATATGTTGTGTAAAATACAACATGCATTTACCATGCCGCAAACCTTCGCCGGTGAGTACAAAAGAGCACCGCCGGAAGTGTCTAAACATCGAAACCGGCTTTTAAGGACACCGAAGGCACGTTCAGTTATTTGCCTCGATGCTTTGTGTGTCTCTTGGTAACGTTTTTCTGCTCTACCAACAGGATTAGACAATAGGGTCAATAGCCACGATTTGTTGGGATAACCCGCATCGCCTATAGAAAAACAAAAATGGTAGGTAATCTAAAAAATAAATAAATATATTAATAAAATAATTAAAAAATTAAAACAATTAAAATAAATACCTAACAGCCAGCCACCAGGCATGTTTCCTGTTTCGAACTTGTCAAACAGCGATGGCTGGCTTAGGATGAAGGAGTCGTGAGACGATCCAGGAAATCCCACAAAATTATTCAAAAATTTCATGTTGACATCACAGACCGCCTGTACATTCATGGAATGGAAATGTTTTCGGTTCCGAAAACATTCTTCCGAATTCTGTGGCGGTCTGATCTGCATGTGGGTACAGTCAATCGCGCCCAGCACATTGGGAAATTTGTATTTGGTAAAAAAGCCTAATTTGATCTCACGACATTCGCTGTCCGTCTCTGGAAATGTGATGTACTGGATCGTCAATTTGCGGAAAGCCCTAATGACCTGGGTTATACAGCGAGACAGTGTCGACTGTGAATAACCGCATGTTTGAGACAGTGTAGGCTGGAATGTGCCTGACGCCAAAAAATGTAACGTAGCCAGCAGTTTCTGGAAACCGCTGACTGCGCGATTGGTCCGTGCCCGAGGTTCCAGGTCGGCCTCCAACAGAGCGTACAGCGAATATATGTCGCGAGTCGATAAGCGATAATTTTGAATCACCTCGAACTCGCTGAGATCCACCAGTTCACGCCTAGTGCGATACTGGCGTGGACGTGGAAATGAAACACGCAATACTGGCTCACCCAATGCAGACATTTGCTGACTTTGATCCTGATGTTCAGCAGCCCTTTCTTCCTCCATGCTTGCAGCCAACATGAACATCACAATCTGGTCAGAAAAAGGCTCCATTATTGTAGTCAGTACAAAAATAGGATATAAATGAGCTAAAACGCAGGGATTGTCCTAAAAAAACGATTCCACAAGAGAGCTGACTGTGTAATGGCTGCTCGTCTCCCTGAAGTCTCAAACCCGGGAGTGAGGAGAAAGGAGGGGCTTTGCAGAAGTGTATCCTGGGTAAAACTGTGGAATCATGGGTACATTTCCCTCAGCAGAGTGAAGAAAAAAATATTCTTTTAAAAAATCAATTAAATAATACTTGTGAGTCAAAAAAAGAAAAACCAAGTAGATAATCCCTTCAAATATAAATAGATATGCTATTAGCAATCCAAAAAGCAAAAAAAAAAAACAGTTATTAAAATTTTTTTATTAGGTCCCGCCAGCAAAGTGAGGCGGACTGAAAATGACGAATTTGCGGTCGAAAAGCACTGTTGTCGAATCGTCATTCTTCAATTGAATATACTTTTGTCGAAAAGCCGCATTTTGACCATTGCCGACATGTCGAATTTTGAAAAAGTCGTTTTGCAAAAAGTCGAGTCTGAAACAGAAGATATTTTGGCGAAAAGTACTGTATTGCATTGACGAATCCAATTCGACATGGTTTTTTTGTCAAATATGTCCCGTTTTTCGACTTTCGCGTCAATTCGACCGCAATTGCATATACCCCTATATCTTTATATATCTTTTTCCGTTAGAAATTTGTCTAACCCATTTTTAAACGCATTGACTGAGTCCGCCATTACAACCTTCTCTGGCAGTGTATTCCATATTTGCATTGCCCTTTCAGTGAAGAATCCCTTCCTGCGCTGAGTACGAAATTAAGGCTTAGCAGGTGTCCGCACATTTTGTGTAGAGGTCTCTTAGTAAACAACTCACATGATAGCTCCACATACTGCCCCTTTATATATTTGTAATTAAATTACTAAATGTTCCAGTGTATTGTAATTGTAAACCATGGTCAACTGTGATTTGCTAATCTTCTTTAATGCGATCTTATTCTTGTGATTGTCTAAATTTTGCCAAGTAACTAATCATCCTGTTTAATCCAGAGTTCTTTGCGGCACAGTAAAAAGACATCCTGATGGATTTGCTGTTTATACATTCCTATCCTACCTCTCTGAGTAAGATACTACGGCCAAGGAATGGAGGAGAAGACTTTAAGGAAAAGGTCTGTCACATAGCCACCAAACATCTGTCATACCTCTTCCAACCAGTTAGTCATACCTGACAACCCCGGGGTGTTACACCAGTTTGTGTGTGTTTTAGCAGGGTGGTATAATAAAAACTATGAAGCAGCAAAGTATAGCTGATCAGTATATGTGGGCAACAATCACTAAAAGGGCTGCACCTTTTACATTGCTACATATTCTAACACAAGGAGTGGGTAAAATACAGCCGCAGGCTCATGGGCATATTAACGAGGAGGAGGCCCATATGCAGTTTCCATCTGGGGCCCCTCCTCTCTAGTCAGCAACGCAGCAGTTTCTGAGCACTAGGGTTGCTATGAGACCCTAATGCAGGGCCGGATTAAGCCTTGGGGGTGCCGAGGGCACTTTAGACAGTGGGGCCTCAATGGAAGGGGGAGGGGCTGTATATAAGATTCTGCATACCTCCCAACATGACCTGTTCCAGGAGGGACAAAAAGGAGATTTATGGTAAGAACTTACCTTTGTTAAATCTCTTTCTGCGAGGTACACTCGATTTCCACAGGGAATAACATTGTGGTGTAGAGTTGGATCTTGATCCGAGGCACCAACAGGCTAAAAGCTTTGACTGTTCCCAAGATTCACAGCACCACCTCCTCTATACACCGCCTCCATGCACAGGAGCTCAGTTTTGTTAACCAGTCCAATGCAGTAGCAGGTAATAGAGACGACAATCATTAGTAGCCACATATATCACATTCTCGCGACAGAAGAAGGTACCAGCGGCTAATGCCATACAAACCCAAAGAAGCTAACTGCATCAGGGTGGGCGCCCTGTGGAACCCAGTGTACCTCGCAGAAAGAGATTTAACAAAAGTAAGTTCTTATCATAAATCTTCTTTTCTGCAGCGGGGTACACTGGGGTTCCACAGGGAATAACATCAGGGATGTCCTAAAGCGGTTCCTCATGGGAGGGGAGGCACTGTAGCAGGCACAAGAACCCGACGTCCAAAGGAGGCATCCTGGGAGGCGGAAGTATCAAAGGCATAGAACCTTATGAACGTGTTCACTGAGGACCACGTAGCCGCCTTGCACAATTGTTCAAGGGTCACACCATGTCGGGCCGCTGAAGAAGGTCCAACAGACCGAGTAGAATGGGCTTTGATGGTAACAGGAGCTGGAAGGCCAGCCTGTACATAAGCATGTGCAATCACCATTCTAATCCATCTGGCCAATGTTTGCTTATTAGCAGGCCAGCCACGTTTGTGAAAACCAAAATGGACAAAGAGGGAATCAGATCTCCGAAGAGAAGCTGCTCTCTTCACATAAATATGGAGAACCCATACCACATCCAAAGACTGCTTTTTGGAGGATAAACCTGGAGAGTTAAATGCCAGAACCACAATTTCCTGGTTAAGGTGGAAATACGACACCACCTTATGCAAATAACCAGGACGAGTTCTAAGAACCGCCCGGTTACGGTGAAAAATCAGAAAGGGAGACCTACAGGACAAGGCACCCAAGTCTGAAACCCGTCTAGCAGAGGCAATAGCCAGCAAGAACAAGACCTTAAGAGTAAGCCACTTAAGGTCCACAGACTCAAGAGGTTCAAACGGAGACTCTTATAAAGCATCCAGAACAACCGACAAATCCCAAGGAGCCACAGGTGGGACACAGGGAGGTTGAATCCGTAAAACACCCTGAGTGAATGTATGAACATCAGGCAGAGTCGCAATTTTTCTCTGAAACCATATCGACAAGGCAGAAATATGAACCTTGAGGGAGGCCAGACGAAGGCCTAAGTCCAGGCCCTGTTGCAGGAAAGCCAAAAGCTTGGCAGTACTGAACTTATATGCATCATAATGGTTAGTCGCACACCAGGCGAAGTAAGAATTCCAGACCCTATAATAAATCCGAGCAGATGCCGGTTTACGGGCCTTCAACATAGTTTGAACGACTGCCTCAGAAAATCCTTTGGCCCTCAGTACGGAAGCTTCAAGAGCCACGGCGTCAAAGCCAGCCGGGTCAAATCCTGGTAGACACAAGGGCCCTGAACAAGGAGGTCTGGGCATTGTGGAAGTAGAAGAGGACGCTCTATCGAGAGACCCTGCAGGTCTGAGAACCAATGCCGTCTGGGCCACGCTGGAGCAATTAGAAGTAGTATTTCTCCTTCTTGCTTGATAAGGAAGTTCACCATGGGCAGAAGTGACACCAGTGCATCCACGAACGCTGCTTGAGGATCCCTTGTCCTTGCTTCGAAGATCGGAACCTTGTGATTGTGTCGAGACGCCATCAGGTCTACATCTGGTAGGCTCCACTTCTCCACTAGGAGTTGAAAGACTTCTGGATGAAGGCTCCACTCTCTGGTGTGTACGTCCTGATGACTGAGGAAGTCTGCTTCCCAGTTGAGGACTCCCGGAATGAACACTGCCGATATGGCTGGCAGATGCCGTTCCGTCCAATGAAGGATTTTTGACACTTCCATCATTGCCATGCGGCTTTGAGTGCCGCCTTGATGATTTATGTACGCCACCGTTGTGGCGTTGTCTGACTGTACTTGAACAGGCCTGTTCTGTACTAGAGGCAGGGCTAGTGTCAATGCATTGAATACCCTGAAGAGAGTGTTGCTCCAACACCGCTCCCCAGCCCTGCAGACTGGCATCCATCGTCAGAAGGACCCAGTTAGAAATCCAGAAGGGACGACCCCTGATCAGTTGCTGGTCCTGTAGCCACCAGCTCAGTGACAAGCGGACCTCCGGAGTCAAGGAGACATGTTTCAAATTAGTTTATATATTCATGATAACGATAGTGTTACATATCAGAGATATGCAACTCAAACTCATCACGATAACATTCTACACATATTCACAGGTGATTGATGGGCAGTGACACAATCCCATCTTTTGATGGGAATATTCACTAATGCACTTGTTCTTGATAGTTCAAGGGCAATTAGATATAAACTTATCACTACAATATGTTATACACATACCACAGGAGATTGATGGGTAGTGATATAATCCCATTATCAAATGGGATTATTCACACAGCACTTGCTCTTGATATAGCTCAAGGGCAATTAGACATAAACTCACTTAATTTTGTTAATGTAGTAACTCATAAAAATCTACCAACTAATACTGTAGGATTTCTGGAGACACCCAATGGGCGAAGATATCAACAGTCCAACAAGATACCTAATAAGAATGAGATATCTATTTAGAAATGTACCAATTGACCCTAAGAAATGAAAGGGAGGTCAGTATAGAGGATAAAAGGTGGAGGAGATGTCGAAACAAGATTTATTACATCACCACCGAATAGCTATAGAAGGGAACAACTATTGAAAATATTACACCTGGCATCTAGGATCAACAATAATACATGGATATAGTTATGACTGCTTACTAGTGTATATATTGGGGGTCATTCTGAGTTGTTCGCTTGTTGCTGATTTTCGCAACGGAGCGATTTAGGCGAAAATGCGCATGCGCATTGTACGCAGTGCGCATGCGCTAAGTATTTTAGCACAAAACTTAGTAGATTTACTCACGTCCGACCGAAGAACTTCCATCGCTGAAGTGATCGGAGTGTGATTAACAGGAAGTGGGTGTTTCTGGGCGGAAACTGACCATTTTCTGGGAGTGTGCGGAAAAACGCAGGCGGGCCAGGATAAAACGCGGGAGTGTCTGGAGAAATGGGGCAGTGGCTGGCCAAACGCAGGGCGTGTTTGTGACGTCAAACCAGGAACGAAACGGGCTGAGCTGATCGCAGTGTAGGAGTAAGTCTCGAGCTACTCAGAAACTGCTAAGAATTTTCTATTCACAATACGGCTAATCTTTCATTCGCAATTCTGCTAAGCTAAGATACACTCCCAGAGGGCGGTGGCCTAGCGTGTGCAATGCTGCTAAAATCTGCTAGCGAGCGAACAACTCGGAATGACCCCATAATGTCTAATTATCCATGTAAGAACTATGATGCAAAATAGTACAGGATGACCGGAAAACTTGGAGGTATGAGCCCACTGCAGCAACTTCGGTCGAAATTTAGCTGGTATAGACATTCTCCCAGGAGGAGGACCCAAAGCGGTGGGAGCTGCCGAAATAGAAACTGGACTGAGAATCAAAGCCCTTCCAACGGAATTCTCCTCATCCGAAGCCGCTAAGGAACGAGATAGAGCATCAGCTTTAGTGTTAAAAGTCCCGGACCGGTACTTAATGATGAACGAGAATCGAGTGAAGAAAAGCGCCCATCTAGCTTGACGGGGATTCAAGCACTGGGCTGTCTTGAGATACAGCAAGTTCTTGTGATCGGTGTAAATCGTAATTAGGTGTTTAGCACCTTCCAATAGATATCTCCATTCTTCCAGGGCAGATTTTATTGCCAAGAGTTCCTGGTCTCCGATGGTGTAGTTTCGTTCAGCAGGAGAGAACTTGCGAGAATAGAAACCACATGGATGTAACTTCCCGTCAGAGGAGTACTGTAAAAGCACGGCACCGATGCCTACTGAGGAAGCATCGACCTCCAAGAAGAATGGTTTTGAAAAATTCGGTTGCTGAAGGACCGGAGCGGACATAAAGGCTGCTTTCAACCGGGCGAACGCTGCTACAGCTTCAGAAGACCAGTGACTTGGGTCAGACCCCTTTTTGGTTAGGGCAGTAATTGGTGCCACAATGGTAGAGAATCCCTTTATGAATTTCCGGTAGTAATTCGCAAAACCCAGAAATCTTTGTACCGCTTTCAAGGAAAGAGGCTGAGTCCAGTCCCGAATAGCAGTAAGTTTTTCCGGATCCATGCGAAGCTCCGTACCTGAGATGACGTAACCAAGAAATGGAATTGAAGGAACCTCAAAGGTACATTTGGAGATCTTGCCGTACAGATGATTCCTTCGTAGATGAAGAAGGACCTCCTTGACCTGTACTCTGTGCTCTGTGAGATTCTTAGAAAATATCAGAATGTCATCCAAGTATACCACTACACTTAGGTTTAACATATCTCGGAAGATTTCATTCACAAATCCTTGGAAGACGGCAGGGGCATTGCTGAGGCCAAACGGCATTACCAGATATTCGTAATGCCCGTCCCTGGTATTGAAGGCCGTCTTCCATTCGTCCCCCTGTCGAATACGTATCAAATTATAGGCTCCCCTTAAGTCGAGCTTGGTGAAAACATGGGCTCCGCGAACCCTATCAAATAGCTCCGTGATGAGCGGCAAAGGATATTTGTTCTTAATGGTGATATCATTTAAGCCGCGGTAGTCAATACATGGTCTCAACCCTCTGTCCTTCTTCTTCACAAAACAGAAGCCTGCTCCCACCGGGGAGGTAGAGGGGCGAATGAATCGTTTCTGCAGATTAGACTTGATATAGTCCGACATGGCATGGGTCTCGGGTAATGATAAGGGATAAGTGCGTCCCTGGGGTGGCATTCTCCCTGGGATGAGCTCAATGGGACAGTCCCAGGGTCTATGGGGTGGTAACTGATCGGCCGCCTGTTCCGAAAACACGTCTGTGAACTCCCGATAGGCCTCCGGAATGAGCTCCTCATCCGACTTGGAAGATACACGGAGCGGGTAGACAGGAGTGAGACAATTAGAATGACAAAATGAACTCCAAGATACTATTTGTGACGACTTCCAGTCGACGTGAGGGTTGTGTACTTTAAGCCAAGGAAGACCAAGGACCAGATCATGAGGCATCTCCCGAATCACTAGGAACTCCAGATGTTCTTGATGCAGAGCTCCAACCTGCAGCTTGTCTGGCACTGTGCGACTTGAAATAAGACCATTAGAAATTTGGGTACCATTGATAGCAGTCAACGTAATAGGTCGTTCGATGGACTGTAACTGTAAACCCAGTTTTTGGACACAAGAAAGAGAAACAAAATTCCCTGCAGCCCCGGAGTCCAGCAGAGCCTTAACGGGTTTGGCTATAGACCCAGAAAACAGAGACACGGAGAGTAAACAGTCCACTGTCAGAGAAGGTTTAGATGTAACCCCTAACTCGACTCCTCCGGAACAAGCTAGGACTGCCCGTTTCCCGGACGGGACTTACAAAACTTGAGAAAGTGATCCGCAGCTCCACAGTAGAGGCAGAGTCTACCCTCACGACGGCGCTGTCGTTCTTCCGGGGACAGCCGAGATCGATTAATTTGCATAGGTTCGTCTGGACTTGGGGTAACCATTTGCTTAGACAGGAGAGACCGGAATCTGGATCGTTCTGACCGACTACGTTCGCCACCTCGTTCCTGCATACGAAGATCCACCTTTACACAGAGTGAGATCAACTGTTCTAAGGAATCTGGCATATCCCTAGTGATCAGTTCGTCTTTTAGACGGTCGGAGAGCCCATTCCAGAAAGCGGCCCGGAGAGCATCATTATTC
This sequence comes from Pseudophryne corroboree, assembly GCF_028390025.1. Classification (NCBI taxonomy): domain Eukaryota; kingdom Metazoa; phylum Chordata; class Amphibia; order Anura; family Myobatrachidae; genus Pseudophryne; species Pseudophryne corroboree. Next base: position 621,827,366 of record NC_086449.1, on the reverse strand, counting down.
CAGTGCAGTTCTGAGGCTATGGTTTGGAAATTAATCACATACTGTCCCACTGAATGGGAGCCTTGTCGGACTCGAAGCAAGTCCGAAGAAGCAATGGTCGTTCTGCCGGGCTCATCGAAGATCCTTCGGAATGACGTGATGAAATTGGTGTAACTGGAAACCAACGGGTCAGGCCGCTCCCATAATGGAGACACCCAATCCAACGCTGAACCTTCAAGCAAGGAAATAATGTACGCCACCTTGGACCGATCTGTGGGGAAGTTGTGTGAGAGAAGTTCAAAATGTACCTCGCATTGGTTGAGAAAACCATGGCAATTTTTTGGATTCCCATTATAGCGAGAAGGAGTGGGAAGCTGAAGGCGTGACCTGGTTCCAGACAGTTATCTGAAACCACTTGACCTTAATGTTAATTCCTCTTGGCTACCTAAGAGACCATCAGGTAATTTTAGGTGTAACAAACAAGTCTGTTTGACATGCAAATATATGTTGAATAAAACTACAAATGTTAAATCTACAACTAATGGCAGTGTTCATTCAATTAAACAATTTATTAATTGTGATACAGAATATTGTGTATATCTGTTACAGTGTCCTTGCTCCCTCCAATATGTAGGGAGAACTATAAGGCCTTTGAAGTCTAGATTCAGGGAACATAGACTAAATATCATTAAGAAACTACAAACTCACAGTGTATCCCGTCACTTTTCTAGGTTACACAATAGTGATCCATCTTTTCTTAGTATTGTTGGCTTAGAACAAATTTCTTGTACAAAAAGAGGGGGTGATAGGTTTAGAAAACTGTGCATGGGAGAATCCTCCTGGATTTTTAAGTTAGATACCTTACATCCGAATGGCCTTAATGAAGCTTTGGATTATTCTTGTTTAGAGTGACTTCATTTTATTTTATTTCCCTCTCTTATATTTCTATAATTTTTTATATATATATTTCTTTTCATTTTTTCTTATTTTTTCTTATATATATTTTTTATATATATATTTTTTTATTATTTATTATTTATTTTTTATTATTTATTTTTTATTATTATTTTATTATTTTTTTATTATTTATTTTCTATTTTTTCTATTTTCTCATATTCTTGGATCTATATAAGCCTATTTTTATTTATCTAGACTTATAAACTTTCTGGTATTCTCAAATTATGTGGTGTGAAATCCATTTACTAATAGAAACTGGCTAATGACAAAAAATGACAAAAAACAACGAAGAACAACATTTAATAAATAAAAGAAATTCAAAGTTAGTTTGCTTGTTTATTCTCTATCTTAATTTGTTTATCAAATGTGGAGTTTTCTCTATTTTAGACTAGTAAAAATTATCAACTTAAGATAGGTGTCTGAAACTCCTTAATAAATGTATATATATATATATCTTTTGGTATAATATCTGTACATAAATACCCTTCATTCTGTCTGGGAGCTCATAATATTTGGGTACCCCTGTTTACTAACAAGAGAAAGCCGTTTGGTCAATAATATATATAAGATAGTAATATGGGACCAAAAGTGATGTCTGATCGATAGACAAGAATCATGGTAATTAAGTTAAAAGTGTGAAAAAAAATTTCTTACTAATGTATACAATTTGCTAGATTGACTCAGTAGATGTTCATTAGATAATTAATTGTGTTGTATGATCAATTTTTAATTATAAAGAGTAACTTTCCATTATGTGCAGCGTTAATTTAAACATTTCAGCCTATTAAATAGATCCAGCTGATGCATGTAATTTCATTAGAAAGAGTATAAATATGTGACTGAATAGAGGGGAGGTATTCGTCCTGAGGAAGTCTCCGGTTGCCAAGGAGACGAAACGCGTTGACGCCCACTTTCCGAAGTTCAGCTGTTCGGCACTACCTGCTGACTTATCTTGCCAAACTGTCCCACAGCCAACGATCTCCACAGCTACATCCCATCACGGCTTGGATACACGCCGGGCGCTCCGGCCAGCGGCTCTCGGCGAGTGCGCTGACATCCGTCCAAGTGCTGTGCTGCAGACGTCAGGTTCTCTTCTTACCTGCACCGAGTGAGTGATATTGGCCGCTGCACTAAGGTCTAACACCCGGCTTGAGGAGATTACCATCACTACAGACGTGCAGCTTTCCGCTCTCCCGTACCGAGTGACTGCTACTGACCTCCGCAGTGAGGTCTAAACACCCGGTTTGAGGAGGTGGGTTTATTGGAGATCTTTATACAGTTTATTAAGAACTTTATCTATCCGGAATAAAGCCGAGAGAAAAATATACGGCCTGTTCAAAATCAGCTTTAACCAGTTACATTAAACTGTATACCCATTGATGTGCACATTTATAATAACGGATCCGGTTTATCCATACTCAGAAATTTGCACATGAGTAAATATACCTCAATATATACAAAAGTTTAACATCAGTCAAAGCTATAAATATATATTCCTTTACGAGACATTATACTAGTCACTGGGACGCCAGTGTACTTTCATTCATTACTTTTTAGTAATATTTTATTTCATTATATGTTATATTAATTGTGCTTATAGATTAATTGTTGTTTAACACATGCTGCTTATTCTGTACAAAATGTATATTGCCTTTTAATATTAGATAAAGAATTTATTATTATACGTACAAAGTTCTACTGAGTCAATTATTCTGTATGACAGACTGCACACCATAGTTTAATTTGATATAGTGGTTATATAGCGCAGAGTTTATTATCTTTTTCTTGTTTTTCAATTATTTGGCAACCTAGCTAGTTGTCCTACTCAGCAGCTATTGATGCACTTTGTGTAATTAATTACTAATTGTTATCAGCGCCGGAAGAATATCAGATAAGGACTGGTGTCTTTTTCTGTTTATTCCCTTGTGTTCCCACTGAATGGGAGCCTTGTCGGACTCGAAGCAAGTCCGAAGAAGCAATGGTCGTTCTGCCGGGCTCATCGAAGATCCTTCGGAATGACGTGATGAAATTGGTGTAACTGGAAACCAACGGGTCAGGCCGCTCCCATAATGGAGACACCCAATCCAACGCTGAACCTTCAAGCAAGGAAATAATGTACGCCACCTTGGACCGATCTGTGGGGAAGTTGTGTGAGAGAAGTTCAAAATGTACCTCGCATTGGTTGAGAAAACCATGGCAATTTTTTGGATTCCCATTATAGCGAGAAGGAGTGGGAAGCTGAAGGCGTGACCTGGTTCCAGACAGGGATTGAACATTACTAGGAGCAACCACAGGAGCGGGTACTGGAGCTGGAGCCGGAACTACTGAAGCCAGAGAAGCCTGAATTTGATCCAGCCAGCCGGACAACTCCTGGAGATACTGCATCACCTGGGTCTGTGCCGCCTCCTGACTTTGAACTCGGGAAACCAGGTCCTGGATGGCGCTTGCCTCTGGGTTCCGATCCCCCGGGTCCATGGGGCCTGAGTATACTGTCACTGACCTGGGTTGGGGATGTTGTGAACTCGGGGGTTGTTCCAATGGTCGGGAAGAGGAACCACAGCTGGGTCGGTGCAGGGTTGGTCGGATATAGGTTTTCCTCATATAAGACTCGGATAGTTAGGATTGGTGAAAAATGCTGAGGAACTTTATTATGGGAAGGGTGCAATACAGCGACACATGAAAGAAAGAGAACTTGTGGGCAATGTCAAAGGCTACTGGAGAATTTGTGAGCAACGTTTAAAGGCACTGATCAATGAAGATCTCGTGAGCGATGGTGAAAGACACTGAAGAATTTGTGAGCAATGTTTAAAGACACTGATGAGTAAAGAACTTGTGAGCGATGGTGAATGACACTGAATAATTTATGACCGATGTTTAAAGACACTGATGAATGAAGAACTTGTGAGCGATGGTGAATGACACTGAAGAATTTGTGAGCGATGTTTAAAGACACTGATGAATGAAGAACTTGTGAGCGATGTTTAAAGGCACTGATGAATGAAGAACTTGTGAGCGATGGTGAATGACACTGAAGAATTTGTGAGCGATGTTTAAAGACACTGATGAATGAAGAACTTGTGAGCGATGTTTAAAGGCACTGATGAATGAAGAACTTGTGAGCGATGGTGAATGACACTGAAGAATTTGTGAGCGATGTTTGAAGACACTGATGAATGAAGAACTTGTGAGCGATGGTGAATGACCCTGAACGCTGGAAACACTAAAGTTGGTTCAGCCCGCAGGCCATGCTGAATCCAGGGAACGCTGGCAACTGCACTGCAGAGGAACACACAAGTTGTTCGGATCACTGGAGACTATGCTGCAGGAAGGCACCCTGAATGCTAGAAGCACTGGAGTATAGCTGCGGGGGAACACACTGCGTACGGGAGCTCTGGCATCCACTTCAGTAAAGAGACGATACTCAGGCGCCGAAGCTCTCCCGGCGTCCGGTTTTGAATCTCCCACCTCTATTGGATTGGTGAAGCGGGTAGTGACGTCACCTGCTCTCCGCCCACGTGACGCGGGCTGTCATGGCAGCGCCAACGCTCCGGGGAACCGCCGGGAGCCGCGCAAGCCAGACACCGGGACCCGAGGACCGCCGGAGGTGGGGACCGCCAAACAGACCAGCAGCCACGCAGGGGTAAGCGCGGCGGCCGCTGCCCCTGGCGTGTGACACATTTATTATCAAATACAGCCTGTAATATGACAGTTAGGAGTTGATTGGTTGGGAATGCTTGCTCTATCACCTTTGTTTTCATCTCCAGTTTGCTATGTGCATTTCTCTTTACCTAACTCTCCAAACTCCCCCTTCCTCTCCCCCCATATGCGGCCCACAACAATTTACTTAAATATGCAAGTAGTCCTCCAGACGAAAAAATTGTCTAACCCTGTTCTAAATTTTCTTAGCAGCAAGATGTCTATGGAATAATGTAGTAATCACAATTAAATTGTAGGAACATTTCCTTCTAAGTCATTTTCTGGGAAACTTATAAGTGAAGTATTGTTGGATTACATAATAACTCTGTCAAGATATTGTCAAGAAGGATTTGGAAATGTGTCACTATTAAATTAAGTTTTGACATATAAAATTAGACAATAGTTGGGAGCCATGTAGACTACAGAGGTAGATCTGGGTTGCATACTGGTACCAAAGTCACAGCAAGATGAGTTTTGCAGACTAGTAGTCGACAGTCACCAAAGTCACATTTGCAAAGGATAAAAACCAGTCACAAAATCATCATAGCGGAAAGTTGCATACAGGTAGCAGTGTCCAAGTCACAAGAAACTAGTGATGTGAGACAGCACAAACTCCAAAGGTAACATGGTACGTTGGAGACCTTGGGCATTGGCAGTCATCTCGAGGGTTTTGGGTAAACGCTGTAATATAATAGACCTCAGGGAAGGCAGCAACTGCACCCTCAAGAAGGGAGGCATTACAGAGTCTTTATGCAAGACAAATATAACTGTCAATGTAGTCAACAAGAAGATTGCAGGCATCACTGTCTTCTTACAGACCTTGTGCAATGGTAATTGGTTTTGACACCTCAGGCAAAGGTACTTATCTCTGAGACCTCAGGGGCAAAGGCTTAACATTAAGGCTGGCAACACTTTAATACTATGTTCCCCTGGAGGTTTATGGGATGGGAATCAGAAGCAGTATAACAGTAGCTGTGAGAAGGAAAAGAGGTGTCCGGTGCCATCTTGCCAGTGATATTTTGAAGATGGCATATGTACAGAGCAAAGATTTTGGCATAGTGCCAGAGTCTTTGCTTTCACTGTGTGCCATCTTCCTGAAGTTATCACATGGGAAGATGACACTGCAGAAGAGGAGGAACTCTCTTTCCAGATCTGGGTAAGTACCGTATACTCAGGAGGAAGTGAGGGTGAAAGGAGGGTTGGCGCAGCGCCGGATTAAGGGGGGGGGGGGGGTCACAGGGGCTATGTTACCCTGGGCTCTCCTGTCTCCGGGGCCCCCATGCCAGTCGTCCTGCACTCCAGCACTTTTGCTGGTATGCAACCGGTGAGTCCCAGTGGTGAACCGTGTGCAGGTGTTCGGTGTTTTTTTTTTTTTTACTCCCACGTGGGATTTTGCACCTAAGAAATTTTCCTTCCATTTTTTTACATTGAACTCTGCAGGTAACGGGAGTGCACATACCTGCGGTATTTAAAATTTGGGTGCAGGTTGCTCTGAATTTTTTGTGAGCAAAATCCTGCACCTACTGTAATTGAATATGCCTGACAGTGAGAAGAAGCTGGACACTGATCTCTGGATGCAGCAGAGTGACGTATGTAAGTGTTATCTTAGCGGGGGAAGAGGGGGGTTTGTGGAGGAAGGCGGTGGGGGGTGGGGAGTAGCTGGAAGTGCATGTGCAGACACAAGGGTATGTTTGTGAAATATACCCTGAAAAGTGCAAGGGAGAGATTTGCATTGACAGAGCTTTACTGTAAGCTTTGTCCCTGCATACGATATTTAATACATTACTGAGATGAATTCAAATATCGCAAGACAAATTTGAGCAAATTTATTACAACTCAACGGCATCTGAGATGCAGATTGTGATAAATATGCCCCTAAATGATTAATTAATCCAGTGTGCTGGAAGCTTGTAGAAGCACAAAGGGAGGCACCTATTTCATAGTCCTAATTTTAGGAGTATACCACACTCCTCATTACAATAAAATTTAATAGACAGGGCAAGGGCAAAGCACATTACTGATGCGGTACTAGATTGTGGAAAGGGGGCCTGGACTGCACTCCCTAGCTTCTTATAATGGGATGTGCTACCTTGCTGGGACTTAGGGGGTCATTCCGAGTTGATCGCTCGCTAGCAGTTTTTAGCAGCCGTGCAAACGCTAAGCCGCCACCCTCTGGGAGTGTATTCTAGCTTAGCAGAAGTGCGAACAAAAGGATCGCAGAGTGGCTACAAAAAAAAAAAGTGCAGTTTCAGAGTAGCTCCAGACCTACTCCTAGCTTGCGATCACTTCAGACTATTCAGTTCCGGATTTGACGTCACAAACACGCCCTGCGTTCGGCCAGCTACGACTGCGTTTTTCCTGGCACGCCTGCGTTTTTTCAAACACTCCCTGAAAACGGTCAGTTGACACCCAGAAACGCTTCCTGTCAATCACTCTGCGGCTGGCATTGCGACTGAAAAGCGTCGCTAGACCTTGTGTAAAAATATATCAGCCATTGTGAAAGTATGTCGAGCGTGCACACTGCGCCGCATACGCATGCACAGAAGTGCCGCTTTTCCACTTAATCACTGTGCTGCGAACATTTTTCACTAGCGATCAACTCAGAATGACCCCCTTAGTACTACAATATAGGAACAAGGGTGCAGGTGCACCATACACCAATAAAATTATAACAACCATAATATTCAAGGTTCTTAGCATATATTGGCCAGTATATTAGCCTGCCCACCTACTTCACAGTGACCTCGTCGGACAAGTCCCTAACACTATTTGCCTATTTCGCTGAGCTGTGACGCGGAAGTGAGCAGAGCGGACGGACGCGCCGTGGAACAGGTGAGCATGCTTAGGGATTAATGTTCATTGTTGTCTGTTATATAAGTGTTGTATTTGTTTAGTGTTTCATTGTTGTCTGTCCATGAGGACGGGGTATATCCCTGAAACATGTTGGCTTCCATGGCTCAATAAAACTGACACAGTTTTAAAGAATTCCTTGCATAAAGTCTGGTGAGTGCCGCCGTCATCCCACTGCGCTATATATATATATATATATATATATATATATGTATATATATATATATATACATATACATCTGTGCAAAACGACATCATTTGTTATGCCCGTACGTCGCACGTGCGCACTGCACCGCATACACATGCACAGAACTGCTGTTTTTTAGCCTGAACGCTGCGAACAAGCTAGCAATCAACTCGGAATGACCCCCATTATGCGTGTCATCTATATAAAAAAAAATTTATGTAGTGCGGCAAATGTGTAAGGGGCACTATGTGTGTCATTATGTGTATAAGGGCATTAATAATGTGTGACATATGTGTAAGAGGCACTATGTGTGTCAATATGTGTATAAGGGCATTAATAATGTACGGCATATGTGTAAGGGACATTAATTGTATAAGGGCATTAATAAAGGTTGACATAATGTGTAAGGCGCATTATGTTTATAAGGACATTAAATATGTGTGTCATATGTGTCAGGGGAATTACTGTGTGGTATTAGGTGTATAAATGCATTACTAATGTGTGGCATTATGTGTATAAGGTACTCTACTGTGTGGCGTAATGTAAAGAAAGGGCACTACTGTGTGGTCTAATGTGAATAAAGAGCAATATGGTGTGGTGTAATGTGAATAAAGGGCAATGCAGTGTGAAGTAATGTGAATAAGGGATACTACTGGGAGGAGTAATGTATATAAGGTAAAGTGGTACTACTGTGTGATGTAATGTGAATTAGGAACACTATTGCATGATAAAATGTGAATAAAGTTGCAGTACTGTGTGGTGTCATTTGAATTGGGGGTACTATTGTGTGCCATGCCCCTTCCCAGCAAGAACATGCCCCTTTTTGGGCTGTGCGCCGAATGTGCGCACTATTCCTATTTAAAATATACGGGGTAGGAACACCAAAAAAGGACTGCCGTGGGTGAGGGGTGATGGTGCTGGGAAAGAGGTGCAGGATCAGAGGCAGAACTAGCGGTGGTGCTATGGGGCACTAGCCAAAATCTTGCCTAGGGCATCATATTTGTTAGGGCCGGCTCTGCATCTGTATTATCTGTTTTTCTTAACCCTGACATGTGTTTGCATACTCAGAATCTTTATGTAAATGAGCAATGTTTGCGCGGCCCATTTTTTTTATGCGACTGTCTCTAAATGACCATCAAAGATTTCATTTCAGCTCACACTTGTAATAAACAGACACTGCAACGAAAGGGGGGCTCTGCACTCACTGAAACTGGAAGGGTTACTGAGATATTTAATCAATGACTGGACTCCATCCCCACATTAATCTCAAACTACTGTACTATGATAGTATTCTGCAGCAGAAACAGAATGCATATCAGATTGCCAGAAATAAATAGAACTTGCCCATCCTGAAGCTGGCATCTGGGACGCTTGGAACAGTTTGGAATAATTCAGATGCTAAATCCACTTGTTTGTACAAAAATGTCCAACGTTCTCATTGTTATGACATTGTGTAAAACTTCTGTTATCCTCTCATTCATTTGTTGGATTCACTTTATTCATTAATTGCTCTTTTGTTTATTTCTACTTAAGAAAGTTGCATACGCTGAATTGTTTGACCGAGACCAAAACGTAAATTAATGTTTTATTTTGTCTGTATTGATTTATTTAGTAAAATTTTACAAAAACTCAGTTCTAAAAATATATAAAGTGAGATAAATGTATTGTCCAGATTTAGCATTAACATCTCCTCTGTGTCGTGCTGCAGAGAGGCTGATACATTTAGATATGCTGTAAGGGATGTGGTATGCGTCAGGAAACCACCGGTCAGCATTCCGCCGCCAGGAGCTATGGGCTCGGTGGCAGTTTCTATTCCCACTCTATGGGATGCCGACCGTCAGGATTGTGTGCGGGCGGGATGTAGGGGGAGGGTATGTGGCCATAGGTCTCCTGATCACCGGTCACATGACTACATCCCGCAGTAAGACAGCAGAAAAGGGAATACATGTAACACAATTTGCAAATCATACTATTATTAATTGGGTATGTAAAGGAAAAAAGGAATAGCCAAACTAAGGAGCAAAAGCTTGTTTTGCTACAAATAAAGCAGAGATGAGGGCTGAGGAAGGAAATAGTGTGCTCCTCTCTGGGCTGAGTACTCAGACTCTGCAGTTGCGATTTTAAGGCTACGGATTTGCTAGTCACAAGTGAAGTTGCTCCCCATTGAATAACACAGACACCCACCGGTGCCATCGTAAAGTCATCAGCAACTGTGTACATATATTCAGCATCAATGCAGTAACGAGGAACATCGATTCCCCCGAGTGAGTATATGGTCACGCAGACTGGTCATGTCAGTAGCAACGTTGGCGCCATTTTTATCTACTTATATCGGAGCTGAAGTCAGATACTCTCCCCAAAAATGTCCATGACATGCTTGCAATTTGGCTGACACACCGTTACATCCCCCAAATGTTCCCTTCCTGTCAATCACTATGAATTTAAATTCTAACTGCGGGCGGCATCACAAAGGTATCTTGGCACATGCGCAATTTTATCTCGGTGCATGCTCAGTTGCATGAACATCAGCATTTGCTTACAAACATGAATTAGGTCCACAGTCAGGGGCGTAAATAGAAGTTTGTGGGTCCCATAGCATAATCTTGAAAGGGCCCCCCCAACCCTGTCATTGTCACTACAATGCCCTTTAGGGTAGCAGGAGAGAGAGAGTGAGAATAGTGAGAGACACAAAGGGTGTAAGGGGGGTGGGGGAGAGAAAGAGAGAGAGGAGCACGAAAAGAGAAGGTGGTAGATACAATTGTGGTAACATTTGCTTCTTTATGTGCATTTCAAATTTGAAGCAATCCAGAAGTTTATCACTAAAATGTCTATCATAGACTGCTCTTCATTCATGCGCATACACCAACATCCATAAAAGAAATAACTGACACTGACACCAGAATAATGTTTGCCAATAGAATTGTCAGCTTTTATTAAACAAATGGTATGGTAGCAAGGAGGGACGGCCTATTTAAATAACGTCCCTATTTATTCTAACCTTTTAAACCTTTTAACTGTGGCTGACCAAAACACAAGAGGAGGCAAGGGCCCAACTTCAGCCCAGCCTCCATCGCATAACAAGGGGGGGTTTTAAGGGCCCAATTTCAGCCCAGCCCCCATCACATCACAAGAGGAGGCTTTTAAGGGGCCCAATTTCAGCCCAGCCCCCCACTCATCACAAGGGGCCATAATGGTCCATTTGCCACCCCTTGTGTTACTTGCTCTTTATCGGGAATACCGTGGCCAACTCTCCACTCAAGGTATTCCCCAACTCCCAACCAAAAGGTGCTCAGGTGTGTACCAACTCAACCGGAGACCGAAGCCCACCTGCGATCAGATAGTCGAGTGGGTTTCATAGAAAAAGAGGGAATGAGAGAAAGAGAGAAAAGAGGAGCGAGAGACAGGGTATAAGGGAGAAAGAAAGAAAGAAAGGGATAAGAGGGGAGAGAGTGAGGGGGCATCAGAGAGAGAGTGAGGATGGGGGTGCAAGAGAGGGAGGGGAATGAGAGTGAGTGAGAGAGATAGAGTGTCAGGGAGGGAGGGAGAGAGATGGAGAGGGGACCAAGAGAGAGCAAGAAAGAGTGTCATGGAGAGAAAGAGGGAGAGAGGGGAGAAAGAGAACGAGAGAGAGGGTGTTAGAGAGAGATGGTGTCAGAGAGAGAGAGAAGGGGAGGAGCAAGAGAGGGAGGAGAGCGAGAGGGAGTGAGAGAGATAGTGTTAGGCAAAGAAAGAGGGGAGACAGAGAGGGAGAAAGAATGAGAGAGAGGGTGTCAGGGAGAATAGGGTCAGGGAAAGAGCGTGTCAGGGAGCGAGAGACTGTCAGGAATAGAGAGAGAGAGAGAGAGAGACAGTGACATTGTCGGGGAGAGAGAGGGAGAGAAAGAGACAGTAACAGAGAGAAACAGTGTCAGGGAAAGAGAGATAGGGAGAGAGACAGTATCAGAGAGAGGGAGAGAGAGACAGTGTCAGGGAGACAGGGAGAGAGACAGTGTCAGGGAGGGAGAGAGACAGTGTCAGGGAGGGAGAAAGACAGAGAAAGAGAGAGAGAGAGGGATGTGTCAGGAAGAGAGTGAGAGCGAGAAAGTGTGTCCTCTTGGAGAGAGAGAGAAAGAGAGAGAGAGGGAGGAGCGGGCACTACCTGATTCCAGTCCAGCAAAGATCTCTGATGGGGGCGGGCACTTCCCGGCATTAGTCCCCGCCCCCCAAATTCCCATGAATCACGGATCTTGGAGCTGGCTAGGTACCCTCCCCCCCTTGCTGCTTACTCAGGCTGCATTCGGTTGCAGCCTCGGGGGAACAGGAGTTAATGATATCAGCTGCAGTCTTAGTGGCAGTGAAGGGGAGCTATATGCCTTGGGGGCAGCCAGAGAATGGGTGCAGCACCCCCGACACCCTCTATAGTTTAGCTACAATATCATGTGAAACATTATTATAAATAAATATTTTCATTACTTCACTACATTTTGTCTTTTAGTAACAATTTTTTTACTTGGCCAAAGACTTTTGCACGCTAGTGTATATATATCATAGCTGTCTTCATCTCAGAAAAAAATAGTCTGTCACAAGTAGCAGGGAGGTGGGTTCTGGGCACTCAGAGACCCCCTATGTCTGTGCCGCTGATATTATGATATTACATATGAGGTCTAAGTCAAGGTTGATTGCAAACCAACATTTTCCTCTAATGGACAAAACCATGGGGTAATTCCAAGTTGATCGCAGCAGGATTTTTTTTAGCAATTGGGCAAAACCATGTGCACTGCAGGGGAGGCAGATATAACATGTGCAGAAAGAGTTAGATTTGGGTGGGTTATTTTGTTTATGTGCAGAGTAAATACTGGCTGCTTTATTTTTACACTGCAAATTAGATTGCAGATTGAACACACCACACCCAAATCTAACTCTCTCTGCACATGTTATATTTGTTTGCCTCCCCTGCAGTGCACATGGTTTTGCCCAATTGCTAACACAAATCCTGCTGTGATCAACTTGGAATTACCCCCCATGTGCAGTGCAGGTGGGGCAGATATAACATGTGCAGAGAGAGTTGGATTTGGGTGGGGTGTGTTCAAACTGAAAATCTAAATTGCAGTATAAAAGTAAAGCAGTCAGTATTTACCCTGCACAGAAACAATATAACCAACCCTTGCCTTACTCATCTCACACCATACTGCTTACTGCCCCCTTGTCAACATTTGGCATTAGGAAGGGTGCTGACTGCACTTGTAGAATGTATTTGCATGGTTCTGGGATAAATGGTCGACCTAGTTAAGTTCGACAGTCATTAGGTCAACCACTATTGGTTGACATTAACATGGTCGACACATGAAAATGGTCGACACTGTGTAGGTCGACACATGAAAAGATCGACATGGATTTTTTAACTGTTTTTGGTGTAGTTTTTTTGCGTAACATGACCAGGAACCCCAATTAGTTTACTGTGTCTCCTTGCATGACTGGCTTCGCTCGCCATGCTGTAGGCAAGGTGTCTCGCTCCGCTACCGTTGCGCTCGGCACAGGTTACTATTCCCAGTCGTAGTCCAAGTATGAAAAAGTTAAAAATTTATATTTTTTTTAAAAAAGCCATGTCGACCTTATGTGTCGACCTGTCCGGTGTCGACCATTTTAATGTGTTGACCATTTTCTATGTCGACCATGTCAGTGTCGACCAATAGAGGAAAAGATATAATGTGGGCGCTCGGAGGGGATAATAGTGCAACAGCTGCTGGTTTTGTAAATGTATGAATTTATTGGTAAAAGATTCTTTCTAAAAATAGACACTGAATGGCTAAATGCCTAAACATTACATATACACAATTAAATAAAAATAAAACATGTAAATAAAATAAAGGACTGTGTCCTAAAACTCTGAACTTGCTGGTAATTATACACTAAGCCTGTTAGATGTTAGTTTTCTGCATGCATAAGCCGGCTGTTAATGGCTACAGAGGGTTAAAGCATATTGAGCTCAATTGCAAGTTAAAAAGAAAAAAGCTGGTTAGTGCTTGATAGAGCCTGTAAATACTTCACCAATGCAGAGCTGATAAGAAGAGTGTTCAGTGATAAAGGCTAGTGATGATATCAAATGGACGAAGTCCACGTCTGTCTAGTGTCCATAGAGCTTACTTGATCCACTGGCTAACTTAATAGCAGGCCGCTCGGCGGCGGTTCCCTTAGGCAAATCCTGCTGTTGGTGATGCAGTAAGCTGACAACCGTCGCTAGGCCAGGGAAAGGACGGAGACAGAGAGTCCAAATCGCAATTCCAGGGTAGCAGGGGACGCTGTAGTGCCGCGTTCCGCGGCTTCCGGGTTCGGGGTTTCCGGCTGCGTTCCACCTGCGTTCCACAGTCGTAGATAGGTCGACCAATAGAGATCGACCTATTCACTGTCCACCTAAGTAGTGTCGACCTACTATCCGGATACCTACTATTGGCACAGCATGCAAGAGTTTGACCAATTTCTGCGTCAGTGTTGAGAGAAGAAGCCTTTTCTGCCTTGTCAGAGGTAGTAATATCTCTCTTGAAGTGTGGGTCTCTGGCATGGTACAGACCACCCATAGTTCTACTAGCTGGGGAGAGGGGTGATATTAGTTTAGTTATAATGTAGTTTCTACATGTTCTCTTCAGAAAACTAAGGGCCCGATTTATCACCATCTGCATGTGATGCGATAATTGAGTACAACGCATGGATGTATCATTATTATGCAGGGACAGAGCTTGCGAGAAAAGCTCTGTCCCTGCGATGTCTCTCCGCAGCATCATCAGGGTATTTTTCATAAAAAATACCCCGATGTCCTGCTGTGCATGTGTCGCCATCCAGCGCTACCGCCGCTGCCGGGAACCCCCTGTTGCGACTAGCCCCAGTGCCGCAAAACAGCCCTCCCCCTGAGGATTTATACTTACCAGTCCCAGGAGCCGGTGTCAGCTGCTTCCAGGAGGATGCCGAGCGTGGATCCTGCTTCTCTGCTGTGACCCCTGGTGCTGTAAAGTGAGCTGCCACTTTGTAGAATCACTTTACTGCAAAGGGGTCACAGCGCAGCACATGGAGGGCTCGATGCCCGGCAGCGCTCACCGGAGCACTGATCCCCGGCTCCTGGCACTGGTAAGTATGAGTTTTTAAAATAAATGTTTTTTTTTAAGGTGATCAGCTTGTGTGTCCATTGAACACACAGAGCTGCTCACCAGAGCCCGATCCCGCACAGTTTTCTCTGCCGGGGAAAAGAGAAAGCTGTGCAAAAGGCTGCTTATCGCAGTGCTGCCCTGAGATTATTCCAGCTGGAGCTTGCGTTATTAAAACAGGGCACACTGCTGTGTTTTTTCATTTTATTTATTTTTGTAAATTTGACCATATCACATTTTGTAGTATAAGTATGGGAAATACGATGTGGGTTACTAAAAAAAATGACAATTAAAGGGTTATAGCAGTTTTTCACAAATGCGACCATTTAGACCTACATTACGCAGATGTCTTTAAACTGTATCAACTGATACTGGAGTTTGTCTAATTTTATTAAGTTCTGCTTAGATTGCAGTTGCTGGGAGTCTTAGGTTTCGCTTACTCACTACAGTAATGTAGTTATCTTCCCTCCTTGATATACAACTGGGTTGTCCAGAACATTTTTTATTCACGTTTGTACCTGTTTCTTTGTATATGTTAAACTAGACCATGATATTTTTAATTTTGCAACCTGTCAATGGGTATAGATAGCAGGGACGTGCAGTCAGGGGAGGCAGGAGAGGCAGTGCCTCCCCTGTGATTAATTATTAAAATAATATAAAGAAGATACTTATGACACATATTCTGTGTCATAAGTATATTCTTTATGTAATTCTAATAATTTTCCTGGGTTAAATGTGTTTGGGAGGCACTGATAGCAGTGCCTCCCAAACATAATGGAAACGGGACTGAGCTGGGGGGCGGGACCAAGCTTGGGCTGTAAAAGCCCATTCAAAAAGATAGGCAAAGCGGCACTTCTACAAGTGCCTCGTTGACAGGGACACCACCCCCATGTCAGCGAGGCACCTGTGATTGGACAGCGGATCCAGTGCTGGATCTGCTGTCCAATCCCACACATGCGGCGCTGTAGGCGGCGGGTCCCGGCGGTGAGTGTCGCTGGAGGTAGGCGGGAGTGCGGCTCTCCCCCGACCTCCTCCGTCTTCCTGCTGACCAAAGCGCCGTGGTGTGCGGCTCTCCCCCTCCTCCAGCCTCCCGCTGACCGGAGCGGCTCTCCCCAGCAGCAGCAGAGGTAGTGTTTGTGTGTGTTGTGTGTGTGTGTCCAGCAGCAGCAGGTGGGGGGGGGGGGGGGGTCGTCCAGCAGCAGCAGCAGCAGAGTTAGTGTGTGTGTGTCCAGCAGCAGCAGGTGTGTGTGTGTGTGTGTGTGGGGGGGGGTTCCAGCAGCAGCAGCAGAGGTAGTGTTTGTGTGTGTTGTGTGTGTCCAGCAGCAGCCGGTAGGGGTGGGGTGGGGGTCGTCCAGCAGCAGCAGCAGAGGTAGTGTGTGTGTGTGTGTGTGTGTGTGTGTGTCCAGTAGCAGTAGGTGTGTGTGTGTGTGTGTGGGGGGGGGGTATCCAGCAGCAGCAGGTAGGGGGGAGGGGGTGTGTGTGCAGCAGCAGGTAGGGGTGTGTGTGTGTGCAGCAGCAGGTAGGTGTGTGTGTGTGTGTGTGTGTGTGTGTGTGTGTCGGTCTCGTGCGGCTCTCCCAAGCAGCAGGTAGGGGGGTGTGTGTGTCCTACCAGCTCAATATCTTTTCCCCGTATTTAATTAACCCCCAGCCTGCCATGCTGTCACTTGCACCTGTTACACGTGACTTCTGCACGATACCTGCTCTCATAGGTAGCCTATTGGTCCACCACGGGCACCGTATATACGAACGTACGGGACCCATCACCTCCGATCATTAAACGATGGCACATATGCCTAAAGGTGATAGGTCCTATACGTTCGTACATACGGTGCCCGTGGTGGAACAATAGGCTACCTATGACAGCAGGTACCGTGCCGAAGAAGTCACGTGTAACAGGAGATGCAGAAGCAACTGACAGCGCAGTAGGCTGAGGATTAATAGAACATACGGGGAAAAGACATCGGGCCGGTAACAGGTTTTACCGCTATATTACTGCTTAGTACATACCGCCCTCACACACACACTCTCTCTCTCTCTCTCTCTCTCTCTCTCTCAGTTTGTAAGTATAATGTTCATTTTTACAGGTACCCCCTACCCTATTAGATTCTACTGGACAAGTGGACGTGATCGGCGTGGGATGTAGGTAAGTAATCTGTCTCTCATTTTTACAGGTACCCCTATTGGATTCTACTGGACAAGTGGACGTGACCGGCGTGGGATGTAGGTATGTGTGAGTGTGTTTTAATAAATTTTTACTTTCACGGTGTGTGAGTTGTGTTTTTATTTGGGTATTTTTTGTTGTTGTAGAACTACAGGTACCAGCAGGCCCGTTATTTCCCCGCATGCTGGTACTTGAGGTTCTCCAAGTACCAGCAAGCGGGGAAGGCTTGCTGGGCCTTGTAGTTCCACAACAAAAAACAATATTCTTTTTTTTACACACATGACTATCAGCCCGGCATCCACCGCCCAGGGGTGCTGGGGACAGCCTCGGGCTTCACCCCTGGCCCTTGGGTGCCTGGAGGGGGGGTGAACCCCTGATTTAAGGGGTCCCCACTCCTCCAGGGAACCCCAGCCAGGGGTGACTAGTTGGGGGGGGTAATGCTACGGCCGCAGGGACCTACATAAATGTGTCCCCCGGCTGTGGCATTATGTCCCTGGCTAGTGGAGCCCGGTGCTGGTTTTAAAAATACGGGGGACCCCTACATCTTTTGTTCCCCATATTTTTTGAACCAGGACCGGACTAAGAGCCCGGTGCTGGTTGTCTAAATACGGGGAACCCCTGTGCAATGTTTTCCCCAGTATTTAAACAACCAGGACCGGCTCAAAGAGCCCGAGGCTGGTTATACTTAGGAGGGGGGACCTCACGCATTTTTTTTTTTACATTTTGTAACCCATTCAGACCTTTCTCCATTAAGTTAATGGAAGCCCTGGACAATAAAATTGCATTCATGTCCTCCTCCCACTCCCTTCCCAGTCCCAAACACTAATTATTATTTTTTTCTATAAAAATGTACACTATATCACAAGTATGATGAGCAGGCAGGCAGCGGGCATTGGCGGCATCGGACTGAGATGCAAATTAGTGGCGGAGGGCTGGGTCAGTTGATGGTGGGCGAGTTTGTAAGCCATTGGCGGTGGCAGCGGGCATTGGCTCGGAGGCGGTAGGGGTCATCGGCAGGATGCGGCGTACATTATGGCTGTAGTGCCTCACCAGCCACTGACCTCACCGCACGCCACTGATAGATAGCCTTCTTCAGAAAGAGTTTGAATGTTGCAATGCATTTCAAGTGAATATTTGCATCTTTTTTAATTTTGATAAAGTTATGGTTGTTATTATTATTGATTTTAACACTGTAAAAAAGGAAATTAAAATGAAGAAAACTATAAAGTATTAATTTAATAATAATATGTATTATAATATATATATATATATATATATATATATATATATTTGCTATAGTACATATGAAGTAAAGTCCTAAAGTATCGTTCTTAATCATGACAATAATTTTAGGGAGCAATTAAAGTTGATATTCATTAAGATCGAGCAGTATACTGTATACATATAAGCTTTAGCCAAAGACTTTTGGATGCTAGTGTATATAGTACATATACACACAGTGGTGCTTGAAAGTTTGTGAACCCTTCAGAATTTTCTATATCTCTGCTGAAATTTACCCTAAAACTACCTCAGATTTTCACACAATTCCTAAAAGTAGATAAAGAGAACCAAATCAAACAAATGATACAAAAAATAGAAATGCTCATTTTTTTTATTGGGGGAAATGATCCAATATCACATATCTGTGAGTGGCAAAAGTATTTGAACCTTTGTTTTCAGTATCTGGAATGACGTTTCCAGTAATTGTTGCTTAGTTCTGAACATCGGCTTGGAGGAATTTTACCCCATTCCTCCATACATAACAGCTTCAACCCTGTTATGTTGGCCGGTTTCCTCCCATGAACTGCTCACTTCAGGTCCTTCCACAACATTTCGATTGGAAATGTACCCACACACAAGACACTCAGGAACTGCCAGTCACTCCACCTTTCCTGTCTGCTGCAATGTACAGTAGTAGAAATCAACTTTAAAATAAAACAGTCATTTTTATTTAACCATCTGTGCCTAAACATAGATAACCTTAAAACCTGGACTGTTAGTGTGTGTGGGAACTTAATTTACCCTGATCATATGGGCTTTGTTCCATCTAGACAAGCACTTCATTGACATTCCACACCATATTAATTGCTCACAAATCCCCTCTCTGGTGCTTACTCTGGATGCGGAGAAGGCCTTTGATAGATAATTTATGAACTCGGCTTCCATGGCAAATTCTTACAGACAATCAATGCAAATGATTGTAATCCTTCCCCACAGTTTTTGCAGAGATACTCATCCCAGATTTTTCACTATATCTAATGGCACCAGACAGGGTTGCCCTCTTTTGTCCCTCATTTCTGCATTAGCTATAGAACCTTTAGCCTGCAAAATCAGATCACATCTAGGCATCTCATAAAATGTTCCTATTCTCTGATGACGTCCTCACCTTGACAAAACCGCTCACATCAACACCAAACCGGTTCAGAGCTCCACAAATAAAGCGATGTGTTGGGATATAAGATCAACAGTAGCAATTCTGAGGCCCTACCTTTGCAGCTCACTCTAAAAATCTTCAGTGGAGAACACGATCCCTAAAGTACCTTGGAATTAATATAAACAAATCTTATGATCAACTCTAGGCGGTCGATTCAATTGTTTTTGCACCCCCTGCTGGGCGTCTTTAGCAATGGGCATCTATCAGAGATATTCAATTGTTGCTCCGATAAGACGCCCATTGCCAGTTAAGGTACCTGTCAACTCCGGGTTTAGCCACACAAAGCCAGCAGGTGATGGGTGCCACAACTGAATTGGCCCCTAGGTCTCTAATTATATACCCTTACTTGAGATTGAACAAAACCTGTGTTAGGTTTCAGCAGAAATCACAAGGTCTCTTTACAGTACAAATTACAGGTTTTATTGGTATAATAAATGTAGCACAAACAGATGAACCCAGAATCTCAATATTCAAAATGGATAAAAAGAACTTCAGATGTACAGCAGGTATCAGAGCAGACATGAGTCCCATTATTATGACGACCAGCTAATAGCCAGAGTAACTGCCATGTGTAGCACGGACAGCGGCTAGACATTCGCTGAACTGTTGTTTTAGACGCATGTCTTGTAGCCCTCAGGTTCATTCTGACGGTGAGCTGCTCCACTGTAGTGCATTGGTCAGCCCTCACGCACCTTGGTAGCCAATGTTCACATCTCACAGCAATGGCACGAGGCCTCACAGAGAGTGGACTAGCTGTGCATGGAAAACCATGCAGGTAATCCTGTTGAAAACCAAGGTGCTTACAATGCTTTGTAAATAAGGTTCACAGTGTTTTTTTGTTTTCTAAATTGTAGATTGTACTTCTATATTCTAAAGTGGAATTTGAATTGTTGAAACAAACAGTTATTTATTAGGGTAGCTTTCAGGATGCAATATTATGTTGCTCCTAAAGTGACTCTACTAAAGTCTAAAGGGACCTTTTGTTGGTTTAATGATTCTTGATTAGAAACTACTTTAAATACTTGACATTAAGTATTCATGACAACAATTTGGCTTCCCTAACCTGAAGTGATATAGAACACGAATGTTTGTTATGGGAAAATAACAATTAAATGTTTATAGAATATATTTTTTTCTATTTAAACACTGTTTAGTTTCACTGGAATTACACGGAAAGACGCCTTTATGGCATTTTATTTCCCTTTGTTTTATTAATTTTCTGTTTACTACAGCTGTCGCAATTTGGCATTCCAATTGGCTTTGCTTTACTTGCAGCATTTCAGATTCTACCTTTAATCTTGTTCTTCAGTCTGTCCATGCTCCTGGGGGTTCAGTATGAATACTCTATGGACGAGATGCCATCGGTCAGAATACCAAAAGCGGCATCCCGACCATCAGAATCTCGACAGCAGCCTGTAAAGTACCCTAACTATCCCCTGCTGCCTAACCCTAACCCTCCCTTGTGGGTGCCTAAACCTAACCCTCCCCGGTGGTGCTTAACCCTAACCCTTCTGGGTGGTGCCTAACCCTCCCCGCTTGGTGCCTAACCCTAATCTCCCCTTCTAAGTGGCTAAACCTAATACTCCCTTCCCGGTACCTAACCCCAATTTTCCCATCCCTGTATCCCAACCCTAACCCTCCTTCTCATGTCTAAACCTAACCCTACCCGCCCAGACCCCCCCCCCCCCCCCCATGGCAGGTCGCCAGCCAGTCCCGCTGGAAGGACATTCAGGATTTTGGATGTCGCTATTTTTGACGCCGGCATTCCGAGTGGCGTCGGTATCTAGACACTGGGCTTGTGGTATCCTTTGGGATCCCATCCTTCGGGAACTTGACTGCATCCCGTTCCTGTATAGGTGATCATGTGTACAGTACGTCATGCTGACACTGATAAATAAGGTCTATCTGTGTAGTTGTATTATGTAGCTGACCAGAGCCGTAACTAGGTGTGTGCGGAGGGGGCACCGCACATAGCGCTGCAGGGTAGGGGGCACTGTTGGCAGAACTTGTCAATTATCTGTTTTAATTACTTTCACTTGCAGCTTCCCCCCTTTTTGAAGACCACCCCTGTCTCCTACCCTGACCACTACTGTCGCTAATACCTATACAGCATTCATGAACTCATCTTGAGATTTCTTTGTTATTCAGTCACACTGTCCTTTATTACATTTCAAAATGCTGACATACCTGGTATTCAAACCCATCGCCTGTGGCATTACAGTCAGACAATTTATTCATTGTGCTATCTGCCCTTTTCATAGAAAGCAAGAGAATTCTAAGTTAGAGAATTCTAACTATTTGAAGCTTACCTTGTACTTTGTGAAAATGATCAGCATTGCAGTTGAGTAGATTTATGTAGCGTGTGGCCACAAGGGATTGTATGTATGGCTGCACACTACATAGATCTGCTCAATTACAATGCTGATTATTTTGTTCTTTTTACAAAGTAGCAGTAGCTTCATATAGTGTTCATAGTTTTTATGTAGGATCAAAAAGCTCAAGGAGTGTATTGAAATGTGTTCTTTAATAAAGGGTATTGTAACTGAATAACTCCAAGCTCTCAAGTTAAGTGCATGAATGTGGTATAAAGAATCAATTTTGTTGCAGTGTTCTATAAATGTGCTTGCGCCTTATGTCCCTATTGAAAACAAAAGGTGGGGGTGGGGGGGGGGGGGCACCAATTCTCTCTATGGCACAGAGCACCAAAAAGCACCAAAAAGTCTAGTTACGGCTCTGTAGCTGACAACTGGACTGTGTGATCTGACTA
This sequence comes from Pseudophryne corroboree, assembly GCF_028390025.1. NCBI lineage: Eukaryota > Metazoa > Chordata > Amphibia > Anura > Myobatrachidae > Pseudophryne > Pseudophryne corroboree. The sequence continues at coordinate 621,805,220 of NC_086449.1, read as the reverse complement.
CCAGTGAAGCATGTGGCTACTGTATATGCTGGTCCAGCATTCACCATTATAAAGCACCCCATCATGGTATCTTATCAACCTCTCAGGCCTGAACTGATCATCAAAGTTACCAGTTCCCATTGCCAATCTTAGGGTACCGTTTCCTGGGTTCCCGAGTATATCGCTGTCTGGTTACTATGAAGATAGTTTACATACCCATATAAATATACATTTACTGCAATGTGTATTTTTTGTATATTATAGATTTATCAAAAGTGAATGAAAGCTCAAAAAGTCCCTCCCAGATAACAGTAAAACTTATATTATTGCCAGATTGGCAGCATAGTATTTCTAGTAGTATAATATATCACCATAAACCTATAAATAAATATTGATGCAACTACAATAGTAATAGTGTAGTAGCAGAGTGTGTTGGCTCTTTTCCCATCACACTCATGTCCCATACATTGCAATTTAACTGCAATCCTAATTTCAGTCTCCTACTTATCAGATCAGTGTCTTCAATACGCCTTCAGTAGGATTACCTTAGTGAAAGGGAATGTTTGACTCTTTCTTCCGTTTGTCAGAATGTTATTTTAGATAAGCTCCCTAATGTTGTGAGTTGCAGAACTGACTGCATTAAATCATTGGCTGAATTCCGGCTGCTTGGCCAGGATAAAAATGTGAAATATAAATCACACAGCCTGTACCACTGTTAACTGTAACCTCCTGGATACAAGTAGGGGTTTTTTGACCCAGAAACCAGTTATCCACAAAATTCACAAAACCTGAAGGTAAAATTGTAAATTATTGCTGTTGGTTGGTGATTGTATCTGCATACCCATAGACTTCATCAGCAGATGTTTCCTCCTGCAGTGAGGAGCTCAGATAAACAGCTTAATGAGGAATGAGGCATCCAGAGCATTGTGTGAGAGAATGGGATGCTTTGAATGTGCTACAGTGCCTTGCTAAAGTATTCACCCCCATTTGCATTTTTTGTTACCTCACAACCTGGAATTAAAATGGATTATTTAAAGGTTTGCATCAATTCATTTACAGAACATGACTACAACTTTGAAGAGGTTTTTTTTTTTTTTTATTGTGAAGCAAACAACAAATAGGACAAAATAACAGAAAACTTCAGCGTGCATAACTCTTCACCCCCTTAAAGTCAGTACTTTGTAAAGCCACCTTTTGCGGCAATATAAGTCTCTATGACCTTGCCACACCTTGCCACTGAGATTTTTGCCCATTCCTCAAGGCAAAACTGCTCCAGCTCCTTCATGTTATATGGTTTCCGCTTATGAACAGCAATCTTCAAGTCTGACCACAGATTCTCAATTGGATTGAGATCTGGGCTTTGACTAGGCCATTCCAACACATTTAAATGTTTCCCTTTAAACCAGTCGAGTGTTGCTTTAGCAGTATGCTTCGGGTTCATTGTCCTGCTGGAAGGTGAACCTCCATCCCAGTCTCAAATCACAGGCAGACTGAAACAGGTTTTGCTCAAAAATATCCCTGTATTTAGCACCATCCATCTTTCCCTCGACTCAAAACAGTTTCCCAGTCCCTGCTGCTGAAAAACATCCCCACAGCATGATGCTGCGACCACCATGTTTCACTGTGGGGATGGTGTTCTTGGGGTGATGGGATGTGTTGGGTTTGCGCCAGACATAGCGTTTTGCTTGGAGGCCGAAAAGTTACATTTTAGACTCATCTGACTAGAGCACCTTCCTCCATACATTTGGGGAGTCATCCACATGCCTTTTGGCAAACTCAAAACGTGCCTTCTTATTTTTAATACTAAGTAATGGCTTTTTTCTGGCCACTCTTCCATAAAGCCCAACTCTATGGAATGTACAGCTTATTGTGGTCACATGTGTAGAAACACCAGTGTCTGTTGTGGAACTCTGCAGCTCCTTCAGGGTTAACTTTGATCTTTGTTCTGCCTCTCTGATTAATGCCCTCCTTGCCCAGTCTGTTTTGGTGGCCGGCCATTTCTTGGCAGGTTTGTTGTGGTACCATGTTCTTTCCATTTGAAGATGATAGATTTGATGGTGCTCCGAGGAAATCATCAAAGATTTGGATATTTTTTTATAACCCAACCCTGACTTGTACTTCTCAACAACTTTGTCCCTGACTTGTTTGGAGAGCTCCTTGGTCTTCATAGTGTGATGCCTCTTGCTTAGTGGTGTTGCAGCCTCTGGGGCCTTTCAGAAAAGTGTTTATACTGACAGATCATGTGACACTTAGATTGCACACAGGTGGACTTCATTTGACTAATTATGTGACTTCTGAAGGTAATTGGTTGCACCAGAACTTTTGAGCAGCTTAATCGCAAAGGGGGTGAATACATATGCACATACCAATTTTCAGATTTTTATTTATAACAATTCATTTTTATATAAATTTTTCTCATTTCACTTCACCAACTTGGACTATTTTGTGCAGATCCATGACATAAAATTCAGATTAACAAAAATTTTTAATTACAGGTTGTAATGTAACAAAATAGGTAAAAAGCCAAGGGGGGAGGGGGGGGGGTGAATACTTTAGCAAGGCACTGTATAATGTCATAGTTTTAATGCGGTTAGGATGTGATAGTTACACCCCAACTCGTAATATGTAATGAAAATTACAACTTGCATTTGTTAAAGTTGGAGAGCCGGGACAGATCTCATGATAAAGCTTATGACAAAGCTCTGTCCCAGCGAAGAGCTGGAAGCAAGCTGAAACATACCAGTGCCAAGCTGATCTCCAGAATGTGGGTGGTAAATCTGACCGTTTAGCAGCCCCTTGTGGGTGGAGCTTTTGCTGAGAGAAATTTCAGCCAGTTACTGTCAGCCCTCCCAGAGTTAGCGGCGATACAGCTGGAGCATTGCACCAGAGCCTGCCACTATTAAGCAGTCCAAAGCCGGCGGCCATGTAATTACGCATCTTTAGTATGCCGCCGCATCACCACTCTGCAACACAGAGGACATGGGGGGTAATTCAGACCTGATCATTGCTGTGCATTTTTGCACAGCGGGCGATCAGGTCCAAACTGTGCATACGTATGCACTGCAATGCACAGGTGCATCACACGGGTACAAAGTGGATCGCCGCTCAGCGATGGGTTTGTGTAAAGGATCCATTCGCACTGGCGTTCGCAAGGAGATTGACAGGAAGAAGGTGTTTGTGGGTGGCAACTGACCGTTTTCTGTGAGTGTTTGGAAAAACGCAGGTGTGTTCAAGCGTTTGCAGGGCGGGTGTCTGACGTCAATTCCGGTCCCGGACAGGTTGAAGTGTTTGCAGCGGCTCAGTAAGTCCTCCTGGGCTACAAAATTTGTTTGTACAGCTCTGCTACACATGCGTCTGCACACTTGCACAGCTAAAATACAGTCCCCTATGAGTGGCGACTATCTGATTGCAGCAGTACAAAAATCGATTGGTAGCGATCAGGTCTGAATTAGGCCCATGGTCCGGCTGGAGGAAAAGGTGGTGGGGTAATGGCAGGAAATGGCTTGGTGCCGATGAGGGGAGGTGGTGCTACCTTGGTGACGTCACAATCCTTTATGCCTGCAGTTTCTGTGCTGTGTGTCCTGTGCCATTCTCTCAGACTGAGCCAGCATGGCATGTTTCTCTGCTGTGGGCCCATCCCTTGAGCCAACAGTAAGTAACCTTATGTCTGCTTGCAGCCACCTCACAGTGGCAATATACTGTCTCCCCACTTAACCACTATCTCCCTGACATCCCTGCCACTCCCTGTCACCCCATCATCTCCTCATTGTTCTCTACTTCACCCACTGCTTACCCCTGGTATCACCCTCTTCCTCTCCCTATTACCCATTCTCTGGGGTCACCCACTGTCTCCCCCTGTCACCCATTTCCTGGTGTCACTAACTGCCTCTCACTGTCACCCTCTCCTGTGACCTACTGCCTCTCCATCACCCAATCTCAATCTGCCCCCCACTGCCTCACCCTCTGCCTCTCCCCTGCATCACTATCTCCAAGGCATCACCGTTTCCTCATCATATTGATACCGGAATCCAGATGAAGCCACATCCCTTGTGAGACAACACACACTTTTTCTAGGAGCACATAAGCCCCCCCTTCACACACACACACACACACACACACACACACACACACACACACACACACACACACACACACACACACACACACACACACACACACACACACACACACACACACACACACACACCCCCTCCCCTGGATATGGTACATCCCTGTCTGTCTCGATACGTAAAATAGCTTCCCTCACTTTGTGACAATCATATTCTATTTTTGTTTAATCTATTCAAATGGGTATTCAATTAAACATGCATAAGGCACATTTAAGGGGGTTCCAAGAGACAGATTCTCTTATTAGTGAGGAGGACTATGCTTTTAGTATATCTGGCACCTTTCTGTAACTTTGTACATGTCACAAGACTGACTTCTTTTTTTCTGATGTTCTGTAACACACAAGTGAAGAGGATTACTCACATGCAGCTTGTTTTTATCCTTACGTCAGTGCTTTCCTGTGTGAGCTAGGTCTCAGCAATCACTGAGTTGCCGAGGTTGTTTGTTAGCTCCCTAGAGCCAAGTAATTGGCAGCAGCTCATTGTGTTCTCTCTGCTTCCTGCTTCTGCCTAAACCAGAAGAAGCTGCATGTTTACTATCATGTTGGTGCTTCCAACTGCACCAATTCTACAATGGGGGTCACTCCGACCCGATTGCAGGCTGCGTTTCATCGCAGTCGTGCGAACGGGTCGGAACTGCGCATGCGCTGCACCAGCATTGCGCAGGCACGTCGTTGCCCGGGGACAGCCGTCGCTGGGCAGTGACGCTGCTAGCGAAGAAAGCGGTCGCAGCGGTGACCACAAGAAGATAGACAGGAGGAAGGCGTTTCCGGGGCATCAACTCACCATTTTCTGGGCATGAAGATCTAAACGCAGGCGTGTCAAGGCGTTTGGAGGGCGGATGTCGGACGTCAATTCTGGGACGTGCAGCGCTGGATTCATCGCACAGGGTAAGTAAGTCTTACCCTGGTCTTATTTTACATAATACTTTTTTTTGCATAGCAGGGCTGCACAAGCGATCACAGCCTTGCTATGTAAAAGAACACTCCCCCAAAGGCGGCGTCTAGTTGATCGCACGGGCAGCAAAAAGTTGCTACGTGTGATCAACTCTGAATGACCCCTGCAGGGTGGACTGCTTATAAGTTCTGCAATTGATTGGAACAGTGGCTCTGTATTTAGCAGCAGACAGATATGGAAGCAGTGAATATGGATATAGAAGTGTTTGGTAGGAAAGAAATGACTCTTGCGTAATTTGCAGCACAACACTTTTCTCAGCCTCTGCTGCCCCTGTGTGCTGCATGCTCACAATTTCTCTTAAATTTTTCCTAAAATACTTGTTCAGGTCTCAGTCTGCCCTGCTGGGTTTCTGTGGCTGGTCCCATCCCCGAGACCAACCGCCAATGAGCTCCCAGACCTGCGCCTCCTCAACCCCTCTTCTCCTATTGTACCACCAATTCCCTTCCCCAATGAGTCCTAGGGGTACATCTGCTGCCTGTATGTGATGATAAGTGTGTAGTCAGACTGACACGAGGGGCGTGGAGTGGCTGCAGCCTTGTTATCCTATTGGCTGATCGGGCACTGTAGTTGGATGTTCAGAATTCTACAGATTTCAGGATAGTGCTGCATGCAGCCCTTGAAACTATTTGTTTGGACATACCTACCATAATGAGACACTCACATCCAGTGTTAAGCCTGGCATGCCCCAGCAGTCAGAATCCTGACATTGGAATCTTGACATTCACAATGCAATGCTGACAGGTGCCTTAGGTAAGTATTAAGGTATGAACCAGCTTTAGGGCTAGGTACTAGCAGGAAGGTTAAGCTGCAGGAGGGGATGTTAGCAGAGCTACTATAAGAAATTGTGGGTCACGGGACTGACAAAATAGGCAGCACACCCTACCTGAGGTGAAATATGCTGTGGTTTCCCCCCAATCCCTCTCCCTGTGTCTCTTCAGTTCTAGCCTCCTTCTGTCTCTCTCTACAGCCATCCCATGTCCCTCTAGCCCTTCTATCTCTCCTGCCAGAACCCCCTTCTGTCTCTCAAGCCAGTCCCCCCTTTGAGCTCCCCCCCCCCTTCTTTCTCCAGCCAGCCCCTGTTAGGAAACTGTAGCGCTATGTGTGTGGTACCCCCTAGAGTTTGGGAGAGGGTCATCTGCTAATAATAGTCACTCCTGTTACCTTAGAGCTGTATGTGCTCACCGGTACTTGATATGCCGCCTGGACTTAATCCTCTAGCAGTAGGGGCTCACACAATAGACTGGAGACCACAAGGTAATACATTTGGAGTGTAGTAGCTGGCAAGGCAAGAGTTAATTGCAGGCAGACTGGTTACAGGAATGGTAACTGCAGACAAGCTTGACAAGATATGGTGACTGAAGACTGCAGGACTGTATATGCACTGGTTACAGAACAATGATGAGTTCATAGCAAAGTGTTTGTTGCAGGTGAATGCAGCCAGGCGATGGTTAACTGCTGGGAAACTGGACAGGTGCTGGGTGTGTACTGTGATTAAAAGCAGAGTGCTGACAGCATGAACTTAGTTGCAGAGAGACTTGCTGGAAGACTTGTGTGACTTGGCTGCAGACTAATAACACACAGTCGCCAAGCTGTAACTACAGTATAGGTTCAGGTGTACTGGAAATGCTGTAGACTTGCGACTACTGGCATGGCTGGAGTGAATGTACTTTGCTGTTAATAACCACGGACATACAGGCTGGATATACAGAGAACCAGAGCTGAAAGAGTATATTCACAGAGACTTGACAGGAGCCTGGACATGGATCAGGACCAGACACGAGAGTAACTGGAGGGTCATGGCAATATAAGGACACAAAGCAGGAAGGGACACTGGATAGCAGGTACAGGGCAGAATCCAACAGCGCATGGGTGCATGACTGGCAGGGATAGCACACTGAGGACTGAGGAAGGATACAAGGATGCAGGTACACAATGGCAGGGCAACAGGACACAGGAAAACATAAGAAGGCTGGGAATTGTACAGGGTACAGCGACCGTGTGACAAGCTCACTTAGTGCAGCAACTAGGGAATATCACCGGCAGGGCAGAACTGGCCAGAATCCCTAATAAAAGGAAGACAGACCAATCATATGAGTCAACAGGCTGGAGTCAGGTAACGAGGCATTCCAAACAGGTGTGCTGCTGCACGTAGTAGCCAGCATCCTAGTTGATAGCAGACAGCAAGAAATTCAAACAAGAATTTGCCGCAGCAGCGAATCATAACACCTCCCTTGTGTGTCCAGAGAGCCCCCCTTCTGTGTCTTCAGCCAACCCCCCTTCTGTGTGTCAAGCCAGGACACTCCACACACAACTCCCAAACTACATGCAGTTCTTTTAGAAACTTTTGAATGGATGGTTTGGTAATTAACTATGCTTCATTTTTCACTGAAATTCCTAGTTGCGGTGTCAGAAAGGTTTAAATACAAAACAGATCTACAGTACTAGGTTCAGTCGTTAAAAAAATCATATACTGTATCTGTTGATAAAAAGGTGAAATACAAAACTCAAAGAGTTAATTGTGTTAAATTGGTCATTTAGCCTCACAGAAGAAAACTCCTTCATGATCTTCCAAAATTGTAATCACAAAAATAATTCCATAATGCCCATGAAAGTAGGTTCACTTAGTTTCCTCTTTCAGAGTATTTGGTTTGCTTTTCCCTTAAATGTTAATGTTTATCCCATGCATTATTTACTATGAGTGGCCACCACAATTCTCATCTTATGTACCAGGCTGAGATGTGGAATAGTGTTGAATATATTCACAAACTCCAAAGTGTACAATCAAGATCCAGTTAGAAATGTAACTCCTCATTAAACCTAATTATATTTGTAATATATCCTTTTCCTTTTACATGGACCAATTTTATCATTTTTTTCTCATGGCTGACAATATATAGTTGTAACTTTTTTGTTGCGTTTAGCAAATTAGTTTTCAGAAATGAAGAGGTTCAACCTCAGCACTGGATTTTCAATGACATCTACTGTATTTGATTTTTACCCCAGGTTACCTTTAATGTCTAGTATGTCCATATAAATGACAGGGGTGCCTCTAAAAAGTCTTCAAAAGTCATACAGTTAACAAGGAAGAGAGAAACTTCAAGTATTATTCCTAAATTCATATAGATTATTTTTAATGTTCACAAATAAAGTATGTTGTTCCCGCATTTGTTGCCATCAATACATTTAAAAACTACTAGATACACAAGTAGAAGCCTCATGCACTTTGATCTTTGCAAGTATATCTAGAATGATACTAAAGAGAATAGGATTATGGTGCAAGATGGCCAAATTTGCAGAGATTGGCAGAGTGTGGTGGAGTGAGGATTACATATGGATGAAGGAGGCACACTATTGTACCCTGTTTTACAGAGATGTGGAGAAAAAAAAATGACTGTTATGGAGCAAAGGGGTGGAGAAGGTGCATTGCAATTTTAATGGTGTTCATGCATTTTTAATGGAGTTCCTTACCATGCAGTGTGAGTGAATGAACGGCCATTTTGTACCATTACAGAGATGGCAGCCTTTGGGTCTAATGCTGTTGTTTATTGGGACCAGTTTGTACCTTCCTGTTGTTCTCTACTAGGCTTGTTTCATAAAGCCTGAGTGACAGGAGAGTTCTGAGGCGTATTGGCTGCTGGCTTTGGGAGCTCACTACTGACAGCCTGATTGGCTTCCCTGGCAGCACTGCACTTCTTACTCTGTATTTCATAAGTTCTCTGCTATGTGGCCTGTGTTAAAAATGTGTGTGTATAGGTGTGAGGATGTAGCAGAGGTTCTGTACAAACCAGCGGATGCCTTACAATTACAAACAGTCTAGTGGACTGGTTTTATTGAATTTAAAGCAGGTACAGCTGTACTCACTGTTACACACACTGTTAGATGGAGCAGAGCAGTGTATCATACAGCTCAACAGCTGGTGATTGTATGTAGCGGTGCTGGATGCTGGAACATCTTAAATAGCAGGTAATTGCAGGTCTCATGGATTACTATAATTGTGGCACTCTCACACAATCTCAAGATGGCTCTGTACATGCTCAGTAGTAGGCTCAGTGGCCATCATGGTGCAGGGAATGAAGCCTCACTGGAGGAGTAGCAACACAGAGCCTGCTAGCGCACTAGCGCACTCCACTTTCAACAGCCTGGAGGAAGCCTGAGAGCATACAGTAGTTCCTTAAACAAAATCCTCACTTTCCAATTTTAATTTTAGGCATACTACATAATGCAATCTCCCCAAACAAAAAAATGAGATCTATGGTAAGAACTTACCGTTGTTAAATCTCTTTCTGCAAGGTACACTGGGCTCCACAAGGAATAACATTGGGGTGTAGAGTAGGATTTTGATCCGAGGCACCAACAGGCTCAAAGCTTTGACTGTTCCCAAGATGCACAGCGCCGTCTCCTCTATAACCCCGCCTCCGTGCACAGGAGCTCAGTTTTCGTTAACCAGTCCAATGCAGTAGCAGGTAACAGAGACAACAATCATTAGAAGCCACACACACTCACGACAGGAGAGGATGTCAGCGGCTAATGCCATACCAACCCAAAGAAGCAAAGTGCGTCAGGGTGGGTGCCTTGTGGATCCCAGTGTACCTCGCAGAAAGAGATTTAAAAATGGTAAGTTCTTACCATAAATCTTGTTTTCTGCTGCGGAGTACACTGGGCTCCACAAGGAATAACATCGGGGATGTCCTAAAGCAGTTCCTTATGGGAAGGGACGCACTGTAGCGGGCACAAGAACCCGGCGTCCAAAGGAGGCATCCTGGGAGGCGGAAGTATCGAAGGCATAGAACCTTATGAACGTGTTCACTGAGGACCACGTAGCTGCCATGCACAATTGTTCAAGGGTCGCACCACGGCGGGCCGCTCAAGAAGGTCCAACAGACCGAGTAGAATGGGCTTTGATGGTAGCAGGAGCTGTAAGACCAGCCTGTACATAAGCATGTGCAATCACCATTCTAATCCATCTGGCCAAGGTCTGCTTGTTAGCAGGCCAGCCACATTTGTGAAATCCAAACAGCACAAAGAGAGAATCAGACTTCCTAATGGAGGCAGTTCTCTTCACGTAGATACAGAGAGCCCGTACCACATCCAAAGACTGCTCTTTGGAGGACAACTCAGGAGAACTAAAGGCCGGAACCACAATCTCCTGGTTAAGGTGGAAGGAAAACACCACCTAATTCAAATAACCAGCGTTCTAAGAACTGCCCAGTCACTGTGAAAAATCAGATAGGGGGACTTACAGGATAAGGCACCTAAGTCTGAGACCCTTCTAGCAGAGGCAATAGCCAGCAAAAAAAAAAAACTTAAGGGAAAGCCACTTAAGGTCTGCAGACGCAAGAGGTTCAAACGGATACACTTGAAAAGCCTCCAGAACCACTGACAAATCCCATGGGGCCACCGGTTGTACATAAAGAGGTTGAATCTGTAACACCCCCTGAGTGAAAGTATGAGCATCAGGCAGGGTAGCAATCTTTCTCTAAAACCATACCGACAAGGCAGAAATGTGAACCTTGAGGGATGCCAGACGAAGGCCTAGGTCCAGGCCCTGTTGTAGGAAGGCCAAACGTTTGGCCGTACTAAACTTGGAAGCATCATGATTGTTAGATGCGCACCAAGCAAAGTAAGAATTCCATACCCTATGGTAAATCCGAGCAGAAGCTGGCTTACGGGCCTTCAACATAGTATGAATGACCGCCTCAGAAAAACCCTTGGCCCTCAAGAAGGAAGCTTCAAGAGCCACGCCATCAAAGCCAGTCGTGCCAAATCCTGGTAAACACAAGGGCCCTGAACGAGGAGGTCTGGTTGTTGTGGAAGTAGAAGGGGACGCTCTATCGAGAGACCGTGTAGATCTGAGAACCATTGCCGTCTGGGACACGTCGGAGCGATCAAAAGCAGGGTTCCTCCTTCTTGTTTGAACTTCCTTAGTACTCTGGGCAGGAGTGACACCGGAGGGAACACATATGGCAGCTGAAAGCTCCATGGGATTGCCAGTGCATCTATGAATGCCGCTTGAGGATCCCTTGTCCTTGCTCCCGAAGACCGGAACCATGTGATTGTGTCGAGATGCCATCAAGTCCACATCTGGAAGGCCCCACTTGTCCACGAGGAGTTGAAATACTTCTGGATGGAGGCTACACTCTCCGGCGTGTACGTCCTGACGACTGAGAAAGTCCGCTTCCCAGTTGAGGACCCTCAGAATAAACACTGCCGATATTGGTGGCAGATTGCGTTCCGCCCATTGAAGAATCCTTGACACGTCCCTCATCGCCATGCGGCTTCGAGTGCCACCATGATGATTTATGTACGCTACCATGGTGGCATTTTCCGATTGTACTTGAACAGGTCTGTTCTCTATCAAATGCTGGGCCAAGTTCAGTGCGTTGAACACCGGCCGCAGTTCCAGAATGTTTATCGGGAGGAGAGACTCCTCCTTGGTCCACCTGCCCTGAAGGTAGTGTTGCTCCAACACCGCACCCAAATCCCTCAGACTGGCATCCGTCGTCAGAAGGACCCAGTTGGAGATCCAGAAGGGATGACCCCTGCTCAATCGGTGGTCCTGAAGCCACCAGCTCAGTGACAGACGGACCTCCGGAGACAAGGAGATCATTTGAGACCTGATCCGGTGAGGCAGGCCATCCCACTTAGCCAGAATCAACTTCTGTAGAGGGTGGGAATGGAATCTTGTCCTGAAGTTTCAGGATCTTCTCCTGAGACAAGAACAACCGCTGAGATCATTTGAGACCTGATCCGGTGAGGCAGGCCATCCCACTTAGCCAGAATCAACTTCTGTAGAGGGTGGGAATGGAATCTTGTCCTGAAGTTTCAGGATCTTCCCCTGAGACAAGAACAACCGCTGGTTGTGAGTGTCCAACAATACCCCCAGGTGTACCATGCTCTGAGCAGGGACCAGGGAAGATTTCTTCCAGTTGATGAGCCATCCGTAAGTTTGCATAAACTGGATTGTCACATCCAAATGACGTAGGAGAATTTCTGGGGAGTTTGCCAGGATCAGTAAGTTGTCAAGATATGGGAGGATCCTGATCCCCTGACGGCGTAGCACAGCTGTCATTACCGCCATGACTTTGGTGAATACCCGCAGAGACGTGGCCAATCCAATGGGTAACACCCGAAACTGGTGATGAAGGTTGCCCACCGCAAACCTCAGGTACTGCTGATGTGACATTGCAATAGGAATATGCAGGTAGGCATCCTGTATGTCCAGGGAGACTATATAGTCCCCAGGCTCCAAGGCCAGAACAATAGAGCGTAGAGTTTCCATACAAAACGTGGAGACCCTCTGTCAGGAATCGACTCACCACAGTGACATCTGTCCATCGGTGCGGACTCCGTCCGGGGTTCCTACGTTCTGCTGTCATCCGCACCTCTGCCGCCAGAAGTCATCCTGGGCCTAGGAACGCTCCTGTGACAGCGGGTGTGTGAGCACGCCGCGTTCCCGCCGGGCCGCGGCATGGGCGCCGCCATGACAGTCTCCATCGGTCAGAGTACGGCGGCCAATCCGGTGCTTGGCCGCACCTCCTTTTCCCACTCCAACCAATGCCTGCACACCAGGGGGTATATCAGGAGCTGCAGGGTGAGCCTGTGGTTATCCTGAACTTTGTGTCACTCCTGCGACCCATGTGTCTGGATCTGGTACCTGTTCCTCCGTGTTCCTGGTTACCTACCTGTGACTTTGTGCTCCTGGTTATCCTCTACAGCTCCGTGGAACTACAAGCCTCAGCAACACCTGCTTCTGTTTACAGGCTTCACACAAATCACCAACCCAGTGTGCTTCAGCCTAGCAGTAGAGACTCACTCCAGGTGCATTCCATCTCCTCACCTGTGATGCAGCTTGCTTGCTGCTTGTGCCTCATCACCTGCACTGTGAACGTTGTCAGTCTCCTGCCTCTGCTACCAGGTTTGCTGTATGTTACCATCTTTGCTGGCTCCATGTTTTAAACTGCTCTGGTTCCCATACCAGATTATCATCAGTTACCATTCATCAGTTATTATTCATCAGTCATCATTCATCAATTATCATTCATCCATTATCATATTTCTGTTGCCATAGACTTTCAGCTTTCACGCTGCACTATTGACATTGCATTCCTTATTGTTTATTTCTGCTGCCTTTGTGAACTTTCTGTTTAATAAACATCATTGCGCCCATGCGCAGAAACTTAATCCAGCCTCCTCACTTTCTCCCTCCTACCTCCACTGGCCCACTAGCGCCCCCTCCGGGGACACAGACAAAACCAAGTCTGACAGTAAGTTCAGGAACGATGGACTCGGACGGTGGTCGGAGTGTGGGATCAGAGGCCTTACAAAATCTTGTCTCCCGCTTGGATGGTCAAGAGGCTGTGCAGCAGCAGATGTTTCAGTTCCTGCAAGGGATGTCCTCCCGGATTGATACACTACAGCAAACCCTGCCTAGTGTACTTGCTACTTCAGTTCCAGTTACTCCAGCGCCTGCAAGTGTTGTGAGTTCTTCTATGCCGGCTGCATCAGCTCCAGTGTCACGCTTGCACCTGCCCGTGCCTAGCAAGTATGATGGCAGCCCAAAGTTATGTCGCGGGTTTCTGAACCAATGTGAAATCCAGTTCAAATTATTATCACACAATTTCCCCACGCCAAGATCCAAGGTTGCCTACATCATCTCACTGCTCTCTGGTTCTGCCTTGAGTTGGGTGTCTCCTCTGTGGGAACGTGCTGATCCTCTGATGAACAACTACGCTGAATTCGTGTCAACCTTCAAACGAATCTTTGACGAGCCGGGTCGTGCAACGTCAGCCTCTGCAGATCTTATTCAACTTCGTCAAGGTACCCGTAGTATGGGACAGTATGTCATCCAGTTCCAGACGTTAGCCGCAGAGATTCAGTGGAACAATCAAGCCCTGGTAGCAGCCTTCTGGCATGGACTTTCAGATCGGATCAAGGATGAACTGGCAACCCGCGATCTCCCTGAGCAATTGTCTGATTTAATTTCCCTGTGCATCAAGTTGGACTCTCGCATTCACGAACGCAACAGTGAACGTGCTCGTAGTGAGCCGCGCAGGTCAAGAATGGTACCTTCTGTACAATTTCAGCCTCCACCTTCTGATGAGCCTATGCAAATAAATAGGTCCCGCCTAACTCCTGAGGAGCGGTCAAGAAGACTTCGTGAGAGACTGTGTCTTTATTGTGCGGCTGCAGGTCACCAGATTAATTCTTGTACAGTGCGTTCGGGAAACGCCAGATCCTGACTTGTAAAGGAGGAGTCAAGTTGGGATCTTCTAGACAAGCTCCTTCAAATCAAGACCTTATCCTTCCCGTGACTTTAGAAACTTCGGTTGGTCTTCAATCTGCATCTGCGTTAGTGGACTGTGGAGCCGCAGGAAACTTCATCACTCAAGCTGCGGTAGATAAGTTTTGTTTGCCTGTCTGTGAACTCTCATACCCAGTCTACATTACCGCTGTAGATGGTAGCCGAATCTCCAAGGGGAATATCTCTCACCAAACCGTACCAGTAGTTCTGGGAGTTGGGTTCCTGCACTCAGAATTAATAAAGTTCTTAGTTATTCCTCAGGCAACCCAAGAGGTCGTTTTGGGTATGCCCTGGCTCCAACTACATAATCCACAGATTGATTGGTCTACGTTACAACTTACTTCCTGGGGTTCACATTGCCGCCAGTCCTGTTTAGCCCAAGTTTGTCCTATCAAGTCTACTGAAGTTAAAACTCAGTCAAGTCTTCCTGCGGCTTACCAAGATTTCTCTGACGTCTTCAGTGAAAAAGCCGCTGACGTTCTGCCGCCCCATAGAGAGTGGGATTGCCCCATTGACCTCATTCCCGGCAAGAAACCACCTAGGGGGCGTACCTATCCGTTGTCCGTTCCTGAAACTGAAGCGATGAGCAACTACATCAGGGAGAACTTACAGAAAGGATTTATCCGTCCCTCATCTTCACCCGCTGGTGCGGGCTTCTTCTTTGTTAAGAAAAAGGATGGAGGATTACGTCCATGCATTGACTACCGGGGTCTCAATGACATTACCATCAAAAATAGCTATCCATTAC
The DNA here is from genome assembly GCF_028390025.1 of Pseudophryne corroboree. Classification (NCBI taxonomy): domain Eukaryota; kingdom Metazoa; phylum Chordata; class Amphibia; order Anura; family Myobatrachidae; genus Pseudophryne; species Pseudophryne corroboree. The sequence continues at coordinate 621,790,108 of NC_086449.1, read as the reverse complement.
CACTCATCACCGAATTGTTTGACAGAGTTAAGGGAGCCCGCATCTTCACTAAGTTAGATCTCCGCGGTGCCTACAACCTCATCAGAATCCGGAGTGGTGACGAATGGAAGGCAGCTTTTAACACTCGAGATGGTCATTACGAGTACCTGGTAATGCCATTCGGGTTAAGTAATGCCCCAGCAGTGTTCCAGCACTTTGTGAACGAAATCTTCCGTGACGTTCTGTACAAATATCTTGTAGTTTATCTGGATGATATCCTCATCTTCTCCCAAGACCTCTCCTCTCATCGTCTACAGGTCCGTGAAGTCCTCCGACGTCTTCGTGAGAACCGGCTCTACGGTAAACTATCCAAGTGCACCTTTGAAGTTTCCTCTATACCCTTCCTGGGGTATATAATTTCCGGATCGGATCTCCAGATGGACCCGACAAAGTTTGAAGCCATTGCCAATTGGTCCATTCCAAATTCTCTCAAGTCTATTCAGCGATTCCTGGGATTCGCCAATTACTATAGGAAGTTTATCCGAGGATTCTCAACTCTCATCGCTCCTATTACCAACTTAACTCGGAAAGGGGCAGATCATTCCAACTGGTCAGAAGAAGCTTTAGCGGCATTCCAAAAGATCAAACTGGCCTTTATGTCTGCTCCAGTTCTGTCTCAACCAGATGTAAACAAGCCGTTCGAGTTGGAGGTGGATGCCTCTACAGTAGGAGTTGGAGCTGTTCTCTCCCAGAAGGGAACAGATGGGAAGATTCACCCTTGTGGATTCTATTCTCGTAAATTCCTCCCTGCAGAAGCTAACTATTCCATTGGAGATCAAGAACTACTAGCGATCAAGCTGGCCCTTGAGGAATGGAGGTATCTCCTGGAAGGGGCCAAATATCCGTTCAACATCTATATGGATCATAAGAATCTGCTTTATTTAAAGGCAGCCCAGTGCCTTAATCCTCGCCAGTCCCGGTGGGCTATGTTTTTCTCTCGTTTTAACTTTAAGCTTCATTTCCGCCCAGGTTCTCAGAATATTAAAGCTGACGCCTTATCCCGATCTATGGAGTCCGAAGAGGAAACGTCTGACTCAGTTCCGCATTCCATCCTGAGTCCAGTGGTATTTGCCGCATCTCAAGTTTCTCCTGCTCCTCCTCCTGGTAAGACTTTTGTTTCCCCAGAACTCCGTCCCAAGTTGTTGTCTTGGGCTCATCAATCCAAGTTCACTGGACATCCTGGTGTCCTGAAAACCTTCAAGTTCCTCTCTGAGACGTACTGGTGGCCGAGGATGAAAGCTGACATCAAAGATTTCGTGGCATCCTGTCCTAAGTGTGCGCAGCACAAGACTCCTCGTCAGTCTCCAGCAGGTCAGTTACAACCATTATCTGTTCCCAGTCGCCCCTGGTCACATCTGTCCATGGATTTTATCTCCGACCTGCCTCCTTCTCAAGGATATAATACCATCTGGGTTGTGGTGGATAGATTTACCAAAATGGCCCATTTCGTTCCTCTCCAGGGTCTCCCTTCTGCCCCAAAACTCGCCCAAATCTTCCTACGGGAGATTTTCCGTCTACATGGACTACCCTCGGAAATAATATCCGACCGAGGTGTTCAGTTTGTAGCAAGGTTTTGGAGAGCCCTCTGTTCTGCCATGCAAGTTAAACTGAAGTTTTCGTCAGCTTACCACCCTCAGACGAATGGGCAGACAGAGAGGGTAAACCAGGAATTGGAAACCTTTTTAAGACTTTATGTTTCATCTTCTCAAGATGACTGGTTGGATCTGCTCCCGTGGGCCGAATTTGCCCACAACTTCCGCTACCACACCGCTACTGAGACAACTCCGTTCTTTGCTGTATATGGACAACATCCTCGTGTTCCAGATTTCCAAGAACTCCCTCACATTGATGTTCCTGCTGCCACTGCTGTCCTGAGTCAGTTCTCTTTAACCTGGAGGAAGATTCATGCTTCCCTCAAGAAGGCCTCCAGCCGGTATAAATTCTTTGCTGACCGCAAAAGACGTGCAGTTCCTAGCCTGAAATCTGGTGACAAGGTTTGGCTTTCTACTCGGAACCTCCGTCTTAGAGTCCCGTCGATGAAATTCGCACCACGTTTCATTGGCCCCTTTTCTATTGACAGAGTCATCAGTCCTGTGGCCTACAAGCTTAAGTTACCACCTTCTCTACGAATACCTAATGCCTTTCATGTCTCTCTCCTCAGACCATTAATCCTGAATCGCTTCCAAAGAGCTCTTCCAGTCGGCCCCAAAGTTCGAACTCAGCGGGGCGTGGAGTTCGAGATAGAGAAGATTCTGGATTCCCGTTGCCGGTACGGTCGTCTACAATATCTTATCGACTGGTCCGGTTATGGCCCGGAGGAGAGAAGTTGGGTGAATTCGTCAGATGTCCATGCTCCAAGGTTGGTCCGTGTCTTCCACAGCACTCATCCTTCCAAGCCACGTGGGTGTTCAGTGCCCACCCATAAAGGAGGGGGTACTGTCAGGAATCGACTCACCACAGTGACATCTGTCCGTTGGTGCGGACTCCGTCCGGGGTTCCTACGTTCTGCTGTCATCCGCACCTCTGCCGCCAGACGTCATCCTGGGCCTAGGAACGCTCCTGTGACAGCGGGTGTGTGAGCACGCCGCGTTCCCGCCGGGCCGCGGCATGGGCGCCGCCATGACAGTCTCCATCGGTCAGAGTACGGCGGCCAATCCGGTGCTTGGCCGCACCTCCTTTTCCCACTCCAACCAATGCCTGCACACCAGGGGGTATATCAGGAGCTGCAGGGTGAGCCTGTGGTTATCCTGAACTTTGTGTCACTCCTGCGACCCATGTGTCTGGATCTGGTACCTGTTCCTCCGTGTTCCTGGTTACCTACCTGTGACTTTGTGCTCCTGGTTATCCTCTACAGCTCCGTGGAACTACAAGCCTCAGCAACACCTGCTTCTGTTTACAGGCTTCACACAAATCACCAACCCAGTGTGCTTCAGCCTAGCAGTAGAGACTCACTCCAGGTGCATTCCATCTCCTCACCTGTGATGCAGCTTGCTTGCTGCTTGTGCCTCATCACCTGCACTGTGAACGTTGTCAGTCTCCTGCCTCTGCTACCAGGTTTGCTGTATGTTACCATCTTTGCTGGCTCCATGTTTTAAACTGCTCTGGTTCCCATACCAGATTATCATCAGTTACCATTCATCAGTTATTATTCATCAGTCATCATTCATCAATTATCATTCATCCATTATCATATTTCTGTTGCCATAGACTTTCAGCTTTCACGCTGCACTATTGACATTGCATTCCTTATTGTTTATTTCTGCTGCCTTTGTGAACTTTCTGTTTAATAAACATCATTGCGCCCATGCGCAGAAACTTAATCCAGCCTCCTCACTTTCTCCCTCCTACCTCCACTGGCCCACTAGCGCCCCCTCCGGGGACACAGACAAAACCAAGTCTGACAGTAAGTTCAGGAACGATGGACTCGGACGGTGGTCGGAGTGTGGGATCAGAGGCCTTACAAAATCTTGTCTCCCGCTTGGATGGTCAAGAGGCTGTGCAGCAGCAGATGTTTCAGTTCCTGCAAGGGATGTCCTCCCGGATTGATACACTACAGCAAACCCTGCCTAGTGTACTTGCTACTTCAGTTCCAGTTACTCCAGCGCCTGCAAGTGTTGTGAGTTCTTCTATGCCGGCTGCATCAGCTCCAGTGTCACGCTTGCACCTGCCCGTGCCTAGCAAGTATGATGGCAGCCCAAAGTTATGTCGCGGGTTTCTGAACCAATGTGAAATCCAGTTCAAATTATTATCACACAATTTCCCCACGCCAAGATCCAAGGTTGCCTACATCATCTCACTGCTCTCTGGTTCTGCCTTGAGTTGGGTGTCTCCTCTGTGGGAACGTGCTGATCCTCTGATGAACAACTACGCTGAATTCGTGTCAACCTTCAAACGAATCTTTGACGAGCCGGGTCGTGCAACGTCAGCCTCTGCAGATCTTATTCAACTTCGTCAAGGTACCCGTAGTATGGGACAGTATGTCATCCAGTTCCAGACGTTAGCCGCAGAGATTCAGTGGAACAATCAAGCCCTGGTAGCAGCCTTCTGGCATGGACTTTCAGATCGGATCAAGGATGAACTGGCAACCCGCGATCTCCCTGAGCAATTGTCTGATTTAATTTCCCTGTGCATCAAGTTGGACTCTCGCATTCACGAACGCAACAGTGAACGTGCTCGTAGTGAGCCGCGCAGGTCAAGAATGGTACCTTCTGTACAATTTCAGCCTCCACCTTCTGATGAGCCTATGCAAATAAATAGGTCCCGCCTAACTCCTGAGGAGCGGTCAAGAAGACTTCGTGAGAGACTGTGTCTTTATTGTGCGGCTGCAGGTCACCAGATTAATTCTTGTACAGTGCGTTCGGGAAACGCCAGATCCTGACTTGTAAAGGAGGAGTCAAGTTGGGATCTTCTAGACAAGCTCCTTCAAATCAAGACCTTATCCTTCCCGTGACTTTAGAAACTTCGGTTGGTCTTCAATCTGCATCTGCGTTAGTGGACTGTGGAGCCGCAGGAAACTTCATCACTCAAGCTGCGGTAGATAAGTTTTGTTTGCCTGTCTGTGAACTCTCATACCCAGTCTACATTACCGCTGTAGATGGTAGCCGAATCTCCAAGGGGAATATCTCTCACCAAACCGTACCAGTAGTTCTGGGAGTTGGGTTCCTGCACTCAGAATTAATAAAGTTCTTAGTTATTCCTCAGGCAACCCAAGAGGTCGTTTTGGGTATGCCCTGGCTCCAACTACATAATCCACAGATTGATTGGTCTACGTTACAACTTACTTCCTGGGGTTCACATTGCCGCCAGTCCTGTTTAGCCCAAGTTTGTCCTATCAAGTCTACTGAAGTTAAAACTCAGTCAAGTCTTCCTGCGGCTTACCAAGATTTCTCTGACGTCTTCAGTGAAAAAGCCGCTGACGTTCTGCCGCCCCATAGAGAGTGGGATTGCCCCATTGACCTCATTCCCGGCAAGAAACCACCTAGGGGGCGTACCTATCCGTTGTCCGTTCCTGAAACTGAAGCGATGAGCAACTACATCAGGGAGAACTTACAGAAAGGATTTATCCGTCCCTCATCTTCACCCGCTGGTGCGGGCTTCTTCTTTGTTAAGAAAAAGGATGGAGGATTACGTCCATGCATTGACTACCGGGGTCTCAATGACATTACCATCAAAAATAGCTATCCATTACCACTCATCACCGAATTGTTTGACAGAGTTAAGGGAGCCCGCATCTTCACTAAGTTAGATCTCCGCGGTGCCTACAACCTCATCAGAATCCGGAGTGGTGACGAATGGAAGGCAGCTTTTAACACTCGAGATGGTCATTACGAGTACCTGGTAATGCCATTCGGGTTAAGTAATGCCCCAGCAGTGTTCCAGCACTTTGTGAACGAAATCTTCCGTGACGTTCTGTACAAATATCTTGTAGTTTATCTGGATGATATCCTCATCTTCTCCCAAGACCTCTCCTCTCATCGTCTACAGGTCCGTGAAGTCCTCCGACGTCTTCGTGAGAACCGGCTCTACGGTAAACTATCCAAGTGCACCTTTGAAGTTTCCTCTATACCCTTCCTGGGGTATATAATTTCCGGATCGGATCTCCAGATGGACCCGACAAAGTTTGAAGCCATTGCCAATTGGTCCATTCCAAATTCTCTCAAGTCTATTCAGCGATTCCTGGGATTCGCCAATTACTATAGGAAGTTTATCCGAGGATTCTCAACTCTCATCGCTCCTATTACCAACTTAACTCGGAAAGGGGCAGATCATTCCAACTGGTCAGAAGAAGCTTTAGCGGCATTCCAAAAGATCAAACTGGCCTTTATGTCTGCTCCAGTTCTGTCTCAACCAGATGTAAACAAGCCGTTCGAGTTGGAGGTGGATGCCTCTACAGTAGGAGTTGGAGCTGTTCTCTCCCAGAAGGGAACAGATGGGAAGATTCACCCTTGTGGATTCTATTCTCGTAAATTCCTCCCTGCAGAAGCTAACTATTCCATTGGAGATCAAGAACTACTAGCGATCAAGCTGGCCCTTGAGGAATGGAGGTATCTCCTGGAAGGGGCCAAATATCCGTTCAACATCTATATGGATCATAAGAATCTGCTTTATTTAAAGGCAGCCCAGTGCCTTAATCCTCGCCAGTCCCGGTGGGCTATGTTTTTCTCTCGTTTTAACTTTAAGCTTCATTTCCGCCCAGGTTCTCAGAATATTAAAGCTGACGCCTTATCCCGATCTATGGAGTCCGAAGAGGAAACGTCTGACTCAGTTCCGCATTCCATCCTGAGTCCAGTGGTATTTGCCGCATCTCAAGTTTCTCCTGCTCCTCCTCCTGGTAAGACTTTTGTTTCCCCAGAACTCCGTCCCAAGTTGTTGTCTTGGGCTCATCAATCCAAGTTCACTGGACATCCTGGTGTCCTGAAAACCTTCAAGTTCCTCTCTGAGACGTACTGGTGGCCGAGGATGAAAGCTGACATCAAAGATTTCGTGGCATCCTGTCCTAAGTGTGCGCAGCACAAGACTCCTCGTCAGTCTCCAGCAGGTCAGTTACAACCATTATCTGTTCCCAGTCGCCCCTGGTCACATCTGTCCATGGATTTTATCTCCGACCTGCCTCCTTCTCAAGGATATAATACCATCTGGGTTGTGGTGGATAGATTTACCAAAATGGCCCATTTCGTTCCTCTCCAGGGTCTCCCTTCTGCCCCAAAACTCGCCCAAATCTTCCTACGGGAGATTTTCCGTCTACATGGACTACCCTCGGAAATAATATCCGACCGAGGTGTTCAGTTTGTAGCAAGGTTTTGGAGAGCCCTCTGTTCTGCCATGCAAGTTAAACTGAAGTTTTCGTCAGCTTACCACCCTCAGACGAATGGGCAGACAGAGAGGGTAAACCAGGAATTGGAAACCTTTTTAAGACTTTATGTTTCATCTTCTCAAGATGACTGGTTGGATCTGCTCCCGTGGGCCGAATTTGCCCACAACTTCCGCTACCACACCGCTACTGAGACAACTCCGTTCTTTGCTGTATATGGACAACATCCTCGTGTTCCAGATTTCCAAGAACTCCCTCACATTGATGTTCCTGCTGCCACTGCTGTCCTGAGTCAGTTCTCTTTAACCTGGAGGAAGATTCATGCTTCCCTCAAGAAGGCCTCCAGCCGGTATAAATTCTTTGCTGACCGCAAAAGACGTGCAGTTCCTAGCCTGAAATCTGGTGACAAGGTTTGGCTTTCTACTCGGAACCTCCGTCTTAGAGTCCCGTCGATGAAATTCGCACCACGTTTCATTGGCCCCTTTTCTATTGACAGAGTCATCAGTCCTGTGGCCTACAAGCTTAAGTTACCACCTTCTCTACGAATACCTAATGCCTTTCATGTCTCTCTCCTCAGACCATTAATCCTGAATCGCTTCCAAAGAGCTCTTCCAGTCGGCCCCAAAGTTCGAACTCAGCGGGGCGTGGAGTTCGAGATAGAGAAGATTCTGGATTCCCGTTGCCGGTACGGTCGTCTACAATATCTTATCGACTGGTCCGGTTATGGCCCGGAGGAGAGAAGTTGGGTGAATTCGTCAGATGTCCATGCTCCAAGGTTGGTCCGTGTCTTCCACAGCACTCATCCTTCCAAGCCACGTGGGTGTTCAGTGCCCACCCATAAAGGAGGGGGTACTGTCAGGAATCGACTCACCACAGTGACATCTGTCCGTTGGTGCGGACTCCGTCCGGGGTTCCTACGTTCTGCTGTCATCCGCACCTCTGCCGCCAGACGTCATCCTGGGCCTAGGAACGCTCCTGTGACAGCGGGTGTGTGAGCACGCCGCGTTCCCGCCGGGCCGCGGCATGGGCGCCGCCATGACAGTCTCCATCGGTCAGAGTACGGCGGCCAATCCGGTGCTTGGCCGCACCTCCTTTTCCCACTCCAACCAATGCCTGCACACCAGGGGGTATATCAGGAGCTGCAGGGTGAGCCTGTGGTTATCCTGAACTTTGTGTCACTCCTGCGACCCATGTGTCTGGATCTGGTACCTGTTCCTCCGTGTTCCTGGTTACCTACCTGTGACTTTGTGCTCCTGGTTATCCTCTACAGCTCCGTGGAACTACAAGCCTCAGCAACACCTGCTTCTGTTTACAGGCTTCACACAAATCACCAACCCAGTGTGCTTCAGCCTAGCAGTAGAGACTCACTCCAGGTGCATTCCATCTCCTCACCTGTGATGCAGCTTGCTTGCTGCTTGTGCCTCATCACCTGCACTGTGAACGTTGTCAGTCTCCTGCCTCTGCTACCAGGTTTGCTGTATGTTACCATCTTTGCTGGCTCCATGTTTTAAACTGCTCTGGTTCCCATACCAGATTATCATCAGTTACCATTCATCAGTTATTATTCATCAGTCATCATTCATCAATTATCATTCATCCATTATCATATTTCTGTTGCCATAGACTTTCAGCTTTCACGCTGCACTATTGACATTGCATTCCTTATTGTTTATTTCTGCTGCCTTTGTGAACTTTCTGTTTAATAAACATCATTGCGCCCATGCGCAGAAACTTAATCCAGCCTCCTCACTTTCTCCCTCCTACCTCCACTGGCCCACTAGCGCCCCCTCCGGGGACACAGACAAAACCAAGTCTGACAGTAAGTTCAGGAACGATGGACTCGGACGGTGGTCGGAGTGTGGGATCAGAGGCCTTACAAAATCTTGTCTCCCGCTTGGATGGTCAAGAGGCTGTGCAGCAGCAGATGTTTCAGTTCCTGCAAGGGATGTCCTCCCGGATTGATACACTACAGCAAACCCTGCCTAGTGTACTTGCTACTTCAGTTCCAGTTACTCCAGCGCCTGCAAGTGTTGTGAGTTCTTCTATGCCGGCTGCATCAGCTCCAGTGTCACGCTTGCACCTGCCCGTGCCTAGCAAGTATGATGGCAGCCCAAAGTTATGTCGCGGGTTTCTGAACCAATGTGAAATCCAGTTCAAATTATTATCACACAATTTCCCCACGCCAAGATCCAAGGTTGCCTACATCATCTCACTGCTCTCTGGTTCTGCCTTGAGTTGGGTGTCTCCTCTGTGGGAACGTGCTGATCCTCTGATGAACAACTACGCTGAATTCGTGTCAACCTTCAAACGAATCTTTGACGAGCCGGGTCGTGCAACGTCAGCCTCTGCAGATCTTATTCAACTTCGTCAAGGTACCCGTAGTATGGGACAGTATGTCATCCAGTTCCAGACGTTAGCCGCAGAGATTCAGTGGAACAATCAAGCCCTGGTAGCAGCCTTCTGGCATGGACTTTCAGATCGGATCAAGGATGAACTGGCAACCCGCGATCTCCCTGAGCAATTGTCTGATTTAATTTCCCTGTGCATCAAGTTGGACTCTCGCATTCACGAACGCAACAGTGAACGTGCTCGTAGTGAGCCGCGCAGGTCAAGAATGGTACCTTCTGTACAATTTCAGCCTCCACCTTCTGATGAGCCTATGCAAATAAATAGGTCCCGCCTAACTCCTGAGGAGCGGTCAAGAAGACTTCGTGAGAGACTGTGTCTTTATTGTGCGGCTGCAGGTCACCAGATTAATTCTTGTACAGTGCGTTCGGGAAACGCCAGATCCTGACTTGTAAAGGAGGAGTCAAGTTGGGATCTTCTAGACAAGCTCCTTCAAATCAAGACCTTATCCTTCCCGTGACTTTAGAAACTTCGGTTGGTCTTCAATCTGCATCTGCGTTAGTGGACTGTGGAGCCGCAGGAAACTTCATCACTCAAGCTGCGGTAGATAAGTTTTGTTTGCCTGTCTGTGAACTCTCATACCCAGTCTACATTACCGCTGTAGATGGTAGCCGAATCTCCAAGGGGAATATCTCTCACCAAACCGTACCAGTAGTTCTGGGAGTTGGGTTCCTGCACTCAGAATTAATAAAGTTCTTAGTTATTCCTCAGGCAACCCAAGAGGTCGTTTTGGGTATGCCCTGGCTCCAACTACATAATCCACAGATTGATTGGTCTACGTTACAACTTACTTCCTGGGGTTCACATTGCCGCCAGTCCTGTTTAGCCCAAGTTTGTCCTATCAAGTCTACTGAAGTTAAAACTCAGTCAAGTCTTCCTGCGGCTTACCAAGATTTCTCTGACGTCTTCAGTGAAAAAGCCGCTGACGTTCTGCCGCCCCATAGAGAGTGGGATTGCCCCATTGACCTCATTCCCGGCAAGAAACCACCTAGGGGGCGTACCTATCCGTTGTCCGTTCCTGAAACTGAAGCGATGAGCAACTACATCAGGGAGAACTTACAGAAAGGATTTATCCGTCCCTCATCTTCACCCGCTGGTGCGGGCTTCTTCTTTGTTAAGAAAAAGGATGGAGGATTACGTCCATGCATTGACTACCGGGGTCTCAATGACATTACCATCAAAAATAGCTATCCATTACCACTCATCACCGAATTGTTTGACAGAGTTAAGGGAGCCCGCATCTTCACTAAGTTAGATCTCCGCGGTGCCTACAACCTCATCAGAATCCGGAGTGGTGACGAATGGAAGGCAGCTTTTAACACTCGAGATGGTCATTACGAGTACCTGGTAATGCCATTCGGGTTAAGTAATGCCCCAGCAGTGTTCCAGCACTTTGTGAACGAAATCTTCCGTGACGTTCTGTACAAATATCTTGTAGTTTATCTGGATGATATCCTCATCTTCTCCCAAGACCTCTCCTCTCATCGTCTACAGGTCCGTGAAGTCCTCCGACGTCTTCGTGAGAACCGGCTCTACGGTAAACTATCCAAGTGCACCTTTGAAGTTTCCTCTATACCCTTCCTGGGGTATATAATTTCCGGATCGGATCTCCAGATGGACCCGACAAAGTTTGAAGCCATTGCCAATTGGTCCATTCCAAATTCTCTCAAGTCTATTCAGCGATTCCTGGGATTCGCCAATTACTATAGGAAGTTTATCCGAGGATTCTCAACTCTCATCGCTCCTATTACCAACTTAACTCGGAAAGGGGCAGATCATTCCAACTGGTCAGAAGAAGCTTTAGCGGCATTCCAAAAGATCAAACTGGCCTTTATGTCTGCTCCAGTTCTGTCTCAACCAGATGTAAACAAGCCGTTCGAGTTGGAGGTGGATGCCTCTACAGTAGGAGTTGGAGCTGTTCTCTCCCAGAAGGGAACAGATGGGAAGATTCACCCTTGTGGATTCTATTCTCGTAAATTCCTCCCTGCAGAAGCTAACTATTCCATTGGAGATCAAGAACTACTAGCGATCAAGCTGGCCCTTGAGGAATGGAGGTATCTCCTGGAAGGGGCCAAATATCCGTTCAACATCTATATGGATCATAAGAATCTGCTTTATTTAAAGGCAGCCCAGTGCCTTAATCCTCGCCAGTCCCGGTGGGCTATGTTTTTCTCTCGTTTTAACTTTAAGCTTCATTTCCGCCCAGGTTCTCAGAATATTAAAGCTGACGCCTTATCCCGATCTATGGAGTCCGAAGAGGAAACGTCTGACTCAGTTCCGCATTCCATCCTGAGTCCAGTGGTATTTGCCGCATCTCAAGTTTCTCCTGCTCCTCCTCCTGGTAAGACTTTTGTTTCCCCAGAACTCCGTCCCAAGTTGTTGTCTTGGGCTCATCAATCCAAGTTCACTGGACATCCTGGTGTCCTGAAAACCTTCAAGTTCCTCTCTGAGACGTACTGGTGGCCGAGGATGAAAGCTGACATCAAAGATTTCGTGGCATCCTGTCCTAAGTGTGCGCAGCACAAGACTCCTCGTCAGTCTCCAGCAGGTCAGTTACAACCATTATCTGTTCCCAGTCGCCCCTGGTCACATCTGTCCATGGATTTTATCTCCGACCTGCCTCCTTCTCAAGGATATAATACCATCTGGGTTGTGGTGGATAGATTTACCAAAATGGCCCATTTCGTTCCTCTCCAGGGTCTCCCTTCTGCCCCAAAACTCGCCCAAATCTTCCTACGGGAGATTTTCCGTCTACATGGACTACCCTCGGAAATAATATCCGACCGAGGTGTTCAGTTTGTAGCAAGGTTTTGGAGAGCCCTCTGTTCTGCCATGCAAGTTAAACTGAAGTTTTCGTCAGCTTACCACCCTCAGACGAATGGGCAGACAGAGAGGGTAAACCAGGAATTGGAAACCTTTTTAAGACTTTATGTTTCATCTTCTCAAGATGACTGGTTGGATCTGCTCCCGTGGGCCGAATTTGCCCACAACTTCCGCTACCACACCGCTACTGAGACAACTCCGTTCTTTGCTGTATATGGACAACATCCTCGTGTTCCAGATTTCCAAGAACTCCCTCACATTGATGTTCCTGCTGCCACTGCTGTCCTGAGTCAGTTTTCTTCAACCTGGAGGAAGATTCATGCTTCCCTCAAGAAGGCCTCCAGCCGGTATAAATTCTTTGCTGACCGCAAAAGACGTGCAGTTCCTAGCCTGAAATCTGGTGACAAGGTTTGGCTTTCTACTCGGAACCTCCGTCTTAGAGTCCCGTCGATGAAATTCGCACCACGTTTCATTGGCCCCTTTTCTATTGACAGAGTCATCAGTCCTGTGGCCTACAAGCTTAAGTTACCACCTTCTCTACGAATACCTAATGCCTTTCATGTCTCTCTCCTCAGACCATTAATCCTGAATCGCTTCCAAAGAGCTCTTCCAGTCGGCCCCAAAGTTCGAACTCAGCGGGGCGTGGAGTTCGAGATAGAGAAGATTCTGGATTCCCGTTGCCGGTACGGTCGTCTACAATATCTTATCGACTGGTCCGGTTATGGCCCGGAGGAGAGAAGTTGGGTGAATTCGTCAGATGTCCATGCTCCAAGGTTGGTCCGTGTCTTCCACAGCACTCATCCTTCCAAGCCACGTGGGTGTTCAGTGCCCACCCATAAAGGAGGGGGTACTGTCAGGAATCGACTCACCACAGTGACATCTGTCCGTTGGTGCGGACTCCGTCCGGGGTTCCTACGTTCTGCTGTCATCCGCACCTCTGCCGCCAGACGTCATCCTGGGCCTAGGAACGCTCCTGTGACAGCGGGTGTGTGAGCACGCCGCGTTCCCGCCGGGCCGCGGCATGGGCGCCGCCATGACAGTCTCCATCGGTCAGAGTACGGCGGCCAATCCGGTGCTTGGCCGCACCTCCTTTTCCCACTCCAACCAATGCCTGCACACCAGGGGGTATATCAGGAGCTGCAGGGTGAGCCTGTGGTTATCCTGAACTTTGTGTCACTCCTGCGACCCATGTGTCTGGATCTGGTACCTGTTCCTCCGTGTTCCTGGTTACCTACCTGTGACTTTGTGCTCCTGGTTATCCTCTACAGCTCCGTGGAACTACAAGCCTCAGCAACACCTGCTTCTGTTTACAGGCTTCACACAAATCACCAACCCAGTGTGCTTCAGCCTAGCAGTAGAGACTCACTCCAGGTGCATTCCATCTCCTCACCTGTGATGCAGCTTGCTTGCTGCTTGTGCCTCATCACCTGCACTGTGAACGTTGTCAGTCTCCTGCCTCTGCTACCAGGTTTGCTGTATGTTACCATCTTTGCTGGCTCCATGTTTTAAACTGCTCTGGTTCCCATACCAGATTATCATCAGTTACCATTCATCAGTTATTATTCATCAGTCATCATTCATCAATTATCATTCATCCATTATCATATTTCTGTTGCCATAGACTTTCAGCTTTCACGCTGCACTATTGACATTGCATTCCTTATTGTTTATTTCTGCTGCCTTTGTGAACTTTCTGTTTAATAAACATCATTGCGCCCATGCGCAGAAACTTAATCCAGCCTCCTCACTTTCTCCCTCCTACCTCCACTGGCCCACTAGCGCCCCCTCCGGGGACACAGACAAAACCAAGTCTGACAGTAAGTTCAGGAACGATGGACTCGGACGGTGGTCGGAGTGTGGGATCAGAGGCCTTACAAAATCTTGTCTCCCGCTTGGATGGTCAAGAGGCTGTGCAGCAGCAGATGTTTCAGTTCCTGCAAGGGATGTCCTCCCGGATTGATACACTACAGCAAACCCTGCCTAGTGTACTTGCTACTTCAGTTCCAGTTACTCCAGCGCCTGCAAGTGTTGTGAGTTCTTCTATGCCGGCTGCATCAGCTCCAGTGTCACGCTTGCACCTGCCCGTGCCTAGCAAGTATGATGGCAGCCCAAAGTTATGTCGCGGGTTTCTGAACCAATGTGAAATCCAGTTCAAATTATTATCACACAATTTCCCCACGCCAAGATCCAAGGTTGCCTACATCATCTCACTGCTCTCTGGTTCTGCCTTGAGTTGGGTGTCTCCTCTGTGGGAACGTGCTGATCCTCTGATGAACAACTACGCTGAATTCGTGTCAACCTTCAAACGAATCTTTGACGAGCCGGGTCGTGCAACGTCAGCCTCTGCAGATCTTATTCAACTTCGTCAAGGTACCCGTAGTATGGGACAGTATGTCATCCAGTTCCAGACGTTAGCCGCAGAGATTCAGTGGAACAATCAAGCCCTGGTAGCAGCCTTCTGGCATGGACTTTCAGATCGGATCAAGGATGAACTGGCAACCCGCGATCTCCCTGAGCAATTGTCTGATTTAATTTCCCTGTGCATCAAGTTGGACTCTCGCATTCACGAACGCAACAGTGAACGTGCTCGTAGTGAGCCGCGCAGGTCAAGAATGGTACCTTCTGTACAATTTCAGCCTCCACCTTCTGATGAGCCTATGCAAATAAATAGGTCCCGCCTAACTCCTGAGGAGCGGTCAAGAAGACTTCGTGAGAGACTGTGTCTTTATTGTGCGGCTGCAGGTCACCAGATTAATTCTTGTACAGTGCGTTCGGGAAACGCCAGATCCTGACTTGTAAAGGAGGAGTCAAGTTGGGATCTTCTAGACAAGCTCCTTCAAATCAAGACCTTATCCTTCCCGTGACTTTAGAAACTTCGGTTGGTCTTCAATCTGCATCTGCGTTAGTGGACTGTGGAGCCGCAGGAAACTTCATCACTCAAGCTGCGGTAGATAAGTTTTGTTTGCCTGTCTGTGAACTCTCATACCCAGTCTACATTACCGCTGTAGATGGTAGCCGAATCTCCAAGGGGAATATCTCTCACCAAACCGTACCAGTAGTTCTGGGAGTTGGGTTCCTGCACTCAGAATTAATAAAGTTCTTAGTTATTCCTCAGGCAACCCAAGAGGTCGTTTTGGGTATGCCCTGGCTCCAACTACATAATCCACAGATTGATTGGTCTACGTTACAACTTACTTCCTGGGGTTCACATTGCCGCCAGTCCTGTTTAGCCCAAGTTTGTCCTATCAAGTCTACTGAAGTTAAAACTCAGTCAAGTCTTCCTGCGGCTTACCAAGATTTCTCTGACGTCTTCAGTGAAAAAGCCGCTGACGTTCTGCCGCCCCATAGAGAGTGGGATTGCCCCATTGACCTCATTCCCGGCAAGAAACCACCTAGGGGGCGTACCTATCCGTTGTCCGTTCCTGAAACTGAAGCGATGAGCAACTACATCAGGGAGAACTTACAGAAAGGATTTATCCGTCCCTCATCTTCACCCGCTGGTGCGGGCTTCTTCTTTGTTAAGAAAAAGGATGGAGGATTACGTCCATGCATTGACTACCGGGGTCTCAATGACATTACCATCAAAAATAGCTATCCATTACCACTCATCACCGAATTGTTTGACAGAGTTAAGGGAGCCCGCATCTTCACTAAGTTAGATCTCCGCGGTGCCTACAACCTCATCAGAATCCGGAGTGGTGACGAATGGAAGGCAGCTTTTAACACTCGAGATGGTCATTACGAGTACCTGGTAATGCCATTCGGGTTAAGTAATGCCCCAGCAGTGTTCCAGCACTTTGTGAACGAAATCTTCCGTGACGTTCTGTACAAATATCTTGTAGTTTATCTGGATGATATCCTCATCTTCTCCCAAGACCTCTCCTCTCATCGTCTACAGGTCCGTGAAGTCCTCCGACGTCTTCGTGAGAACCGGCTCTACGGTAAACTATCCAAGTGCACCTTTGAAGTTTCCTCTATACCCTTCCTGGGGTATATAATTTCCGGATCGGATCTCCAGATGGACCCGACAAAGTTTGAAGCCATTGCCAATTGGTCCATTCCAAATTCTCTCAAGTCTATTCAGCGATTCCTGGGATTCGCCAATTACTATAGGAAGTTTATCCGAGGATTCTCAACTCTCATCGCTCCTATTACCAACTTAACTCGGAAAGGGGCAGATCATTCCAACTGGTCAGAAGAAGCTTTAGCGGCATTCCAAAAGATCAAACTGGCCTTTATGTCTGCTCCAGTTCTGTCTCAACCAGATGTAAACAAGCCGTTCGAGTTGGAGGTGGATGCCTCTACAGTAGGAGTTGGAGCTGTTCTCTCCCAGAAGGGAACAGATGGGAAGATTCACCCTTGTGGATTCTATTCTCGTAAATTCCTCCCTGCAGAAGCTAACTATTCCATTGGAGATCAAGAACTACTAGCGATCAAGCTGGCCCTTGAGGAATGGAGGTATCTCCTGGAAGGGGCCAAATATCCGTTCAACATCTATATGGATCATAAGAATCTGCTTTATTTAAAGGCAGCCCAGTGCCTTAATCCTCGCCAGTCCCGGTGGGCTATGTTTTTCTCTCGTTTTAACTTTAAGCTTCATTTCCGCCCAGGTTCTCAGAATATTAAAGCTGACGCCTTATCCCGATCTATGGAGTCCGAAGAGGAAACGTCTGACTCAGTTCCGCATTCCATCCTGAGTCCAGTGGTATTTGCCGCATCTCAAGTTTCTCCTGCTCCTCCTCCTGGTAAGACTTTTGTTTCCCCAGAACTCCGTCCCAAGTTGTTGTCTTGGGCTCATCAATCCAAGTTCACTGGACATCCTGGTGTCCTGAAAACCTTCAAGTTCCTCTCTGAGACGTACTGGTGGCCGAGGATGAAAGCTGACATCAAAGATTTCGTGGCATCCTGTCCTAAGTGTGCGCAGCACAAGACTCCTCGTCAGTCTCCAGCAGGTCAGTTACAACCATTATCTGTTCCCAGTCGCCCCTGGTCACATCTGTCCATGGATTTTATCTCCGACCTGCCTCCTTCTCAAGGATATAATACCATCTGGGTTGTGGTGGATAGATTTACCAAAATGGCCCATTTCGTTCCTCTCCAGGGTCTCCCTTCTGCCCCAAAACTCGCCCAAATCTTCCTACGGGAGATTTTCCGTCTACATGGACTACCCTCGGAAATAATATCCGACCGAGGTGTTCAGTTTGTAGCAAGGTTTTGGAGAGCCCTCTGTTCTGCCATGCAAGTTAAACTGAAGTTTTCGTCAGCTTACCACCCTCAGACGAATGGGCAGACAGAGAGGGTAAACCAGGAATTGGAAACCTTTTTAAGACTTTATGTTTCATCTTCTCAAGATGACTGGTTGGATCTGCTCCCGTGGGCCGAATTTGCCCACAACTTCCGCTACCACACCGCTACTGAGACAACTCCGTTCTTTGCTGTATATGGACAACATCCTCGTGTTCCAGATTTCCAAGAACTCCCTCACATTGATGTTCCTGCTGCCACTGCTGTCCTGAGTCAGTTTTCTTCAACCTGGAGGAAGATTCATGCTTCCCTCAAGAAGGCCTCCAGCCGGTATAAATTCTTTGCTGACCGCAAAAGACGTGCAGTTCCTAGCCTGAAATCTGGTGACAAGGTTTGGCTTTCTACTCGGAACCTCCGTCTTAGAGTCCCGTCGATGAAATTCGCACCACGTTTCATTGGCCCCTTTTCTATTGACAGAGTCATCAGTCCTGTGGCCTACAAGCTTAAGTTACCACCTTCTCTACGAATACCTAATGCCTTTCATGTCTCTCTCCTCAGACCATTAATCCTGAATCGCTTCCAAAGAGCTCTTCCAGTCGGCCCCAAAGTTCGAACTCAGCGGGGCGTGGAGTTCGAGATAGAGAAGATTCTGGATTCCCGTTGCCGGTACGGTCGTCTACAATATCTTATCGACTGGTCCGGTTATGGCCCGGAGGAGAGAAGTTGGGTGAATTCGTCAGATGTCCATGCTCCAAGGTTGGTCCGTGTCTTCCACAGCACTCATCCTTCCAAGCCACGTGGGTGTTCAGTGCCCACCCATAAAGGAGGGGGTACTGTCAGGAATCGACTCACCACAGTGACATCTGTCCGTTGGTGCGGACTCCGTCCGGGGTTCCTACGTTCTGCTGTCATCCGCACCTCTGCCGCCAGACGTCATCCTGGGCCTAGGAACGCTCCTGTGACAGCGGGTGTGTGAGCACGCCGCGTTCCCGCCGGGCCGCGGCATGGGCGCCGCCATGACAGTCTCCATCGGTCAGAGTACGGCGGCCAATCCGGTGCTTGGCCGCACCTCCTTTTCCCACTCCAACCAATGCCTGCACACCAGGGGGTATATCAGGAGCTGCAGGGTGAGCCTGTGGTTATCCTGAACTTTGTGTCACTCCTGCGACCCATGTGTCTGGATCTGGTACCTGTTCCTCCGTGTTCCTGGTTACCTACCTGTGACTTTGTGCTCCTGGTTATCCTCTACAGCTCCGTGGAACTACAAGCCTCAGCAACACCTGCTTCTGTTTACAGGCTTCACACAAATCACCAACCCAGTGTGCTTCAGCCTAGCAGTAGAGACTCACTCCAGGTGCATTCCATCTCCTCACCTGTGATGCAGCTTGCTTGCTGCTTGTGCCTCATCACCTGCACTGTGAACGTTGTCAGTCTCCTGCCTCTGCTACCAGGTTTGCTGTATGTTACCATCTTTGCTGGCTCCATGTTTTAAACTGCTCTGGTTCCCATACCAGATTATCATCAGTTACCATTCATCAGTTATTATTCATCAGTCATCATTCATCAATTATCATTCATCCATTATCATATTTCTGTTGCCATAGACTTTCAGCTTTCACGCTGCACTATTGACATTGCATTCCTTATTGTTTATTTCTGCTGCCTTTGTGAACTTTCTGTTTAATAAACATCATTGCGCCCATGCGCAGAAACTTAATCCAGCCTCCTCACTTTCTCCCTCCTACCTCCACTGACCCACTAGCGCCCCCTCCGGGGACACAGACAAAACCAAGTCTGACACCCTCACATACTTGTTCAAAGACTTGAGATTGAGAATCGGCCGCGAGGACCCGTTCGGTTTCGGGACTAGAAACAGCCTCTCTGAGCCAGAGGCACCTAAACTACCACTCCTGTGTCCAGGAGGGACCTGCACCACCAAATGAAGAGTTTTTGCCTTCACCTGATCCGAAGGGACGTCTGTAAGGCAAAATCGATGAGGGGGCGATTCTTGAAGGATACAGCGTAACCTCGAGTGACGACTTCCCGTACCCAGGCATCGGAAGTGCTCTTCAACCATTCCTGGATAAACCCTAGAAGTCGGCCCCACACCCTGGGATCCCCCAGAGGGAGGTCCGCCCCATCATGTGGCAGGCTTGTCTGGTTTGGATGCAGGCTGACGGCCAGCCCAGGCCCGCTTTGGTCTGGGTTTAGCAGGTTTGGAAGTACGAGCTTGTTTCGGGTATGTCTGACCTTTTGCCTTTCCTGAAGGACGAAAGGAGCAAGAGAAGATACTTTTAGCCTTTGGCGCCGAAGGTGCCGTACTCGTATGCAAGCTGTTTAAGCAGAAGCTAAGTCAGCCATGATATTATTGAGGTCTTCTCCGAAAAAAATGTCTCCCTTCAAAGGCAGTACCTCCAGGGTTATTTTAGAATCCAGATCCACAGACCAGGATCTCAACCAAAGTATACGTCGAGCTAAGATGGACGTAGTCGCAGCCTTGGCCGCCAGCAATCCGGCATCGGTAGCCGCCTCCTTAAGATAATGAGAAGCCATGGTAATATATGAGATACATTGTCTAGCATGATCAGAAGCATTGGAAGGTAGCTCCGCCTCCTGCTCCTGAGCCCATGCTTCATCAGCTTCAGCAGCCCATGTCACTGCAATGGTTGGCCTATGCACAGCCCCTGTTAGGGTGTAAATCGCCTTTAAACAACCCTCCACACTTCTATCCGTTGGTTCCTTCAGAGAGGTGACGGTAGTCACTGGCAGAGCTGAGGAAACTACCATTCTTGCAACATGGGAATCTAGAGGCGGAGGAGTTTCCCAATTTTTACATAGCTCCGCAGAGAGAGGATAGCGAGTCAACATTTTCTTATGCGGCATGAACTTTGTTCCTGGATTTTCCTAGGATTCCTGACGTATGTCAGCCAGGTGTTGAGAATGAGGCAAAACTTGTTTAACCACTTTCTTACGTTGAAATCTGTCCAGAATTTTAGACACAGGCTGAGGTTCTGGGTCATCAGAAATTTGAAGAATCAGCCTGATAGCCTCAATCAAATCAATGATTGATCATTGAAGCATCAGAGTCAGTGTCTGTGAGGTCAGTGTATGTGCCATCCTCATCAGAGGAAGTGTCTGGAACAGTGGTGGATTGTGAGGAAGTAGCGGCCCATTTAGAAGATGCCTTAGTCTTAGGCGGGCGAGAGTTAGACTTCTTTTTAGTCATTGATTGGTTCAAGTGCTATAATTGAGATGAGATCTGATCTGCCCATGGCAGATTGACTGCAGGGACCATAAAGTGCTGTACTGGCATAGGCGGTCCCACAGGGGGCGTAAGTTTAGTTACCAGCGTATTTAATAACGTGGAGAAGGTAGCCCAGGGTGGGTCATTGTGGACCCCTGTTGCTACAAACCCACTGGGGGGCAAAGAACCCCCAGAACCTGAACTCTCTGCTGTCATGTTTTACTCAAATGTGTCTGCAGAGTCACCTCCACTCAATGTGGGATAAGCCCCAGTTCCGTTGCCCCTTGCAGCTGACATAATGAGAAGCTCAATATCAGAAAAGAGGAGAACCAAGGAGTTGTTGCTTAGTTGGGCGCACATATATGATTTGTAATAAATTCAACAACTGAATAAAACTTAGCTTTTAATGCTTATTCCTTCTAAAAAGCCCCTTTGTCCGGGGAATACACAGCAAAACATAGAGGTTAAAAATTTAGACACATACAGACAAATAAGTGAAAAGAAATAGATATAGGTGCAAATAGATTTAAAAAGCGGTACTTCCACTAATTACTCCTGCATGGTGTATTATTGATAATACTTGGTGAAGCCACTGAGATTTTTAGGATATGATGGGTGACCTGTTCCCCTCGTTCCATTGAGCCCTTATTATATGGTGAGCAAGTGATGTGAGTTCTAGTATCACCACACTTGCATTATAGTAGAGATCCTTTTAGAAAATATAGCAACCAATTACTATATCGGTGTGGTTTGAAAGATTGCTTAATACACCAAATTACTCATGCTAGTTAAGCGTGTACTAACATGCAATATACTGTGGTTTTCATTAATTCCACAGTTAGTACCACGTTATGTATCACCGACTTTTATTTTATTATTCAGAGATCCGCAGGATAATTCCCACACAATGGGGGTAAGTGATGGTAAAGAAATGTCCAACAATTATTCTGCAGACTTTTTATTGCACATGTAATAAGTCAGTGGTTTATGTACGGTTGCTGATGTTCAACTCACAGCAGAAATGTGCAGTTTATATTTTCATTAGAGACCACTTGTACATTGTAGCTGCCTGTTCTTGCAGAGGTGTGGTGTAAAGAAAACATTTGTTACATTGATGTTCTCATCTTAGCTGAGCATGTGCTTGTACTGGTACAATGTATCAGTATTGTATTACACAATTATCCCCACTTATGTATCACTGGCTTATATTTAAAGAGCTGTAGAGTGATTCTCACACAGAAAATGGTCTTTGCAATACTGCGATCATTGGATTGTATCTTATATATTATACATCCAATACTTGTGTAAATTATAGAATATTTGAAGTCTCATATATCAGATCCCTCTAATCTGGTAGTGATAGATATTAATACAAATATGTATGTATATATCAAATTAATCTACACAATCTGTGTTGCGTGTGTAATGAATCACTGATGACCGGAGTGTAGCATTAATATGCGGCTTCCATTGCGCAACTAATAACGAGTTCACCACGATATGCCGGCGGTCGGGCTCCCGGCGATTAGCATACCGGAGCCGGGAGCCCGACCGCCGGCTTACCGACAGTGTGGTGAGCGCAAATGAGCCCCTTGTGGGCTCGCTGCGCTCGCCACGCTACGGGCACGGTGGCGCGCTATGCACGCCACACTATTTTATTTTCCTTCCAGGGGGGTCGTGGACCCCCACGAGGGAGAATAAGTGTTGGTATGCCGGCTGTCGGGCTCCCGGCGCCGGTATGCTGGTCGCCCGGAGCCCGACCGCCGGCATACTGAAGACCACCCCTAATAACAATGGTCAGTTGCTGTCCTGTATAATATACTAATGCCCGACACTGTTGTGGGTACAGTACATATGCTCTTAAAATTCAAGGTAGCAATAAAGTATTGTTGTAAATTACTACACCATACACATTACTGAAGTGGGGATAATTGTGTAATACAAAACTGATACATTGTACCAGTACAAGCACATGCTCAGCTAAGATGAAAACATCAATGTAACAAATGTTTTCTTTACACCACACCTCTGCAAGAACAGGCAGCTACAATGTATAAGTGGTCTCTAATGAAAATATAAACTGCACATTTCTGCTGTGAGTTGAACATCAGCAACCGTACATAAACCACTGACTTATTACATGTGCAATAAAAAGTCTGCAGAATAATTGTTGGACATTTCTTTACCATCACTTACCCCCATTGTGTGGGAATTATCCTGCGGATCTCTGAATAATAAAATAAAAGTTGGTGATACATAACGTGGTACTAACTGTGGAATTAATGAAAACCACAGTATATTGCATGAAAATAAGTACACGCTTAACTAGCATGAGTAATTTGGTGTATTAAGCAATCTTTCAAACCACACCGATATAGTAATTGGTTGCTATATTTTCTAAAAGGATCTCTACTATAATGCAAGTGTGGTGATACTAGAACTCACATCACTTGCTCACCATATAATAAGGGCTCAATGGAACGAGGGGAACAGGTCACCCATCATATCCTAAAAATCTCAGTGGCTTCACCAAGTATTATCAATAATACACCTTGCAGGAGTAATTAGTGGAAGTACCGCTTTTTAAATCTATTTGCACCTATATCTATTTCTTTTCACTTATTTGTCTGTATGTGTCTAAATTTTTAACCTCTATGTTTTGCTGTGTATTCCCCGGACAAAGGGGCTTTTTAGAAGGAATAAACATTAAAAGCTAAGTTTTATTCAGTTGTTGAATTTATTACAAATCATATATGTGCGCCCAACTAAGCAACCACTCCTTGGTTCTCCCCTTTTCTGTATCAAATTAAAGTTGCAATAGGGCTGCACCCCCACACAGTAAGATCTACTATTAGATTCATAATACCTACATTAGGGTTTATATGAAAGATATGGTCTAATTAGTCTAACAATTTCTTTAAGTGTGCAGATATATTTCTCTTTCCTATCCAAATAAGCTCAATATCAGGCAACCTAGTACAACCCCTCCCCTTTAGAATGTAAGCTCTCACGAGCAGGGCCCTCTTCCCTCATGTGCTTATTCTTTTTCTTACTTTAATAATCTTCAACTGCACCAAATCCAGCAGTCTTCTACCACCTGATACTTATTCCAGTGTCATCTGCTGATGTAACTATGTTTATTTACTCTGTACTTGTCCTATACTGTCATCAAGTGTAAGTTGCTGTTTTCCTGTTTGATTATTTGTTTATGTACTCTGTAATTGGGTGCTGCGGAACGCTTGTGGCACCATATAAATAAAGGATAATAATAATAATAATACAATATTAGCAGCACTATATCTAGCAAGAATTCCCCCAGTGTAGTATTATCAGCACAAACCGGGAACACAAGAGATATATGGTGACCACAAATCACAGAGAAAAATACACAGTAAGTATATCTTGTGAAACACCTATATAGTCTAATAAACCTGACGCACTTAGCCCCCTCAGGTTATAGAATATAGGGGTAGCAGGCTGAGCGAAATACACGAAATGGCAGTCACTCAGCAGCTATATGCACACACACAGAAAGTCACAATGTACAATGCAGAAGTTGTATCATACAATAAGACTGCACTGGACTAGCAATACAAAGTAATACAGTATAGCTAATTAGCTATATATATTTATGAACAGTAGATATAGCAAAACACAGCAAATACTGGATGTATATCACAGGGTATTAGTACCACACAACCCTGACTGTATGCACTCTTTCTTAACTAACACTGTCCACTGACAGGTAGAATACTTAAGTGTCCTGTAAAATGCACAGCGCTGACGTGCAGGGGGCTTTGCCCAAGCAGTCCCAGGAACAGCGCAGCTCCGTGTAATGGCGGCTGACAGGGAGTGACGGAGAGATATGCAGCTCCAGGGTGGGAACATTTGCCTAAATGGCACCCTGGGGCTGGGGGAGGGGCTACAGGTCTTATCTCCCATTCTGGCTTCCCCACCAGGCGCTGCGGGCTGTCAAACAAATGGTTTTATGAAGAAAACCAACCTGTGCCCAGTGTCCTGGTGACTAGTGGAGCCCCTGCCCCTTACAGTGTCCCCGGCTGTGCCGGATTGCAATTACAGCGTGCCAAAGAGACACCCTTACCTCCCCCTGTATGCGGTCACGCGACCCGGGAGGACAGCGGTGAGTGTGTGACTAACCAGAAGAACACCGGAGCCTCCGCTGTTATTACCCGGCAACCAGGGCGCGGGAGTGTACATCGGCGCTGGGGGAATGATGGAGCTGCAGCAGGGGATGTCTGACTCACATCCAGACACAGCTGCAGCCCTTGAAATCTTCAGATTTTCTTTTCTTCTGAAATAGCTTTTTCTTTAGGGCTGCAGGAGCAGCCTCCCTGTTGACTGCCTGCTTACTGCAAGGCACCAACTACAAAACTGAGCTCCTGTGCACGGAGGCGGGGTTATAGAGGAGGCGGCGCTGTGCATCTTGGGAACAGTCAAAGCTTTGAGCCTGTTGGTGCCTCGGATCAAGATCCTACTCTACACGCTGATGTTATTCCTTGTGGAGCCCAGTGTACCCTGCAGCAGAAAGTAAAATACAAAATCAAATTTAGTGATGATTAAAATCTTACATAGAAACAGAGAATTTTAATGGCAGATAAGAACCACTTGGCCCATCTAGTCTGCCCTTAATGCTGTACATACACACATTTACACACTAAGGTTAATTTTTGTTGGGAGCCAATTAACCAGAATATAATTTTGGATTCTGGGAAGAAACCGGAGTACCCGGAGGAAACCCACGCTAACATGGGGAGAATATACAATGTCCACACAGTTATGGCTGTGGTGGGAATTTAACCCATGACCTTAGTGCTATGAGACAGTGAATGATACATATGCACTGCCTTTGACATATCACTTTGATTATGTAAGTTGTTTTGGTATAGCCTCAGATAAGGTAGTTTTGTTGAAAAGAAAGAAATGTTATGAGCTGTTCTATGTCTTTACTTAAAGGAAAGTAATATCCATTTTTATGTAGTATTGTAAATAAATATGACAGTTT
This sequence comes from Pseudophryne corroboree, assembly GCF_028390025.1. Taxonomy (NCBI): domain Eukaryota; kingdom Metazoa; phylum Chordata; class Amphibia; order Anura; family Myobatrachidae; genus Pseudophryne; species Pseudophryne corroboree. Next base: position 621,764,518 of record NC_086449.1, on the reverse strand, counting down.
CAGTCTAGACATACGACCTTTAATATCTCTATGGATGGAGTCACAATCTAAAAAGTAAATAATGATTTGAATGTAATGGTGTTTGTGTTTATATCTAGGTTCATGCTGATCCCTCTTAGTTAAAGGCAAAACTGCTGATCTCATTTAGAACAAGCGCAGTGAACATGTTCAGCGAGCTGGGGCACAGCCATTAGAGGCTGTTCTGGTTGCATGGATGAGTGCAGGGATTTTCCACTTGATATGTCTCCTATGCCAAATGTGTTTTCTGTTGTGAAATCCAATAAGCAAAATTTGGAAGTACATGTGATCATTGTGCCTTTTATATTAAACCTATATTTTTTAATATGTACTGCTCTTACTGTTTATTGACCAATTACAAGCTTCCCCTTTGCGAAATACTCAGCCAAACCAAAACCCCATACGATTTGTCTGAAACTCTTACTGATGCCTGGATATTGCTCATCCTTATTGCAAGCATATAAAGTAGATTGTTTATTGACCTGTGATTAAAACTTTTGGTTTAAGAAATGACTTTCTCAGCTCCCTCCAGAGGAACTGAGAGCTGTAAATGGTTGCTCTTAGACATATAAACAATTGAAGTACGAGACCACTTTCAAGACATTGTCTGTTTTTCTCTATTTTTTTCTGAACCATTTGCAAGATAGTTTAGTTAACCTTACAGTGTGTGAATGGACTGGGATGGACTATCTGGGATACAGTTATAGATTAAATAAACCTCTACGCACTTTTCAGTTTTGCTTCTTTTTTTTGGTGTTTCTGTGAATATTTTTTCCTATATATTTTGTGTTTATGAAAGTGTTTATTAATATTCTTGTCTGGTTTTTACTACAGGTTGAGTATCCCTTATCCAAAATGCTTGGGACCAGAGGTATTTTGGATATGGGATTTTTCCGTATTTTGGAATAATTGCATACCATAATGAGATATCATGGTGATGGGACCTAAATCTAAGCAAAGAATGTATTTATGTTACACATACACCTTATACACACGGCCTGAAGGCAATTTTAGCCAGTATTTATTATAACTTTGTGCATTAAACAAAGTGTGTCTGCATTCACACAATTCATTTATGTTTCATATACACCTTATACACACAGCCTGAAGGTCATTTAATACAATATTTTTAATAACTTTGTGTATTAAACAAAGTTTGTGTACATTGAGCCATCAAAAAACAAAGGTTTCACTATCTCACTCTCAGTCAAAAAAGTCCGTATTTCGGAATATTCCGTATTTCTGAATATTTGGATATGGGATACTCAACCTGTATTTCAATGCTATGACTGACCTTCATGCCGAAACCAGGGACACCCCCATTATCTGGATGGCCCATAGCTTGGGTTATGAACAGGGTATACGGATGATAATAGCCATAGTGAGAAAGAACCCTAAGTAAGATGTGATATAGAACTCACAGAGAAAATATAGCATGCAACAAACTATATGACCTAATGCAGCAGTGGAGGAGTTAATGTATTTTGCGTGCATAGAATGGAAGTCATTTGCTTGCTGCAAGTTGTGCAAACTAAATTAGTGAGGAAATAACCAGCTCTTTAATGCTGCTTTTCGTTTGGATATTGATGGAAATATTAATTGAATTGACATCTACAGTATGTAGTCAAAGCATTACTTCCTTGTGAAAGATGTCTATTCCGTTTTTAGTATATTTTAGTGTACATTGTAATTAGGTCAATTAAATGTGCTGCTGGTCTTGAAAATGGCAGGCAAACTTTTGTCATCCACATTCACAGATCATGTACTAAATTTGCAAAATGTAAGTAACTTGTATATTAAATCTTTTTATGATGTTGCTTCCTTTCCTACTAGCGAGAGTTATCGGTGTGATCGGACACCAGGCACTAGAAGCTAGAATGTAGATTCCAAGCAAGGGGACTCCAAGGAGCCAAGCAGGGTCCAAGCAGCTAGGCTGGCTGACATTGAGGATCTGGCACCTGTCTGGTGCTGCAAGAAGGCTTAAATGCCGCAGATTGAAGACGAGCCCATCAGAATTTACAGTCCTGTGAATGAAGGTATAAAGGACGGGTGTGTGATTGCCAATTGCCTCCCCTGACTGCAAGTCCCTGCAATAGGTAGCAGATAACAGTAATGTGAATCAGATGCCAATGGTTGTCCAACATAATAAGGTGTTATGGACCCTGCAGAGTTTATTTTATTTATTATTAGTTAACTCCTATATACTTTGGAATATTGTCATGTTTATTTTAATCAGTTCCTCCAAGCTGGAGTTGAGTAATGCAATATAGGATTACCGCACCCCCTGCACCTAATCAGTATACTTACCTCTCTGTCACAGAAATCACTGGGAAACTTGCGCTGCCACCATTCTGCCATAGATCTGTGCATGCGCAGTACTGAGATCACACAGAAAATGGCATGGGCGCCAGGTTCCCAGAGATCAGCTCATGTGCAGCAGACACTGGCACAGCACTGAGAATACTAAGGACATGCGCTGGCAAGAGATTTAGGTCAGATGTCTACTGCATGTCTAGCCTTAATACAGGACTTTGTGTGAGAGAGAGGTTAGCACAGTGGGCTAGATTTTGGATATTACTGTACATACGTTGTTATAGACTTGTCTTTCAGGTATACATTTCCTTTCCTTTATAAAACAAGAAGCATATGTTTCGGCTGGGATTTTTTTTGTAAAAATAGTGAAATTGTAAAGATAATCATTGATGTTTTTACTGTATTATGTAAGGTGTATAGAAGAAAGATTTGATAAAAGGAGGTCAAGCTCCACTGATCCCTCCCACGTAATAGCCTGGTTGCCAGTCAGGAGAGGTCTGCTACACCATTCAGCCAATCACAGATAAGAGAACTGATTGGCTACCCAGTTATTAAACTGCAGAGATTAACTAATTTCACATCTTTGTATCCCTGGAAGCAGTAAACTTTGTACATAGGGGGCAATTCCAAGTTGATCGCAGCAGGAAATTTTTTAGCAGTTGGGCAAAACCATGTGCACTGCAGGGGGGCAGATAAAACATGTGCAGAGAGAGATAGATTTGGGTGTGGTGAGTTCAATCTGCAATCTAAATTGCAGTGTAAAAATAAAGCAGCCAGTATTAACCCTGCACATAAACAAAATAACCCACCCAAATCTAACTCTCTCTGCAAGTGTTATATCTGCCCCCTCTGCAGTGCACATGGTTTTGCACAACTGCTAAAAAAAATTCCTGCTGCGATCAACTTGGAATTACCCCCATAGTTTATATTTTTACATTCCTAATGTATATGCATTATCCACCTTCCCACTGGTTTATGTAGAGCTGGTGCAAGGTTTCTCTGCACACTAGGCAAAACCTCAGCCTAATGCTCTGCCCCCCCACACACACTTCTCCCCCTCAGCCCACACACCAGTACCCACTTTCCATGCACTCAAGTGAAAGTGTGGCAGTGGCATCTTAGACGTTCACACTCCGCCACCTGCATTAAGTTCTAGGCTGCCTCTCTCAGATACATCCTTCATTTTGTCATGCCTCCCAACTTCTACAAAGTACACCTTGTCGCCCGTCCGTCCGCAAGGGGGCATGGCCTATGCAAAAGGGGCGTGGCCACACGACAGCAGCGATAGTGAGTCACGCCCATTTTATCCGTCACTGAGGGGGCATGCCCAGCGCTCTGTGAGCTGCTGGCATGCCCCCTCTCCCTCTGTCACCTGTGAATAGACGCTGTGCGTATGCACGCAGGATCTATTCACCCCTGCTGTGCTAAGCAGAGCAGCAGTGACAGGAGTCTCCCAACTGACACCCCCCCCCCTCCCCCCCTGCGGGTGGGACAGCAGGACAGTCCCAAAAAGACAGGACTGTCCCGCGAAAATCAGGACAGTTGGGAGGTATGATTTTGTGATAAGCAGACTCAGGGATGCTCTCTAGATTGTCCTAGTCAGCTGCTTAAAGCTGCCTATGGTAGAGCCAGCCCTGGGCTTATGTGATCAGAGAAGGAGACTTGACTTAAGTATTTAGTATGGGAACATCACTTATTTATAAATTAGCAGGGCAGTACATTTTTTATATGATTATGGTGGCACAATTACTTTATACGGTTTTACAAAGGAGGCTACTATATATATTTTAAGACAGCTGGGGGTAGTAATAATTATTTTATTTTGGACTGTAGGCACTAATATTTAATTTAAGACTACTAAGGACAATACATACAGTGCACAATCTTGTTGGAATACAAGTATTGGTATGCACTGGCTCAAGTGCATGCTGGCACTTGTAGTGCCACAAGGAAATATACTATACATGGAGAGTATTTACATGGGACTCACCAGTCAGGGGAACTATAAGGGACCCTTGCTCAGGGGCAAATGCAGGATTTGCGAGGGGGTGGGTTTCCGTGCATGTGTGTATATATATATATATATATATATATATATATATATACTGTGTATATATATATTGGGTAGTGAGAGTATGGCGCCACAGGTGTATGTGAGAAGAAACAGTAATTACAGTAGTAAGCACTACAAATCAGACACTCCTTTTGTAATATAAGGTGTCAGCTAACCCCCAAGTATTAGGCAGGGATAAATTGCCTTTAGATTAAAATATGGAAAGAGGGATAGGGGTACCAGCGACCAACAGTGTCTGATAAAAAATATATAGATATGAAGAAATTGCCGGATACGTATGAACAATAAAACAGTATATTTATTTATACAGCAAATTAAAAACTAATGTGGGCTAAAAAATGGAGGATATAAAATGCTAAAACATCTAAGTAAGAACTGGCTAGAACACTAAAATACTAAATTAAATGCATTAAATAAAGACAAAATGGCACTAGATAAAAAATATATGATAAAAGAGTGCTGCTTATCTTAAAAATGGAGGATCAATTGAGGTACACCCAACGCGTTTCGTCCATCAGACTTCATCAAGGGGCAAGGGACTACTGAGCTAACATTCTTATTTATAGCAGATGTAATTAGGAAAAGTGATTGTGACATAACTTCCTGTAAAAGTTAGTGTGGCTGTTCTTTACCACAAACTTCCATGTACACACAAGTAGGAGTAGTATAATGAATACCAAGTTCAAATAATCTATTGCAAAGTTAAAACGAGATTTAGAAAGTCATGAAAAGTCCAAAATCAGTTCAGGGACGCCTCCGGCGTCATTTCCGCCCCGCTTCCTGTGTCCGCATCCTCGTGGTGCGCATGCGCAATGCGCCACACTTCCGGCGAGCGGATCACTGTGGTTGTGCTCATCTGCCACACTTCCGGTCGGGTCATAGCGTCACTTCCTGTCTCGGCCGGGATCATCATTTTATAGGCTGGGGCGGACTGTCAGTCATCACGGCGGCCATCTTTATGAAGCCTCTTAGTTAGAGACATGTGATAGTATTGTTTATAGATGCGGTAGCCATTCATAAACATAAATAAATGAAAAATACATATATTAGTGTGTTATTTTGGCATATGAAAATATTAGTTACATACTAAATGCTAGCAAGACTTTTATTAAAGAAAGGAGACTGATAATGGTCCTAAATAAGAGAAAGAGCAGGAGGAGAGTTTTACCAAAGTATATATGTAATTACACACAGTGCCGTAACTAGGCATTTTAGCGCTGTGTGCAAGAAACGATAGTGGCGCCCCCCCCCCAATGTAAGACAGGGGCAGTGCGCGCCGTAGGCGCGCAAAAAAATTATAGGGGCGTGGCTTAATGGGGAAGGGGCGTGGCCACACAATAATAGCAATTCATACTACGGTGCACAGTAGTCTACATTATTCAAATTACGCTGCACAGTAGCGCCACTACACCAGGTAGAGCCCCTTTTATACATTACAGCAGACAGCGTCCCCCTTTTTACACATTACAGCAGCCAGTCCCCCTTTTTACACATTGCGGCAGCCAGGCCCCCTTTTTACACATTGCGGCATCCAGGCCCCCTTTTTACACATTATGGCAGCCAGTCCCCCTTTTTACACATTGCGGAAGCCAGTCCCCATTTTTACACATTGCGGCATCCAGGCCCCCTTTTTACACATTACGGCAGCCAGTCCCCATTTTTACACATTGCGGCAGCCAGTCCCCCTCTTTACACATTGCGGCATCCAGTCCCCCTTTTTACACATTGCGGCATCCAGTCCCCCTTTTTACACATTGCGGCAGCCAGTCCCCATTTTTACACATTGCGGCATCCAGGACCCCTTTTTACACATTGCGGCAGCCGGGACCCCATTTTACACATTGCGGCAGACGAGACCCCATTTTACACATTGCGGCAGACGAGACCCCATTTTACACATTGCGGCAGACGGTGAGAGGGAGAGGGAGAGGGAGAGAGAGAGAGAGGGAGAGAGAGAGAGAGAGAGAGAGAGAGGGAGGGAGGATATACTTACCTTCTCCCCGCTGACAGGCTCCTCGTGCAGCTTCCTCTCGGTGCAGGCTGTGTGAGGTGAGAAGGAGGAGGAGGGAGGGGGAGCAGGGAGCAGCAGCAGCGCTATTTGATTGGTAGTAAGCGCCGCTGCAGCATCCCCCTCTCCTCCTGCCTCTCCTCCTGTATTGGTTGCCTGGCGCTGCTGTGGATGCTGGGGAACCGCATCCCAGCATCCTTAGCAGCGCCGGGCAGCCAATACAGGAGGAGAGGGGGATGCTGCAGCGGCGCTTACTACCAATCAAATAGCGCTGCTGCTGCTCCCTCTTCCTCCTTCTCTCCGCTGCCCGGCGCTGGTCCTCTTCTCCCTACACAGCGGGGCGCACGGCGCAGACTTCGGCGGCATGTAGAGTCAAGGCCAGCGGCATGTAATGAGTCAAATTGACTCAATTTGACTCATTACATGCCGCTGGCCGTTGCGCCCTCAGGGCAACTGCGCTGTGTGCCAAGCCCCCTTGGCACACACGTAGTTACGGCCCTGATTACACATAAGGTAAATCGATATAAGGAGACTTTTTATATATACATATAAAGGGGTCTGTGCTATTTGCAGCATTACTATTGGCTGCCAAATTTATCAGAGTATGGTACATATAATTGACATGGGAGTCCAATGTGCTATGAAGCATTCTGTGGATGTTATTCTTATTCTCCCTTGCAGCTTGGAGGGAGAGGATTAGTGAAGTGAAAAAAGTGTGAAGATATTATAAAAGGATATCCATCCATGATTAAATGCATTTGTGCCGAGATGTTAAGTTATATAGTTACAATATATAATTAAGTATAAGTAAGTGACTTAGTGCTAAATTGTAATAATATCAGTCATATACTAAAAATAAGTGATTGTGGAAGGTAGTGGTCATGTGTATGACTGATAGAGTTGATTTACTTAAATTTAGATTCAGTGTATGTGTGTTAGAAATATATGTAAACACTAGTCTGTGCAATGATGGAATATCCGTGTATCAATATTCCATATAGTAGTACTGCTAAGAGCCCAACAAGGCCCACTTTAATACAGTACCCAATCTTCGCAAGTGGTTCCCCACTTGGTACTGGTTGGGCCCTCCACTGCTTAGCTTCCAAGATCGGACGGGTTTGGGCGTACAACCAGTGTGGTATGAATGTACCTTGTGGCGAAATGACTCAATCACACAGTAGTCACATTTTTATTGGGAATATTGACAGACTCAAGAATATCAGAAATAGTGAGTGTGAAGTGATTATACATTAAGGTGCTAAGTGCCTACGAAAAAATTGGAAATTGTACAAAACCGGAACTGCTGGAACAAGGGTAGTTTTTTCATAGGAATGGGGCGATCTCGTATCCCTCGTTGAAACCCATGGGATGTGTGGTTTTCAGTTGAAAGATCCAAAACATCTCTCTCTGGGCGAGTTTCTTAGCCAGATCTCCACCCCTTTCGCCACTAGTCACGTGTTCAATTGCTTTAAAGGACATCTCTTCTGGGTTGGATTTGTGTTCAAGTTTGAAGTGTCTGTATAGTAAATGAGTCTCTAATGTATTCTTAATGCTATGTACGTGCTCCTGTATCCTGATTTTCAGAGTTCTTTTAGTTTTGCCCACATATTTCTTGTGGCATGTGCATTCTAGTAAATAAATCACTGATGTGATGTTACAGTTCATAAACTCTTTAATTTTAAATTCCTGAGTCCCGTCCATATTACTGAATGTTTTCCTGTTGGGGTTGAGAAACTTACAGACATTGCAGTGTCCACATTTGTAGGATCCAGTGCATTTAGGAAGAGATTGATAGTTGTCCTCAGGTGGTAGTTCCCGTAGCTTGCTGGGTGCAAGAATATCTTTTAAGTTAAGGATCTCCTTTAGGAGCGGGTCCATAAGGAGTATGTCCCAGTGGGTTTTTAGTGAGGTCCTGATGGCGTGCTCATGGTTGCTGTAAGTGGTTATGAAGGAAATGGATTCATTCTTCTCTGTCTTGTCCTTGTATGTCTGCAGGTTCTCTCTCTCTAGGTTCCTTGTCCTAATTACAGCTTCATCTAGTATGGCTTTAGGGTATTTCTTTTCTTCAAACCTTTTTCTATATGTTCCCAGTTGTTCTTCACAGTCTTCAGTTTTATTACAATTCCTCTTAATTCTGTGAAATTTAGAGTACGGAATGTTGTTTTTCCATTTCTTTGAATGATTACTCTTGTAATGAAGGTAACTGTTTTTGTCGACATTTTTTATGTAATTTTTCGTGGAAACCATCCCTTCCTCTCCGGTTAAAATCAAGTCCAAGAATTCAATCGACTTCTTATTCAAGTTATAGGTAAATTATAGGTTAAAATCATTAGTTTGTAGAATTTTAAAAAAGTCCATAAATGATTCAGCACTCCCATTCCATATGATCAAAATATCGTCTATGTACCTTTTACACAGTACGTGTGTTATATACATGCTTCTCCTCCCATTGACCCATGAATAAATTAGCGAAGCTCGGTGCAAAAATAGTTCCCATAGCGGTGCCACACCTTTGCAGATAAAATTTATCTAAAAATTTAAAATAATTCCGGCTTAAAATAAATTTCATTAAATCGCAGATAAAATTCCTATGGGATTCTGTGAGGGAGTGGTCTTTTATCCAAATATTCTCTGCTTGCTTCGATTCCTTTCTTATGTTCGATGCAGGTATATAAAGATTGGACATCTATGGTTAAAACCATACGACCCCTTAAGGTACGAATCTTGGAGCATGCCAACAGCATTAAAAATGCAAAACAGGACGCAAGAAGATTTAAGACCCTGACGTCAGTGGCCAAACACTTCTTACAACACCATGGAGGTGATAATGGTGGCTTGAAAGCCTATGGCATGCAGAGCATCCAATTAGGCATCAGAGGTGGAGACCTGGATAACGAATTACTGAAACTGGAAACAAAATTTATTTTTCTAATGGACAGTTTGCACCCAGTGGGGTTGAATGAGTATAATAGCTATTTACCATTCCTATAGCTCAGCTACTACTCACTTCCTCTATGAGGATTATGTGGATACACTAGCTCTTCTTCATTATTTTCTGAAAATACTACGATATCATGATGTGGATAAGAATCCTGATGGTATATAGGATTGAGGCTCGAATTTCTTTTCCCTACCATGATTTGGAAGTACAAAGACAGCATGAGTGAATTAGGGATCCAAAATGAAAGATAAAAAGATGCATTACTTCTACTCTTGAATGTGAGCTTTATATAAAGCTGGGAGACAATGCCAACCAACGTAGCCACTCTTTTAGTGTACATATAAATCATTTTGAGCGACACTGGACTCAAGCAGAAGGAATCTGATGGATGGATACTTACCACGGGGCCTGGGAAATGCGAACCTAAAAATGTAAATAATAAAGTATACATTAAACATAAATAAGGAATACATTTAAACACATACAATAAACACTAGAAAAAACAATAAAAATAAGTGAATCAATACACATAACAAAATAGAGTATGAGTGGTATATAAAAGAATAGAGGAACTAACGGGATTTAGTTTAATGATTCATTTTTTTATATACTGAAAACACGCGGGGTATAAATATAATAGTCATAAGTAATATATCACTTTTAATACTGGAAGAAGGTACAATGGTTGGGACTGTATGGTATGAGTATGACACGGTTCAAGTGTGCACGAATTCACATTCAAGTATGTTAATATGAATTAATAAGAATGATATAAAACACGGTCATAGAAATTGGAGTGATACAACAAATAATAAATTATTCATGACATTTATACATAAATTGTTGAGAATATACACTTATACTATAGGTATGAGGTTCTTTTAAAGAGTAACTAGATATGTAATTGAACATCACAGACACAGTTAAAAATTAATTATTACATATAAGAATAGGTATTAGGTAATTATAAAACAACCATATAGGTTAGAGGTCACGAGCACTAGCCCGATTAAGGAACATATCACTAAACATTAAGAGCACTTCACTGGATTATGGTGTATATCACATAGCACTAACGTATACACAGCAAATCAACTGTATTCTATAAGACACTGCAATAATATTGCACATTTACTTGATCAGCCTATATATTCACTGAGGATAGGTATTATACACTTTACTTGAGGGCACAACACAAGAGTGAGAGTGTAGCTCACGTTTTATAACATTTTGGTTCACATGCACATTTGAGGGTTTTTTTCAAAATATCACACTTAGTTAAGGCTGTTTATAATAAATCAATTCAGGAGAAAATGATACTCTTTATATGTCCCACGAGTTAAGGACGGGGACAGGATTCACTGGCATATTTAATTCTCAATAACTAACATAACCGCTATAATGTGGATAGTAGAGGATTCACAACAGTCTCCCATTGGTCTATCCTGATCATTTGACCAGAAAACGGAATACACAGTAGGAGACATCACTACAACACTATTTCTTTTCCCCAGCAAATGGTCTTCAAGCCCCGTGATTGTCCCCAGATTGGTCATGTGACCGGACCCATCAGGAACAAACTCTCTAGAATTGAGGATCGCACCGCGATAGGATGATTAAGTCACGTGAGCGGGAATCTGCTACGTGATTGGAGCGGCAATACTGTTAAATTCCTAATACAGATGACACTCTGGTTAGCCCTGAAAAAACTACATGTGAAACGCGCGTCGGCGGTTCACACTGTATTATTGTGTTAATAACCTGTGCCTGCCAATAATGTGTAATACTGTCAGAATATGAAGTAGAATAGGGAATACTTACAATGCAGAGTGATATGTATGTAGAGCAGACTTTAGCCACTGGAGACATTAGCAATTAACAAGCAATCTAGGCAATTCACCAGCCTAGCATTTATTAAGATCATTAAAAATAGAGGGTCAAATAAATCTACAAACAAAACAAGACAAAAGAGGTCAGTCAAAATTGACCTAAGATGATCCTGAGCCATAGCATAATTTTTACGTGGTGCCTGTTCATTCTATTATATGAATGAATATGATCTCACAGTAGGTGGATCCATATATGGCCACGTATCTGCTACTTTTGTAGATATGAAATCAAGAAAAATCCTTTTTATTAAAATAGATAATTAAATAATGTAGGTAGTGCGCTGTTAACAATGTTGCAAGAGCAGCCCATCAAACGCCACTTCTAGCATACAATAGTTAAAGAAAATATGTGAAACAATAAGTGAAAATATAAGTTAAATGAACAATACGGGTAGCTAGAAAAGTATCTGGAGATTTATCTCACTAGATTAAGAAATCTCTTACTGAAAGCATATACCCGATAAGCGGTGCCTGTTGAATCTATTACAGTGTGATCCCTTAAATAGGAAGAAATAGTAGTCCTCTAAAAGGGCAGGAATGGAGTAGCTACACGTTTCTAAATTTGATTACATTTGGAGTCAAAATTTAGTACATCAAGGAGTAATCAATTAGACAGTCTAATGTTCAATGACCTCTTTCAATTGAGAGGTCTGATGCATTACACCCAATGTATCAGAAATTCATAAATAGAAAAAATACACCATTGGTCTCTCTCTTTTGGATGAACTAGCAGCTTATATTAATTAATCTGTTCCTTTCCAGGGAATCGATGATTGGTATAGCAGAAAACCAAAAGACATGAGGTTCATATAGTACAGTAATTTCCCATGGAGATATACACTTATTTTTATCTACCTTCATGGCATGGTATAAGGGAAAGAACCATCAGGTCCATAGCTGTCTCATAATCAGACCCCACACATAGTAATATTTAGCATGAAACAATAAAGAAATTCTGTGTATTGTAGCTAACAATGACAACAATGTATCTAAAGATCGTATGCTCTGTTATAAAGCGTTAGGCTGCTAAATAATGTTGGGAATGAGTAGGAGAAAGAATAAGCACTTCCCGGCAATACCAGACTGGTTCCCCTATCTGCTATCGTCTCATGTGCAACTAAGTGCAGTGAATGAGGCCGTTGAGAGTTCAGGTAACATCTGATACCGGGATGGAAGAAAGAAGTGCGAGTCGCAAAAGTCTGGTATGCCGATGACGTACGTTTCACAAAAGTAGCAGATACGTGGCCATATATGGATCCACCTACTGTGAGATCATATTCATTCATATAATAGAATGAACAGGCACCACGTAAAAATTATGCTATGGCTCAGGATCATCTTAGGTCAATTTTGACTGTCTTGTTTTGTTTGTAGATTTATTTGACCCTCTATTTTTAATGATCTTAATAAATGTTAAGTTTTAATTTTATAACAATTTTCAATTTAAAAAAGAGTGCACCACCAAGTAAGCCTTCTCTGGGTGACAACCTCCTTATGGTTGTTCTCCCGTTTGTGTCCTTCAATATTGTATTTTGCTTATTGGTGCACCTCCAGCCCCCCCTTTATGCCTCACAGGGTATTGTACTTGTTTATTGATCTTTTGAAAAATAGGCTGGTTCAAATTCGTGGTTAATTTAGCCTGTGCGTGGCCCTCAGAGACTATATGCCTCTTTCTCCTCTTTGAAAATTCACCAGCCTAGCAATCAGGCAGGGACTTAATATTAGGCTGTGATAACGGAAGAAATACTCATAATTAAGTAGATGTTTGTGATGCAGTAGAAACAACTTAAAACCAATTATTAATACTAAAGTATATATGAAAACTGCCTCTCACTTTGAATATATTATCCTCATTGCTTGTGCCCAGTGTCAGACTGCATACAGTTGCGTGCAGCATAAGGGAAGTGATATAACTCATCCTGACACATGGATAAGAAAATATGCAATGACTGTTTTCTCTTTTACTGAGACACAGCCCTTAAGAAACTGTAACCATTTGGGAGGAATAGCATATATCACAGCCCAAATGGCTACTTGTCGTATGTAACAACTGCTCCCTGCCAGGTGAATAGGAAAGTAATTACAAATTGCTACACGCAGCTGCCCAGGATATATACTGAATAGCAACAAAATAACAGAGAGGGCAGCAGAAGTCCTGACATTTAATGATATTTGGCACAATCAGCCGATTCTCAGGCTCCATGCGGAGTATAGACAATGGCAACATAGTGGCTAATGAAAAATGTGTTTATAAGTACAGTGGATTTGCTTTAGGAAACCTCCACATTCACTACATATACAGAACCATATTAATTGATTAGGTTACATGTTCTGCTACCTTTATGTATAATGTAACCAAGTGGAGTTACTATTAAAGGAGTAGCACTGGAATTTTGAGCACACGTCACAATCACTGCAACAAAAGGCTGATTAGGCCAGCAGTGATATACGACATACTGTGTACCCCGGGATAATAAAGGGGTCTAATATCTGCCACTGATAACGCTGACAATTAAGATTACAAAAGGCGAACAGTTGAACTCTGAATATATGTTATAATCACTGCGACTAAAGGCTGATTTTGCCAGCAGTGATCAGAGCACAAAATAATGCAATAATGCTACACAATGGAATAACGCTATAGTCACTGTAATAAAAGGCTAAAGATGCCAACAGTGATATGTGATATTATGTGTACCCCATTAAGGGTTTGAGATATATCACTAAGAACGCTGACAACGGGGTTTGAGAGCGATGATTAGTGATTAGAGCATAATTTCGACCCACTATCTGGGATAGCCTACATCTGAAAACTAAAATATCTACTTGTCATAAGTTAACGCGTTATAATTGCATGAACTAGTACAGTGGCATACGGATAATTTTCGGCTACTGACAATGACAGTGGGATACAATTTATAGTGATGTATGAGGAGGAAATATCAGCTAGCAGATAAATAGATTACGATAATACTTAGTAAATTTGTAATAATATCATTATAAACACACAATAACTGCCAAACAAGCATTGTAAATCATATTTATTGATATTAAATAACAGACAGTATACACAATATCAGTTGAGGTTATTATACCCATTACACTAATTATAATACATGAGCAGGGCACGACACATGTAATATAGTGTGCATTTTTATTATATGTAACACTTTGTTTTGTCATTGTATGTTGGTTTTTAATATTTCACAGTTACGGGTTTTTTAATAATAAAGAATGAAAAGTTATATTTTATGAAGTGAATTATTATTTTGTGCACCACCTAAGACCAATCCTTTCCCTTCTTTTTGTTAATTCGTTATCCATAGGTATGAATCCTTCCATTCCACATTCTTCATTTCATTCAATACCATGGTGGTGTCTTTGAGAAAAGATGGTAACTTCCTGACATATGGGTTTAAAAATATATCCACATATTTAGATAGGTTCGACGTGAGGGAGTCTATCTCTGCAACGATTGGTCTCCCTGGTGGGTTGGACAGGCTCTTGTGAACTTTAGGTAAAAAGTAAAAGATGGGGGTCGTGGGGTTGGATTGCATTAAAAAGGAGAATTCATCCTTTGTGATGACATCACTTCTCAGGCCCTGTAAGAGTAGTGATCTTAATTCATCTATATATGGATTTTTAGGATCGTCTGGTAACATAGTATAAGACTTAGAGTCCCCTAGAGTCTCTGTGCTTCTTGGACATATTTGTCACGATCCATAATTACCAGCCCCCCCCCTTGTCAGCTGGTTTTATAATGATTTGGTTATTCTTCTGGAGTTTTTTCAGGGCTTCCACGTCCCTGTTATTTAGATTCTTGTTCTTCACTGGTGTAGGTTCTGTCTCGCACAGGTCTTTCTTCACTAAATCGTAGAAACTACTTATATTGTTCCCTTATATATATATATATACACACACACACACACACACACACACACACACACACACACACACACACACACACACACACAATGTAGGTCTGGCACTCCTGTGTGGTTTACTCTTGCAATAATATGCTCTGGTGCCCTCCTAACAGGACTGGCAGACTATACTGTACATACAAGTCTGCCGGAAGGCGGCACTCTGGAGACTGTAGAATTTGTGCAAAAGCGTTGCTGTTTAATATACCAAGTCAATGTCTCGGGACACGGTGATCCTGTCATCAGGACACACGTGTGCCCTGATGACAGTGCCACCGTGCCCGAAATGTTAACTTAATGTATCAAACAGCAACGGTTTTTGCACGAATTGTAGTCTCCAGAATGCCGCCTTCCGACAGTTTTGTAATAATATATATATATATATATATATATATATATATATATACTGTATGTATATATTGTGTTGTGAGGATAAGTGAGCTTGCTATGGTGAGTGCTGAACTTTCTGTTTGTATGTATTTGGGAAGGTGGTCATAGATAGGCTGCATGCACCCCACCCTATGAGTGGTGAGTGCAGACATTGCACCCCGCTTCTGGGGTGGCGAGAGCTGTGGGTTTTATATATATTTGTTTGTGTATGTATATATATATATATATATATATATATTATCCGGGGGAAATGGAGGATCTGTGTGTGGGGCGTTGGGGAGTCTAGATATGTGATATACCTGTGTGTGCTTTTATGTATAGATAGATACTGTAAATAGATGTGTTTGTGTGTGTGTATATATATATATATATATATATATATATACACACTGCTCAAAAAAAATAAAGGGAGCACTAAAATAACACATCCTAGATCTGAATGAATGAAATATTCTTATTAAATACTTTGTTCTTTACATAGTTGAATGTGCTGACAACAAAATCACACAAAAATTATCAATGGAAATCAAATTTATTAACCCATGGAGGTCTGGATTTGGAGTCACACTCAAAATTAAAGTGGAAAAACACACTACAGGCTGATCCAACTTTGATGTAATGTCCTTAAAACAAGTCAAAATGAGGCTCAGTAGTGTGTGTGGTCTCCATGTGCCTGTATGACCTCCCTACAATGCCTGGGAATGCTCCTGATGAGGTGGCGGATGGTCTCCTGAGGGATCTCCTCCCAGACCTGGACTAAAGCATCCGCCAACTCCTGGACAGTCTGTAGTGCAACGTGGCGTTGGTGGATGGAGCGAGACATGATGTCCCAGATGTGCTCAATTGGATTCAGGTCTGGGGAACGAGCGGGCCAGTCCATAGCATCAATGCCTTCGTCTTGCAGGAACTGCTGACAGGGCCGTCTATTCGTATGGGCTCAGTGGGCTCTTGCCCAAGGGTCCCAGGAGTGTAAGGGCCCTAGGCTGATAGCTGAGGGTCCCCTCTTTCCAAGGGTACCAGATTTATTTAAATCGGCCTTGGGGAACTGGAGATATCCGACTTGAAAGCAGTGGTCCCCATCCAAGCCTGTTAATTGCTCTTTCCAGCCAGATATATCGGGTTCTGTCTGAGTTAGAGTTACTCTGAGGGTATAATCCAAAAGCTGTGACTCTCCTCTTTTGGTGGAAACTGGAAGCTTTTCTCTACTATGTCCAGAACCATAGATATCAGCCTTCAAGCAGCTGGTCCCTGCTCCAGCTCCACACGCCTAATATGCAGTGTTATATTTTCGTTGGTGGATTGCTCTGGCTCCTGAACTCTGATCCCTAAGTCAACAGTATCTACTGAAAGGTGGGACTCTCTAGTTTTTTATCCCATTAAAATCTAAGAAATCTTTTTCCAGGAACATGAGATATATGCAGTCAAGCAAGCTGCCCTCCCACTGGAAAATGGTAAATATTAAGCCCGCTCTACTATCCACCCCTCCCCTATGTATTAAACACCCCATACCACCCTGGAAGTCATGTACCAGAGCCCCTTCATTCACCCCAATGCCCCCTTCTACAGTTTAGCCCCATATGTGCAGTAAAGGAGTAATTAGCAGAAATTACTGCTTCAGGTCCTACATGCTGAGTGGAAGATAAAACACCCCCTACCGCCCACGGGACATCAAAGCTGCCGCTGATAGCAGCCCCCACCCCTACCACTGGAGGATGAGTAGGGGGCCCAGTGCATTGCTATGCCCAGGGGCCTACACTGCTGTTAAGACGGCTCTGACTGCTGACATACTCCAGCCACATGAGGTCTAGCATTGTCTTGCATTAGGAGGAACCCAGGGCCAACCGCACCAGCATATGGTCTCACAAGGGGTCTGAGGATCTCATCTCGGTACCTAATGGCAGTCAGGCTACCTCTGGCGAACACATGGAAGGCTGTGCGGCCCCCCCAAAAAATGCCACCCCACACCATTACTGACCCACTGCCAAACTGGTCATGCTGGAGGATGTTGCAGGCAGCAGAACTTTCTCCTTGGCGTCTCCAGACTCTGTCACGTCTGTCACATGTGCTCAGTGAGAACCTGCTTTCATCTGTGAAGAGCACAGGGCGCCAGTGGCGAATTTGCCAATCTTGGTGTTCTCTGGCAAATGCCAAACGTCCTGCACGGTGTTGGGCTGTAAGCACAACCCCCACCTGTGGACGTCGGGCCCTCATACCACCCTCATGGAGTCTGTTTCTGATCGTTTGAGTAGACACATGCACATTTGTGGCTTGCTGGAGGTAATTTTGCAGGGCTCTGGCAGTGCTCCTCCTGTTCCTCCTTGCACAAAAGCGGAGGTAGCGGGCCTGCTGCTGGGTTGTTGCCCTCCTACAGCCTCCTCCACGTCTCCTGATGTACTGGCCTGTCTCCTGGTAGCGCCTCCATGCTCTGGACACTACGCTGACAGACACAGCAAGCCTTCTTGCCACAGCTCGCATTGATGTGCCATCCTGGATGAGCTGCACTACCTGAGCCACTTGTGTGGGTTGTAGACTCCGTCTCATGCTACCACTACAGTGAAAGCACCGCCATCTTTCAAAAGTGACCAAAACATCAGCCAGAAAGCATAGGAGCTGAGAAGTGGTCTGTGGTCACCACCTGCAGAACAACTCCTTTATTGGGGGTGTCTTGCTAATTGTCTATAATTTCCACCTGTTGTCTATTCCATTTGCACAACAGCATGTGAAATTGATTGTCAATCAGTGTTGCTTCCTAAGTGGACAGTTTGATCTCACAGAAGTGTGATTGACTTGGAGTTACATTGTGTTGTTTAAGTGTTCCCTTTATTTTTTCGAGTGTGTATATATATATATATATATATATATACCAAACAAAAGAGGCGGCACTCGAAGTCGGTGAACAAATATAAATATATTGTGATAGAGCGTTGACGTTTCGGGGACGTGCTCCCCTTCCTCAGAACAATTTAACACTGTGAAAAAACTGAAATAAATACCCACTTACCCCATGGGCCTCCCCCACCGCGATGCGTCACCCAGCACGATCTCCCGCACACTCCGGTGTGTCTTCCTCGTTTCCGGCGGAGGGGCGGAAGTGACGTCGTCCGGCCTGACGTGGTCACCATAACAACCTGTCACCATGGTACCATGCTGGGCTCTCGCGATGCCTTCTGCACCCTCCCACCTGTCAGAAATGTCACAGCGGGGGGCTTGGCTCGTAACCCGGGTAACGCTATAAACATAAACAATATAAACAATTAATGAAACATATTGACAAAAATGCGTGCAATATCAATTAGGCTGTTCAAATAAACCAAAATAAGGAACAGGTACAGTGTAAAATACTCATATAACACTCAGCAGAATGGAATATTAAAAAGTTAAAGCATCTTTAAAAAAAATTTTTCTTTAAAAAATTGGCTGTGGATAAATCGGTTAGTGCATTGCAGCTAGTGTATGGCAATGTACCTAATTTATACTATAGCATATGATCAAACTCATGTACACATGCATAAAAACATGAGCAATTAATTATGTAAACAGGTAACATATACTAAATGGAGAGCCTCTACCAGATCTTGCCACAAGGTGATATCTGACCAGGTAATCGGCTGTAACTCATAACCAGTGGATGAGGCCGAGTGTATCATTCAAGCCCCTGGGACGCATAGTCTGTAGCTTAAAAATCCAACGGGATTCCAGCTGTAGAAGCTTCTTCCCTCTATCTCCCCCTCTTATGGATTCAGGTACATGGTCGATGATCCTATGTCTTAAGGTTGCCATGTTATGTTTTGATTCCAAAAAATGTCTGGCAACGGGTTGTTCTGCCACCCCCGTGTTGAGCGCATTGCGGATAGCTTGTCTATGTTGTGCCATGCGAATTTTGAATTGGCACTCAGTTTTTCCCACGTAATAAGTGCCACAAGGACACATGATAACGTAAATGACAAATTTAGAGCTGCATGTCAGGGGCCATTTAATTGGAAATTTTTTGCCCGAAAAGGGATGTGTGATCGTGTACCCCGGGGACATATATGTGCAAGTGGTACATCCCAAGCACTTATAGCACCCGTTTTTTCTTGATAAAAAGTGTGTAACTGGTGCTTTCATGCTAGAGATGTCGGTTTTCACCACTATATCACGGATATTGCGCCCTCTAGTATAACTGGGCATAAGTTTCTTTTGAAATAGTTTCGGTAGGTCGTTATCCGAGGAAACTATGGGCCAGTATTTCTTGGCAACTTTGCTAATTCTATTACTCGCAGAATTGAATTCATTGACCCATGTGACCGTGGTATTAGCCAGACAGGGTTTCTGATTTTTACTGGACGTGAGCAGCCCATTTCTGTCCTGTGCTACAGCTTTTTTTCGGGCTCTCCCTAACAGTGAGGATGGGTATCCCCGCTGTCTGAATTTGTCTTCCATCTCATCTAACTGTTTATCCCTCTCACTCTCGTCACTGTTCACCCTGCACACTCTTAGAAACTGCGAGTAGGGTAGACCTTTCCGAGTGGGGACTGGGTGAAAACTGTCATGACGCAAAAGGGTATTACGATCAGTGGGTTTGGAATAAAGTTTAGTCACAATCCTCCCTGCTGTTAATCTAATGTGGATGTCTAGAAAACAAATTTCCTCCGTGCTGGTAGTGAGAGTTAATTTAATAGGACTGGGGGAGCTGTTATGCCCTCTAACTAGCTCACCCAGCTGCTCTTCCGTGCCACTCCACATGACGAACAAGTCGTCTATGTATCTGTAGTACAGGAAGACCCGCTGAGCCACCCATGCGTTTTCAAAAAATAAACTCCTCTCAACATCCCACATGTAGGTATTGGCCAGTGATGGGGCCACCGAGGACCCCATCGCACAGCCAGTACGTTGTCTGTAATACTTCCCATCAAAAAGAAAATAATTATGAGTCAATGTGAAATCAAGCAGTTGCAGAAAAAAATCAACATCTGGTCCTGTATACAAAACATTACCACCCAATAATCTCTTGACAGCCTGCATGCCTGCTGCATGGGGGATGCAGGTGTATAGACTTGCCACGTCCATCGTGGCCAAGATCAGGCCATCTGGGACCACATCAATGGTAAGAAATTTTTTCAACAATGTATTAGAATCTTTGAGATGGGTGAACGTCTGCTGTATACACGGTTGTAAATATGTATCCAAGTATATAGCCAGAGGTTCGCACAGAGACCCCCGTGCAGACACAATGGGTCTGCCCGGTGGTCTCTGGGCGTCCTTATGGATCTTGGGGATGGTGTACAGAATGGGAGTAATAGGATACTCAGTGAGTAACTTCTCATACACCACCTTACCAATGATACCATCCTCTTTTGCCCTATCTAAGATATTGATAAGTTCACGTTTATACATCTCAGTGGGGTCTTTATCAAGTACACAGTAGGTTTCTGTATCACTTAGTTGTCTTAAACACTCCTCACGATAATCGTGAAGGTTTTGCACCACGATGGCCCCACCCTTATCAGCTCCACGGATGATAATATCTTTCCTATTCCCCAAATCAATCAGAGCCTGTTGTTCTTCTCTGGACAAATTAGAGCGAAATTTCAACTCGTTCTGTTTGGTGCCTTCGGTCTCAAGTAATCGATGAAAAGTTTTCAAAGATGCACTCTGTGACATGGGGTCAAATTTAGAGCTTGGGCCCAATTTCTGGATGCGTGATGGTAATGGTGTGGTGCGTTCGTCAGGTTGAGTCTTGCCAAAAAATTCTTGGATTTTCAATTTTCGGTTAAATTTAAACATATCCACCTTCCACCTAAATGAATCTGGGGGATTGGTGGGAACATACGACAGTCCTTTGTTTAAGACTCTTACCTCCACGGGTGAGAGATCTACTGAAGATAAATTGAAAATCATTGTGTCTTTCCCTTCGCGGCCTTTCTTCCTCCCTTGCCTTTCGTTTTGTCCACCTCTTCGGGTGTGTTTTTTGCTTTTGTTTTGGGTATTGCTTTGGACCCGATTCCCGCCCGGGTCTTGACCCCTAAAGGGACAGCACGTGGCATAGAGCTGTTGCTGGAATTTTGATCATCAGACTCGCTTGCCGATGTGCTCTGAAAATTGACGCGTGGTCGCCTTTTGATGAACTTCGGCGGTTTACCCCGTCCATCCAGGGAATTCGAACCTCCCAGCCATGGATAAACTCTGTGCTGGGTGTAATCTGCTTGTACCTTGGTGAGTTTTTCACGTTTAAATTTTAGAAGTCCAACTTTATACTGTTCAACTTGAGTGGACAATTTGGTCAGCCAGCTGTCAGATGAATCTGCTGCCAGGGGTCCCAGGTGCTCTTTCTCAAATTCTCCAATCTTTTCTTTAATGATGTTATATTCTCTTGTGGATTCTGGCCCATAGTTTCCTCGGATAACGACCTACCGAAACTATTTCAAAAGAAACTTATGCCCAGTTATACTAGAGGGCGCAATATCCGTGATATAGTGGTGAAAACCGACATCTCTAGCATGAAAGCACCAGTTACACACTTTTTATCAAGAAAAAACGGGTGCTATAAGTGCTTGGGATGTACCACTTGCACATATATGTCCCCGGGGTACACGATCACACATCCCTTTTCGGGCAAAAAATTTCCAATTAAATGGCCCCTGACATGCAGCTCTAAATTTGTCATTTACGTTATCATGTGTCCTTGTGGCACTTATTACGTGGGAAAAACTGAGTGCCAATTCAAAATTCGCATGGCACAACATAGACAAGCTATCCGCAATGCGCTCAACACGGGGGTGGCAGAACAACCCGTTGCCAGACATTTTTTGGAATCAAAACATAACATGGCAACCTTAAGACATAGGATCATCGACCATGTACCTGAATCCATAAGAGGGGGAGATAGAGGGAAGAAGCTTCTACAGCTGGAATCCCGTTGGATTTTTAAGCTACAGACTATGCGTCCCAGGGGCTTGAATGATACACTCGGCCTCATCCACTGGTTATGAGTTACAGCCGATTACCTGGTCAGATATCACCTTGTGGCAAGATCTGGTAGAGGCTCTCCATTTAGTATATGTTACCTGTTTACATAATTAATTGCTCATGTTTTTATGCATGTGTACATGAGTTTGATCATATGCTATAGTATAAATTAGGTACATTGCCATACACTAGCTGCAATGCACTAACCGATTTATCCACAGCCAATTTTTTAAAGAAAAAATTTTTTTAAAGATGCTTTAACTTTTTAATATTCCATTCTGCTGAGTGTTATATGAGTATTTTACACTGTACCTGTTCCTTATTTTGGTTTATTTGAACAGCCTAATTGATATTGCACGCATTTTTGTCAATATGTTTCATTAATTGTTTATATTGTTTATGTTTATAGCGTTACCCGGGTTACGAGCCAAGCCCCCCGCTGTGACATTTCTGACAGGTGGGAGGGTGCAGAAGGCATCGCGAGAGCCCAGCATGGTACCATGGTGACAGGTTGTTATGGTGACCACGTCAGGCCGGACGACGTCACTTCCGCCCCTCCGCCGGAAACGAGGAAGACACACCGGAGTGTGCGGGAGATCGTGCTGGGTGACGCATCGCGGTGGGGGAGGCCCATGGGGTAAGTGGGTATTTATTTCAGTTTTTTCACAGTGTTAAATTGTTCTGAGGAAGGGGAGCACGTCCCCGAAACGTCAACGCTCTATCACAATATATTTATATTTGTTCACCGACTTCGAGTGCCGCCTCTTTTGTTTGGTGTTATTCAGGGGGAGTCCCCCGGTGGGAAGGCACAGGAGCAAGTATTGCATGTGTGAGCTGTTTCAAGTGGAGTGCCGGAGTCACCATTTCTGTATATATATATATATATATTATAAATGAGTGAATCAGTGCGCTCGTCAGATTTATGCGTAATACCTCACTGTAAAAGTAAAATCTGCAGTCAGAAATAAGTAGGTCAAATGACCAGTCCAGTAAGTAAGTTTTTTCAACTAGTTCAGGGTTTGATTAACCAACAGTCCACACTCTCCCCGTTTTATCGGGAGGCTGCTCAGTTCTTCAAAATGTGCCACTAGGTATTCGTAGCCCAAAAGGAAATCTGAAAATAGAGGAAGAAACAACAGAGCGCCTATAGTGTAGTATCCTTTAGTAAAGTTTTCGTCACACGCAAGAATAATATTGCGCACCGGATTACGGCTTGACACAGTGCCTGTCGATCCCCTGGTCTTTTAAGTCCAAGTCTCTGTCGGAATCTTCTATACATCTGCAGTGGACGCTCAGTACCTGTGCAATGAACAATTATAGGCGCTCTGTTGTTTCTTCCTCTATTTTCAGATATATATATATATATATATATATATATATATAGCTATAATGCACACATCTATGTAAGCCCCCAACATGTCCATGCCCCTTCTTACCTTTTTTTTTTCAGTGGCCCCTGCCATAATGCCATATGGCTGCATCCAGCATTGAGAGACAGCAATACACTTCTCCCAGCTCTTCTCTAAGCGCATAGCAATAGACATCAGCTACTTCTGTGCAGGTGCGGATCTAGACTTTTAGGAGGGGCGGTTAAGAATTAATCCTGACTCCTCCCCTCTCTATACATTACTTCTCTCACTTACAATCTTGCCCCTCCCATAATGTCTCATAGGATACTTGTCAGTCAACAACCATCCTTAATACCAGCGACATATTTCACAAGCTCTTAAGATTATTATTATATACTGTACCTGCAAATTCATTGTGGAAGGCAGATAGGGGGAGGTTGGGCTTATAGTTGTGTAAACAGGTCTCTTGACTTTATTGGTAATTCCTGACAGTGTTCTTAGATTTGTTTTCACAATGAAGGTCCAGGAGGAGGAGGGAGGCACAGAAAGCACATTACTAATTATAGATGTGTCCTGGAGTTGCCGCACAGCGCGGCCTCCTGCAGCGTCGATAGCCCCCATTATAAGCACTGGTGGCCTGCAACTGCAACAACTACACAGCACCTAAACTATGGGGAGTGGGATCTTCCTGCTACCCTGCTATAACACTTCCGCCGAGTCCCCCTCTCTCTATGCCGGGTAGCAGTAGCATGGCTTCCTGCTAGCACGGATGGATTTCCCAGTTTGTAACTTGCGAGTGTACAAAATGCTATAGTGGGCAAATGGCACGCAATGTGAATGCATCATGGGCCAAGATGTAAAAGGACACATATGTATGTTACATTCCAGAGTTCAGGAGCATTGTAGACAGGTTAATGGGGATAATACTCTAGAACAATGATGGCTAACCTTGACACTCCAGCTGTTGTTGAACTACATATCCCAGCATGCTCTGCTACAGTTTTGTTATTTGGCCATGCTAAAACTGATGCAGGGCATGCTGGGATGTGTAGTTCAACAACAGCTGGAGTGTCAAGGTTAGCCATCACTGCTCTAGAAAGTGGGAAATGGGGATAATATAATATGAATGAGGGTTCAATGTTGATGCTACAAATAGGTTGAGAACCACAATACAGAAAGGAAATATATTCAGAGAATGATGGGGCAATACAAATATGTGGGGTTGAAAGATATAATCTGAAAAGGGAGGCTCATGGGAAAAATATAATGAGTGAAGAGGCTGATAGTGACAATACAAAGAGGAGATACTGGGGTCGATTTAATTCACCCACAGTTGAATAGCGCCGGGAATTAGCTCCCGGCGCTATTCAATTCAGCTCAAGTTAAGTCGCGAATGCCCATTCTCCCGGACTTAACAGGTTGATTTGTTGGGAGAACGGGCATTCTCCAACTTAACTCCCCACGGCGATGCTGATTCCCGACAGAATCAGCCACGCGCCGGCCGCGCCGCAGCACTTTTGTCGGATTTCCTCTCTTATCCCCCGGGGGTGAGAGAAGAATTCCCGACAATTTGCGCTGTATTGAATAGCGCTGGGAACTAATTCCCGGCGCTATTCAACTGTCGGTGAATTGAATCGACCCCACTGATAGGAAAAATGTAAAGAGAGGCTGATATGGGAAACACAGACGAGAGGCTGATAAATACAACACAGAAGCTGATAGGGACAATACAGAGTGGAGATGCTGATGGAGAAATAATAAAGAATAGAGGCTGATAGGGACAATACTGGGAAGAGAGGTTGATATAGGAAATACAAATACTTTAATAGAGGCTGATAGAGATAATATAGTCAGGAGAGGCTGATGGGATTATACAGAGAGGATAGGTTATGTGAATATTACAGACGTTGAGGAAATTGAAGAAAAAAAGAGAAGATAGCAATAACACAAAGACGATGATGGTGATGGGGGGAGGGAGTGCGAGGTGCACAATAACAACTACAGTATATGCCCTTATTTATCAATGAGTGATAAATTGCACCAGCCAATCATCTCCTAACTTCCATATCACAGGTTGTGTTTGAAAACTGACAGGAGCTAATTGGCTGGTGCAATTTATCACTCACAGTGAAATTTATCACTCATTCACTGTAATAAGCTGCTCTGTGGATGGGGGGCAGCGGTGATAACTATAATGTGGCTGCTGAGCTGCCGCATACTCAGAGCAGGGATGCACAGTGCTGACTGTAGGTGAATGGATAAGAAAGGTGTTTCCTCACAGGTGATGGCAATCATACACTAAGAGGGAAGTCCAGGAGCACGTACCTCCTGGAGAGGGTCATGTTGGGAGGAATGCAATCGGTGGGATGTAATAGAGTCCGAGATTGCCGGAGGTGTGGGATGCCGATTGATCTCTGACTTTTATTAAAGGGGCAATAACTTACAAGGCATGGATTTGTATACATTATGCCATACAGTGCCCCAATTCACATTATGCCATACAAAGTCCCCAAAACATATTATTCCCCACTAATGTGCCCACAGTTCATAATATACCACACTGTAGTGCCACAGTTCATATTATACCATGCTGTAGAGCTCACAGATTATACTGTCAACATTACAGTGTCTTGGTTTCATAACATGTAACATTAAAGTGCCCTGTTCATATTATGCCACCTTACTGTACCCTCATAACATCCACTACACATGTCACACAGTGAAAATGGAATGTCTCCCCGTTCAGACCAGGCAACTCAATTGCTTAGCAGGCACTTCTGGAACTTGGTAGACATCTATCCATGGGGCCTTCTTTAAACCTAAAAATGGGAAAGTAATACTGTCTGTAATATTGTGGCTATTAGCTACTAGTTTACCAACTTGAGTACAGGTGACTTAGGGGGTAATTCAGAACAGACCGTAGATGTGCTATATTTAGCAAATCTACTATCACTTACTCTGACATGCGGGCGGACGCCCAGCACAGGGCTAGTCCGCCCTGCATGTCAGGCCCTGCTCACCAACCCCCCCTCCCCCCCGCGTGGGTGCAAAAGCATTGCACAAAAGAAATCAGACTGCGATTTCTGCCGCTGCAGTGATCCAGTCTGAATTACCCCCTTAATTAGCACCTTCAGTCAGTTTGATTTAACCATCTGGCCTCAAGCATGGATAGCCTTAAAACTTGGACTGTAATGGTGGAGTCTGGGAAACTCTGAGTTACAATATAAAAACGCACTACGTAAAAGTTGCTACCTTTACTATTCATAATGAAATGTGCATTATACTGCACCTTGGTAATATTTGTAGTGTTTCATTAAAAAAAGAACAAAAAAAACATTTGTACAGGTTGAGTATCCCATATCCAAATATTCCGAAATACGGAATATTCCGAAATACGGACTTTTTTGAGTGAGAGTGAGATCGTGAAACCTTTGTTTTTTGATGGCTCAATGTACACAAACTTTGTTTAATACACAAAGTTATTACAAATATTGTATTAAATGACCTTCAGGCTGTGTGTATAAGGTGTATATGAAACATAAATGAATTGTGTGAATGTAGATACACTTTGTTTAATGCACAAAGTTATAAAAAAATATTGGCTAAAATGACCTTCAGGCTGTGTGTATAAGGTGTATATGTAACATAAACGCATTCTGTGCTTAGATTTAGGTCCCATCACCATGATATCTCATTATGGTATGCAATTATTCCAAAATACGGAAAAATCCTATATCCAAAATACCTCTGGTCCCAAGCATTTTGGATAAGGGATACTCAACCTGTATATAGTATGCATTAAAAAAGACAACCATATATTTCCTATTTAGGATCTATTATTTATAATGTACATAAGGAAATACATCTTTATCAAATTTTAATACAATAGGTTCATTTATTATATAGGTGAAACTCAGAAAATTAGAATATCATGCAAAAGTTCATTTATTTCTGTAATTCAACTTAAAAGGTGAAACTAATATATTATATAGCGTAGACACATTACATGCAGAGTAAGATATTTCAAGCCTTTAGTTGTAATAATTTTGATGATTGTAGTTTACAGTTTAAGAAAACCCCAAATCCAAAATCTCAGAAAATTAGAACATTGCATAAAATCAATAAAAAAGGATTTTAAATACAGAAGTCGGCCCTCTGAAAAGTATAATCATGCATATGTACTCAGTACTTGGTTTGGGCCCCTTTTGCATGTATTACTGCCTCAATGCGGCGTGGCATGGATTCTATCTGCCTGTGGCACTGCTGAGGTGTTATGGAAGACCAGGATGCTTCAATAGCAGCCTTCAGCTCTTCTGCATTGTTCGGTCTCATGTCTCTCATCTTTCTCTTGGCAATGCCCCATACATTCTCTATGGGGTTTAGATCAGGCGAGTTTGCTGGCAAATCCAGTACAGTAATCCCACGGTCATTGAACCAGGTTTTGGTACTTTTGGCAGTGTGGGCAGGTGCCAAGTCCTGCTGGAAAATGACAGAATCCATGCCACGCCACATTGAGGCAGTAATTCATGCAAAAGGGCCCAAACCAAGTACTGAGTACATATGCATGATTAGACTTTTCAGAGGGCCGACATTTCTGTATTTAAAATCCTTTTTTTTATTGATTTTATGTAATATTCTAATTTTTTGAGATTTTGGATTTGGGGTTTTCTTAAGCTGTAAGTCACAATCATCAAAGTTATAACAAATAAAGGCTTGAAATATCTCACTCTGCATGTAATGAGTCTATATAATATATTAGTTTTACCTTTTAAGTTGAATTACTGAAATAAATGAACTATTGCACGATATTCTAATTTTCTGAGTTTCACCTGTATAGCCCAGTTTTGTTTTAAAGCGAAATATTAAAAGCAGCAGAAATGCTTATATGCCCAAAAGATAGTGCAAACAAACAGGAACATTTTACTTAGGAAGACACAAGATTATTGACATGCAGCAATCCTGACTTAGTTTATGGAGGAAAGAAAAGACAGCTGGATCACACTGGATAGCACAAGCCCCTGGACTATGTGATCCTTGTATTGTTTACCTTCATAACCAGGCCTGCCGTCAAGGGGGGGTTTCAGACAGTGGCGTGCGGTGAGGTCAGTAGCTGGTGAGGCACTGCAGTCATAATGTTCGCCGAGTCCCGCCATTGACCCATAGCGCTGCTATGCTGATGCCCGCTACCACCCCCAAGCAGTTACCAGTTTCTGTTGCTGTCCCTGATGCGGCAGCTTGTGCAGGTGAGGGATCTTTTCAGATCCCTCCCCGCTATTTCCCCGCAAGGTACCTGTCAGTTGGGCAGACTCAGCAGGGGTCACTGTGCCTGCAGACCTGCCTATCTCACGCTGCCAAGCAGACCTAGCAGCAGCGTACTGCATTTACAGCAATTCCTCTCTGCCCTCGGGACTCCCAGTGACTGTACTGATCCCCGCTGCCAGAAAGTCCTTTCATGGATCCATGATCCTCCCCTCCATGGCACTCCCTGCTCACCTGGACCCCTGACCAGCTCTCACCTGGACACCCGGCGATGATGCAGTGTAACAAGAGGATCTGAGTAGAGTGCGGGGACACTGGGGACCTATAGACAAGTAGCAAACAACTCTGTAACCCACTGTTGACAGTGCCGGCAGACACCATGTGACCTGACCCATCTGGCTGTGGGGACATTAGGAGACACACACAGAGGAAGTGGGAACACGTGGCAGTGCTGTAACTAGACCTTTTAGCACTGTGTGCAAGAAATGGCAGTGGCGCCCCCCACCTCATGTAAAAGGGGGACAGAGCGCGCCGTAGGCGCGCGCAAAAAATATAGGGGTGTGGCTTCATGGGGAAGGGATGTGGCCACAAAATAATTCCAATTCATATAACGGTGCACAGTAGTCTCCATTATTCAAATTACGCCGCACAGTAGCGCCACTACATCAGGTAAAGCCCCTTTTACACATTACGGCAGACAGCGTCCCCCTTTTACACATTACGGCGGACAGCGTCCCCTTTTTACACATTAAGACAGCCAGTCCCCCTTTTTACACATTATGGCAGACAGCGTCCCCTTTTTACACATTACGGTAGACCACATCCCCTTTTTACACAGTACGGCAGCCAGCGTCCCCCTTTTTACACAGTACGGCAGACAGTGTCCTCTTTTTACACATTACGGCAGCCAGCGTCCCCCTTTTTACACATTACGGCAGACAGCGTCCCCTTTTTAACACATTACAGCAGACAGCGTCCCCCTTTTTACACAGTACGGCAGACAGCGTCCCCTTTTTACACATTACGGCAGACAGCGTCCCCCTTTTTACACAGTACGGCACACAGCGTCCCCCTTTTATATATATTTATATATATATATATATATATATATATAATATACAGATGAGGTCCCTGCACTTGCCGTTTGAAATCCACGTGATAATGCTCAGGTGCCATCCGAGGAATGAATCCGATATAACAAACGAAATGGCGGCACTCCGAGATTACTTAGTGTGAAGAAATGCTTCTTTATTAATAAAGTAGCATTTCTTTACACTCAGCAGTCTCGGAGTGCAGCCATTTCGTTTGTAATATAGCTCTGGTAAAATACACATTGAAAATATACAGTGCCAGGACACATGAGCAATTGCTTTGTATAATAACATGGGTTTCATAGAGTTAACTCACCAAGCCCTGACCGCAGGAGAACTCCCGTGCTTCAGCCTGTATAGGGGGAGAGAGAAACTCGAGTACAGGGAGAGCGTTTTACTTTCTGTTTAAGTCCGTGCATGCAGGGAGAGGAACTTTTCTGCCTGTTGGTATGAGAGCACAGGAGTTTCAAACTTTCCAGGACTCCCCTGCATGCTGTGGCTGACAAAGAGACCAACTATGTGAGTATATGGCAAGGACATCACTGCTGTGGGGGACACAGTCACTACAAAGCAAACTGCCGGCCGGCTCCCTCTCCCTTCTGACCAGCAGCAGCATGACAGCTCGCTAGGAGGGAGGGAGGGAGGAGAGAGAGAGATCTCGATCTCTACTTACCAGACGCTGGCTGCTGCAGACGCTGCCGCTCCTTCTTCCCCCGTCCAGCACTGACAGTGACAGCCGGATGCAGTCACTGTCAGTGCTCTATCTCATACCCAATCACAGGGACAGGGGCGCTGCGGCACTTACACAGGTGCCGCTTCCATGACATTTTTCAATGGTCTTTTCGGCCACTTTCCTTGGCCCCGCCCCCTGCCCGGCCCCTGCTACCGCCGGATTACAGTGCACAGTGGGAGGCACCGTTCTCGGTGCCGCACAAGTGCATTTAAATACCCATTTAATATCTAAAAACATTAACATAATATAAAGAAGATTCTTATGACACAGATTATGTGTCACAAGTATCTTCTTTGTATTATTTTAATCAGGAATGACAGGGGAGGCACTGCCTCCCCTGCCTCCCCTGACTGCACGTCCCTGGTTTCAGACCAGCTGCGCACAGGCAGGCAGCCACAGAGGGACAGAGCCGCGGCGGTATTATGGTAGAGCCGGCCGCAAGTTAATCGGAGCTCGCGGAATGGCAGCCAATCAGAAGCTGCCCAATGCTGTGCTGCACCTCGCAGCTTCCTGAGGTTCTTGCATGGGGAAAACCCATTGTTTCTGCAGTTTACATGGAATCAGTGTGTTACTGAACCTGAAACCCCCACATTTTAGGCGCAGCAAAAAAGGCTTTTCATTTCAATAGCCTTACCCTGAAGCTGAATACTCCCACCTGAAAGTGCATCTTAATAGAAAAACTCTTTCTGCATTTTCTGGCATGTACCAATATTTGCAAATATTTGATTTTCATAACAACCTTTCACCCTAAATATTAATAGTTTCAATGTACTATAAAAACATTAGCACTAGCATCACCTTGCTCAGACGCTGCCAAGCTGTGAGCGGCGGGATGTCAGAGAGGTCACACTGCGCAGCTCCACGCCTGCCACCCCTTCAGCACACCCGCCTGCTTAAGTAGAGGAGCCAGAGGACTGACAGTGCTGAGCAGACGCATGGTGGACTGATGATAATGTGCATAACGCCCACCTGTGGTGAAACACCTTTCTTATCCATTCACCTGTTCAAAACAGGTGACAGCAATCATACATTAAGAAAAAAATCCAGGTGTAGAGCATTGTGTCCCTCCTGGAGAGGGTCATGTTGGGAGGTATGTAATGTGTTACCCTTACCAGCACCTGCCCTGCAGCCAAAAAGGAGCTCAAGGTCTCATCATTGCTGAGAGTCGGGAGTAGTTGGGACAGGATAGGCGTGCACTGGTAGTTTTACCTGTGCCCCTGCTGTTGCCATAGGCGTGCGCAGAACATTTTATTAGGGGGTGCATGATTGGAGTGGCATGCCTAGCACCACCCACTGGGCATGTCTTGCACCGTATATTAGCAAGATGAGGGAGACAAGTATGTAACCTGCATACGGATTACAAGTCCATATATATATATATATATATATATATATATATACATATATATATACACACACACACACACACACACACACACACACACACACATATACTATGTATAACTGGTGTCCCTTTCACATTATAGCACACAGTATGAGCCAAAATTCACATTACAGCACACGGTATGAGCCAAAATTCACATTATAGCACACGGTATGAGCCAAAATTCACATTATAGCACACGGTATGAGCCAAAATTCACATTATAGCACACGGTAAGAGCCGAAATTCACATTATAGCACACGGTATGAGCCGAAATTCACATTATAGCACACGGTATGAGCCGAAATTCACGTTATAGCACACGGTATGAGCCGAAATTCACATTAAAGTACATAGAATGAGCCGAAATTCACATTATAACACACAGAATAAGCCGATATACATATTATAGCACACGGAATAAGCCAAAATTCACATTATAGCACACGGAATGAGCCGAAATTCACATTATAGTACATAGAATGAGCCGAAATTCACATTATTGCACACAGAATGAGCTGAAATTCAAATTATGACACATGGAATAAGACGAAATTCAGGGAGCGTGACAGCAGGGACATAGGGACAGCGAGAGTGACAGAAGGGACAGGGAGAGTGACACAGACAGGGAGAGTGACAGCAGGGACAGGGAGAGTGACAGAAGGGACAAGGAGAGTGACAGAGAGAGGGACAGCAAGGGCATACAGTAGGGACTAGGGAGAGAGTAAAGCGGCAGGGCAAGATTACCTATTTAACAGTGGCAGTGCTGAGGATGCTGTGATCTGTGGTGGATGAGGAGGCTGTCTGCATGGTGCAGAGAAGGACTAAGGGCAGTGGCGGTGTACTGAAGGAGACAGAGGGCGGCGGTGCATGGAGGAGGAGGCTGTGGTTGGCGGCACTGCGGCTCCTATGAGCGCTGCGCAACTATATCAAATCTGCCGCTGACGGCAGTCAATCAGGAGCGGCATATCAGGAGCCGGCCTAGGACTATTATTCATAATGTGAGTGTTCAGACTTGATGACCACTCACTCACTGTGTGCACCAGGGAAAAGAGAGGAATTCAGGCCAGCCAAGGAGTGGGGGGATAAAATTCTGTATAAAAAGATAAAGGGTTATTACCTTATGCTAATTATATATATATATATATATATATATATATATATATATCTATCTAGATAGATAGATAGATAGATCTATAATTAGCATAAGGTAATAACCCTTTATCTTTTTATACAGAATTTTATCCCCCCACCCCTTGGCTGGCCTGAATCCCTCTCTTTTTCCCTGGTGCACACAGTGAGTGAGTGGTCATCAAGTCTGAACACTCACATTATGAATAATAGTCCTAGGCCGGCTCCAGTCTACGCCTGTGTTTTGCTGTTGAAAATGGCAGAGCCGGGCACACATGAGTGACTGGAGAGACTGACTGAGCACGGGCGTAAAGTACTACAGCGCAGGGAGGCCGGGGAGGGCGCGCGGTGTGACGTTAGTATGTCACATCGTGAGGCAGACAGTCGGATCATGACGGCGGGTGGGCTGGGCTGTGCGGCCAGCCACCCACCCACAACGTAGCTGACAGCTGTGAGTCTAAGCGGTGGAGTGGGAGGAGGTGACCGTGTGACAGCCCAGGCAGCGATGCAGGTCATCCGATCATCGCTATCAGTGTGCTGCTGTAGTAGCACTGCTACAACAGCAGCACACAGACAGCGATGATCGGATCGCAGGCATGATGTGCGGGGGGTGCCGGACATTAGGGGGTGCCTGTGCGCACCAGGAACCCCCCGTGCGCACGCCTATGGCTGTTGCCCGCCAGTGAGTGCCAATTCCCTGGACTCTGGAGGAGGGTGAGTCAACTTGAATATGTGACAGTGTAAATTAGAGATGAGCGCCTGAAATTTTTCGGGTTTTGTGTTTTGGCTTTGGGTTCGGTTCCGCGGCCGTGTTTTGGGTTCGAACGCGTTTTGGCAAAACCTCACCGAATTTTTTTTGTCGGATTCGGGTGTGTTTTGGATTCGGGTGTTTTTTTTTCAAAAAACACTAAAAAAACAGCTTAAATCATAGAATTTGGGGGTCATTTTGATCCCAAAGTATTATTAACCTCAAAAACCATAATTTACACTCATTTTCAGTCTATTCTGAATACCTCACACCTCACAATATTATTTTTAGTCCTAAAATTTGCACCGAGGTCGCTGTGTGAGTAAGATAAGCGACCCTAGTGGCCGACACAAACACCGGGCCCATCTAGGAGTGGCACTGCAGTGTCACGCAGGATGTCCCTTCCAAAAAACCCTCCCCAAACAGCACATGACGCAAAGAAAAAAAGAGGCGCAATGAGGTAGCTGTGTGAGTAAGATTAGCGACCCTAGTGGCCGACACAAACACCGGGCCCATCTAGGAGTGGCACTGCAGTGTCACGCAGGATGGCCCTTCCAAAAAACCCTCCCCAATCAGCACATGACGCAAAGAAAAAAAGAGGCGCAATGAGGTAGCTGTGTGAGTAAGATTAGCGACCCTAGTGGCCGACACAAACACCGGGCCCATCTAGGAGTGGCACTGCAGTGTCACGCAGGATGGCCCTTCCAAAAAACCCTCCCCAAACAGCACATGACGCAAAGAAAAAAAGAGGCGCAATGAGGTAGCTGTGTGAGTAAGATTAGCGACCCTAGTGGCCGACACAAACACCGGGCCCATCTAGGAGTGGCACTGCAGTGTCACGCAGGATGTCCCTTCCAAAAAACCCTCCCCAAACAGCACATGACGCAAAGAAAAAAAGAGGCGCAATGAGGTAGCTGACTGTGTGAGTAAGATTAGCGACCCTAGTGGCCGACACAAACACCGGGCCCATCTAGGAGTGGCACTGCAGTGTCACGCAGGATGTCCCTTCCAAAAAACCCTCCCCAATCAGCACATGATGCAAAGAAAAAGAAAAGAAAAAAGAGGTGCAAGATGGAATTGTCCTTGGGCCCTCCCACCCACCCTTATGTTGTATAAACAAAACAGGACATGCACACTTTAACCAACCCATCATTTCAGTGACAGGGTCTGCCACACGACTGTGACTGATATGACGGGTTGGTTTGGACCCCCCCAAAAAAGAAGCAATTAATCTCTCCTTGCACAAACTGGCTCTACAGAGGCAAGATGTCCACCTCATCTTCACCCTCCGATATATCACCGTGTACATCCCCCTCCTCACAGATTATCAATTCGTCCCCACTGGAATCCACCATCTCAGCTCCCTGTGTACTTTGTGGAGGCAATTGCTGCTGGTCAATGTCTCCGCGGAGGAATTGATTATAATTCATTTTAATGAACATCATCTTCTCCACATTTTCTGGATGTAACCTCGTACGCCGATTGCTGACAAGGTGAGCGGCGGCACTAAACACTCTTTCGGAGTACACACTTGTGGGAGGGCAACTTAGGTAGAATAAAGCCAGTTTGTGCAAGGGCCTCCAAATTGCCTCTTTTTCCTGCCAGTATAAGTACGGACTGTGTGACGTGCCTACTTGGATGCGGTCACTCATATAATCCTCCACCATTCTATCAATGTTGAGAGAATCATATGCAGTGACAGTAGACGACATGTCCGTAATCGTTGTCAGGTCCTTCAGTCCGGACCAGATGTCAGCATCAGCAGTCGCTCCAGACTGCCCTGCATCACCGCCAGCGGGTGGGCTCGGAATTCTGAGCCTTTTCCTCGCACCCCCAGTTGCGGGAGAATGTGAAGGAGGAGATGTTGACAGGTCGCGTTCCGCTTGACTTGACAATTTTGTCACCAGCAGGTCTTTCAACCCCAGCAGACCTGTGTCTGCCGGAAAGAGAGATCCAAGGTAGGCTTTAAATCTAGGATCGAGCACGGTGGCCAAAATGTAGTGCTCTGATTTCAACAGATTGACCACCCGTGAATCCTTGTTAAGCGAATTAAGGGCTGCATCCACAAGTCCCACATGCCTAGCGGAATCGCTCCCTTTTAGCTCCTTCTTCAATGCCTCCAGCTTCTTCTGCAAAAGCCTGATGAGGGGAATGACCTGACTCAGGCTGGCAGTGTCTGAACTGACTTCACGTGTGGCAAGTTCAAAGGGCATCAGAACCTTGCACAACGTTGAAATCATTCTCCACTGCACTTGAGACAGGTGCATTCCACCTACTATATCGTGCTCAATTGTATAGGCTTGAATGGCCTTTTGCTGCTCCTCCAACCTCTGAAG
Organism: Pseudophryne corroboree; assembly: GCF_028390025.1. NCBI lineage: Eukaryota > Metazoa > Chordata > Amphibia > Anura > Myobatrachidae > Pseudophryne > Pseudophryne corroboree. Next base: position 621,727,982 of record NC_086449.1, on the reverse strand, counting down.
CATATAGAGGGTTGAATTCCACCTCGTTACCACTTCTTGCTTCAGATGATGGCAGGGCAGGTTCAGTAGTTTTTGGTGGTGCTCCAGTCTTCTGTACGTGGTGCCTGTACGCCGAAAGTGTCCCGCAATTTTTCTGGCCACCGACAGCATCTCTTGCACGCCCCTGTCGTTTTTTAAAAAATTCTGCACCACCAAATTCAAGGTATGTGCAAAACATGGGACGTGCTGGAATTTGCCCATATTTAATGCACACACAATATTGCTGGCGTTGTCCGATGCCACAAATCCACAGGAGAGTCCAATTGGGGTAAGCCATTCCGCGATGATCTTCCTCAGTTGCCGTAAGAGGTTTTCAGCTGTGTGCGTATTCTGGAAAGCGGTGATACAAAGCGTAGCCTGCCTAGGAAAGAGTTGGCGTTTGCGAGATGCTGCTACTGGTGCCGCCGCTGCTGTTCTTGCGGCGGGAGTCCATACATCTACCCAGTGGGCTGTCACAGTCATATAGTCCTGACCCTGCCCTGCTCCACTTGTCCACATGTCCGTGGTTAAGTGGACATTGGGTACAACTGCATTTTTTAGGACACTGGTGAGTCTTTTTCTGACGTCCGTGTACATTCTCGGTATCGCCTGCCTAGAGAAGTGGAACCTAGATGGTATTTGGTAACGGGGGCACACTGCCTCAATAAATTGTCTAGTTCCCTGTGAACTAACGGCGGATACCGGACGCACGTCTAACACCAACATAGTTGTCAAGGACTCAGTTATCCGCTTTGCAGTAGGATGACTGCTGTGATATTTCATCTTCCTCGCAAAGGACTGTTGAACAGTCAATTGCTTACTGGAAGTAGTACAAGTGGGCTTACGACTTCCCCTCTGGGATGACCATCGACTCCCAGCGGCAACAACAGCAGCGCCAGCAGCAGTAGGCGTTACACGCAAGGATGCATCGGAGGAATCCCAGGCAGGAGAGGACTCGTCAGAATTGCCAGTGACATGGCCTGCAGGACTATTGGCATTCCTGGGGAAGGAGGAAATTGACACTGAGGGAGTTGGTGGGGTGGTTTGCGTGAGCTTGGTTACAAGAGGAAGGGATTTACTGGTCAGTGGACTGCTTCCGCTGTCACCCAAAGTTTTTGAACTTGTCACTGACTTATTATGAATGCGCTGCAGGTGACGTATAAGGGAGGATGTTCCGAGGTGGTTAACGTCCTTACCCCTACTTATTACAGCTTGACAAAGGGAACACACGGCTTGACACCTGTTGTCCGCATTTCTGGTGAAATACCTCCACACCGAAGAGCTGATTTTTTTGGTATTTTCACCTGGCATGTCAACGGCCATATTCCTCCCACGGACAACAGGTGTCTCCCCGGGTGCCTGACTTAAACAAACCACCTCACCATCAGAATCCTCCTGGTCAATTTCCTCCCCAGCGCCAGCAACACCCATATCCTCCTCATCCTGGTGTACTTCAACACTGACATCTTCAATCTGACTATCAGGAACTGGACTGCGGGTGCTCCTTCCAGCACTTGCAGGGGGCGTGCAAATGGTGGAAGGCGCATGCTCTTCACGTCCAGTGTTGGGAAGGTCAGGCATCGCAACCGACACAATTGGACTCTCCTTGTGGATTTGGGATTTCGAAGAATGCACAGTTCTTTGCTGTGCTGCTTTTGCCAGCTTGAGTCTTTTCATTTTTCTAGCGAGAGGCTGAGTGCTTCCATCCTCATGTGAAGCTGAACCACTAGCCATGAACATAGGCCAGGGCCTCAGCCGTTCCTTGCCACTCCGTGTGGTAAATGGCATATTGGCAAGTTTACGCTTCTCCTCCGACAATTTTATTTTAGGTTTTGGAGTCCTTTTTTTTCTGATATTTGGTGTTTTGGATTTGACATGCTCTGTACTATGACATTGGGCATCGGCCTTGGCAGACGACGTTGCTGGCATTTCATCGTCTCGGCCATGACTAGTGGCAGCAGCTTCAGCACGAGGTGGAAGTGGATCTTGATCTTTCCCTAATTTTGGAACCTCAACATTTTTGTTCTCCATATTTTAATAGGCACAACTAAAAGGCACCTCAGGTAAACAATGGAGATGGATGGATTGGATACTAGTATACAATTATGGACGGGCTGCCGAGTGCCGACACAGAGGTAGCCACAGCCGTGAACTACCGCACTGTACTGTGTCTGCTGCTAATATATAGACTGGTTGATAAAGAGATAGTATACTCGTAACTAGTATGTATGTATAAAGAAAGAAAAAAAAACCACGGTTAGGTGGTATATACAATTATGGACGGGCTGCCGAGTGCCGACACAGAGGTAGCCACAGCCGTGAACTACCGCACTGTACTGTGTCTGCTGCTAATATATAGACTGGTTGATAAAGAGATAGTATACTCGTAACTAGTATGTATGTATAAAGAAAGAAAAAAAAACCACGGTTAGGTGGTATATACAATTATGGACGGGCTGCCGAGTGCCGACACAGAGGTAGCCACAGCCGTGAACTACCGCACTGTACTGTGTCTGCTGCTAATATATAGACTGGTTGATAAAGAGATAGTATACTCGTAACTAGTATGTATGTATAAAGAAAGAAAAAAAAACCACGGTTAGGTGGTATATACAATTATGGATGGGCTGCCGAGTGCCGACACAGAGGTAGCCACAGCCGTGAACTACCGCACTGTACTGTGTCTGCTGCTAATATAGACTGGTTGATAAAGAGATAGTATACTCGTAACTAGTATGTATGTATAAAGAAAGAAAAAAAAACCACGGTTAGGTGGTATATACAATTATGGACGGGCTGCCGAGTGCCGACACAGAGGTAGCCACAGCCGTGAACTACCGCACTGTACTGTGTCTGCTGCTAATATATAGACTGGTTGATAAAGAGATAGTATACTCGTAACTAGTATGTATGTATAAAGAAAGAAAAAAAAACCACGGTTAGGTGGTATATACAATTATGGACGGGCTGCCGAGTGCCGACACAGAGGTAGCCACAGCCGTGAACTACCGCACTGTACTGTGTCTGCTGCTAATATATAGACTGGTTGATAAAGAGATAGTATACTCGTAACTAGTATGTATGTATAAAGAAAGAAAAAAAAACCACGGTTAGGTGGTATATACAATTATGGACGGGCTGCCGAGTGCCGACACAGAGGTAGCCACAGCCGTGAACTACCGCACTGTACTGTGTCTGCTGCTAATATATAGACTGGTTGATAAAGAGATAGTATACTCGTAACTAGTATGTATGTATAAAGAAAGAAAAAAAAACCACGGTTAGGTGGTATATACAATTATGGACGGGCTGCCGAGTGCCGACACAGAGGTAGCCACAGCCGTGAACTACCGCACTGTACTGTGTCTGCTGCTAATATATAGACTGGTTGATAAAGAGATAGTATACTCGTAACTAGTATGTATGTATAAAGAAAGAAAAAAAAACCACGGTTAGGTGGTATATACAATTATGGACGGGCTGCCGAGTGCCGACACAGAGGTAGCCACAGCCGTGAACTACCGCACTGTACTGTGTCTGCTGCTAATATATAGACTGGTTGATAAAGAGATAGTATACTCGTAACTAGTATGTATGTATAAAGAAAGAAAAAAAAACCACGGTTAGGTGGTATATACAATTATGGACGGGCTGCCGAGTGCCGACACAGAGGTAGCCACAGCCGTGAACTACCGCACTGTACTGTGTCTGCTGCTAATATATAGACTGGTTGATAAAGAGATAGTATACTCGTAACTAGTATGTATGTATAAAGAAAGAAAAAAAAACCACGGTTAGGTGGTATATACAATTATGGACGGGCTGCCGAGTGCCGACACAGAGGTAGCCACAGCCGTGAACTACCGCACTGTACTGTGTCTGCTGCTAATATAGACTGGTTGATAAAGAGATAGTATACTCGTAACTAGTATGTATGTATAAAGAAAGAAAAAAAAACCACGGTTAGGTGGTATATACAATTATGGACGGGCTGCCGAGTGCCGACACAGAGGTAGCCACAGCCGTGAACTACCGCACTGTACTGTGTCTGCTGCTAATATATAGACTGGTTGATAAAGAGATAGTATACTCGTAACTAGTATGTATGTATAAAGAAAGAAAAAAAAACCACGGTTAGGTGGTATATACAATTATGGACGGGCTGCCGAGTGCCGACACAGAGGTAGCCACAGCCGTGAACTACCGCACTGTACTGTGTCTGCTGCTAATATATAGACTGGTTGATAAAGAGATAGTATACTCGTAACTAGTATGTATGTATAAAGAAAGAAAAAAAAACCACGGTTAGGTGGTATATACAATTATGGACGGGCTGCCGAGTGCCGACACAGAGGTAGCCACAGCCGTGAACTACCGCACTGTACTGTGTCTGCTGCTAATATATAGACTGGTTGATAAAGAGATAGTATACTCGTAACTAGTATGTATGTATAAAGAAAGAAAAAAAAACCACGGTTAGGTGGTATATACAATTATGGACGGGCTGCCGAGTGCCGACACAGAGGTAGCCACAGCCGTGAACTACCGCACTGTACTGTGTCTGCTGCTAATATATAGACTGGTTGATAAAGAGATAGTATACTCGTAACTAGTATGTATGTATAAAGAAAGAAAAAAAAACCACGGTTAGGTGGTATATACAATTATGGACGGGCTGCCGAGTGCCGACACAGAGGTAGCCACAGCCGTGAACTACCGCACTGTACTGTGTCTGCTGCTAATATAGACTGGTTGATAAAGAGATAGTATACTACTAATATTATATATACTGGTGGTCAGGTCACTGGTCACTAGTCACACTGGCAGTGGCACTCCTGCAGCAAAAGTGTGCACTGTTTAATTTTAATATAATATTATGTACTCCTGGCTCCTGCTATAACCTATAACTGGCACTGCAGTAGTGCTCCCCAGTCTCCCCCACAATTATAAGCTGTGTGAGCTGAGCAGTCAGACAGATATATAATATATATAGATGATGCAGCACACTGGCCTGAGCCTGAGCAGTGCACACAGATATGGTATGTGACTGACTGAGTCACTGTGTGTATCGCTTTTTTCAGGCAGAGAACGGATATATTAAATAAACTGCACTGTGTGTCTGGTGGTCACTCACTATATAATATATTATGTACTCCTGGCTCCTGCTATAACCTATAACTGGCACTGCAGTAGTGCTCCCCAGTCTCCCCCACAATTATAAGCTGTGTGAGCTGAGCAGTCAGACAGATATATATAATATTATTTATATATAGATAATAGATGATGCAGCACACTGGCCTGAGCCTGAGCAGTGCACACAGATATGGTATGTGACTGAGTCACTGTGTGCTGTGTATCGCTTTTTTCAGGCAGAGAACGGATTATAAATAAAACTGGTGGTCACTGGTCACTATCAGCAAAACTCTGCACTGTACTGTGTACTCCTAATGCTCCCCAAAATTAGTAAATCAAGTGTCTCTCTAATCTATTCTAAACGGAGAGGACGCCAGCCACGTCCTCTCCCTATCAATCTCAATGCACGTGTGAAAATGGCGGCGACGCGCGGCTCCTTATATAGAATCCGAGTCTCGCGATAGAATCCGAGCCTCGCGAGAATCCGACAGCGTCATGATGACGTTCGGGCGCGCTCGGGTTAACCGAGCAAGGCGGGAAGATCCGAGTCGCTCGGACCCGTGAAAAAAAACATGAAGTTCTGGCGGGTTCGGATTCAGAGAAACCGAACCCGCTCATCTCTAGTGTAAATGTCAGTCACACAGCCTGGATTTCTTAATGTGGGGCTGGTCTGGCTGGTGGTCATTAAAAAAAGTTATTTTATTTATTTTGGAACTGGAGGGGGGGTGAAGATTTTATTTGTTTTCCGGTGGGGCTGCTGAGCCATATTTTAATTAATCAACTCAATCCTGGGTATCCAGGGACTGAGATATTTTTAATTCCCGGATCCTGGGATTGAAAAAATGAGACGGAATTGATTTACCTAATCCTAGTGATGCCACTGTCTCTTGGCTTCTGGCAACAGAGTCATCAGGGAAATGGGCAGTATGAGACTTGTAACATATGTAGTATCTAAGGTTGAAAAAAAGACAATTTGTCCATCGAGTTCAACCTATTTGTGATCTCCTGTGCACTACTATATTTGGACTAAATTTTGTCTGATGCTGATTTCAGCCGTTGTGTTTTATTCCTCTTTTTTGATTAACACTTTTTGCTGAAGGTGGAGGGTTTCTGTGTGTGTGTGTGTGTGTGTGTGTGTGTGTGTGTGTGTGTGTGTGTGGGGGGGTGTAATCAGGATGAACATGTGTTTGTGGTCTTATTTATTCAGTATAGGTCAGGACGCCAGTCCTTTGGGACACTGTAGTGCCTAGTATACGAAGTGGCTAGTTATAAAGTGGCAGCTAAAATCAATGGCAGTGTTATACCTGTGTTAAACCGAAGGAATACAGAAGGCAAACAAACCAACAAGATAACAGAAGGACTGCGTTACAACCGCAAAACACAAGATCATTATGTGGCCTCCCCTCACCTCTACCATGAGATCTCCAGGACCAGGCTTACCACCTCTCTGGCTGAGAACATCAAGTCTTCCCCCGGGCCTAACCCTCAAGATGAGCATGGAACTGTGGGGGGAGAGTACCAGGACCAGGCTCAGCAAGGACATTTCCATTCGTACTGAGCGTGCCCCCCACATTCTCATACCCACCCGTACTATGATAGTATCAAAATAATGTTATCCCAATTTTCCTTCTGCCACTGGTTACCTGCTATTGTTTATTCCACCACCACCCCCGTTGTTTTTTTTCCTTCTCTTTTTCCCCCCCTTCTCTTCCACCACACTTCTGTTACCTCCACTGATTGCACACCCTGCCATTGCGCCCTACATACAGGGTACATCATACTACTACATAAGTGTCAGTTTACCCATATATGTACTGGGCCCTTGTATGGCTCACCTCCCACAGTGTAACCTTCGAAGTGCACCCAACATGGCTGCCTCATCTGGTACGCTTGTGGATGGGATGAAAAAAATGGACCTGGCAGCATTGTTGGAACCCTACTCTGAACTGTAGGACTTTGAAATCACCCCCATTTTGTGTCATCTCTCCTAGGGTAGACCATTCCTCCCTGGATAATCATACGCTGTGCGCTTAAGATGGCTGCCGCACCTGGCACCTTGTGAGGGTGTGTCGAAGTCAAAAATATTACATAGAACATACAGACTCCACACATATAAGTCGCTATGCTTGCAAATATGCGCAGCGAGCACAGCAATATATGGTAACACATGCATTTACATGGACATGCCACAGA